>NC_141879.1:689243157-689550766 GCF_056163025.1 Triticum urartu
CCTTCTCCGTCTTCGTCAAGCCAAGAAACCGGGGACGCCCCGTGGAGCCGTCCCTGCCGTCTTCTTCATCTCTGGCCACTGTGGATCCCCATCGCCGCCCCGCCGTCTCCAGTGCATCCCCGAGCTCGCCGTCAAGCCTAGCGAGACCGCTGTGAGCTGCTGCTCCTCCTTCCCCTCTCCGTTTGCTCGCTTGCATGCCATAGCCGCTGCCTCGCCGATGGCCGTGACCGTCGCTAGCCGAGCTCGTCGCCAACGCAGCTCCGGTGACCAAATGGTCGCCCCGGCGAGTCCAAACCTCTCCCCGCACCCCGTAGAGCCTCGCTAGTGCATCCGCTCGCCCAGTAGCACGCCGCAGCAGCAAGACCACTGACGGCCGAACTCCGGCAGCTGCAAAAGAGCTCGTCGCCGTCGGCTCAGGCCACCCCAGCTCCTCCCGTTTGCTCCATTAGATGCGCCGCATCGCCAGCTAGCCATAGCAGCAAACCACGAGTAAAACCGTGCCCTGTGGGCGTTTTCCGAGCCGCGCCGCCGTCTCAGGCCTCGCCGGCGTCAAGCCGCCGGTGGGCTTTGACCCCGCTGACAGGAGGTTTGACCTCTCCGTGGGTCGCCGACATGTGGGGCCCGGCCCTGTTAAATTTTAGTTAGGATTAGTTTAACAACTAAGTAAACCCTGTTTAACTAATTGGGTCACTGACGCGTGGGCCCAACCCCATTAACTAAACCAGTTTAGGTTTATTTTAAATTAGGATTAGCCACAGACACTGACGTGTGGACCCCACATGTCAGGTTTGACCTGGTCAGCCGCCTTTGACCTGCTGACGTAAGCATGACGCTGTGCTGACGCAATATATCATTTTCTGGATTTAAAATAAATCAGGAAATTCCAGAAAATGATATAAACTTCAAAAATTCATAGAAATTCAACCGTAACTCAGATTTAAATAATTTATATATGAAGAATTATCAAAAAAATTCAATCTATCCATCTGTACCATTTTCATGTATGAAAAACCAACCTATACATTCTGTATATATGAAAACACACTTATGGCATATTTAAGAGCTTAATTTGGAGTTGTATTTGAATCTTGGTTCAAATGGATTTCATCCAAATAAAAGCTAGTTGCATTAGCTCAATCAGCATCACATATTCATGCGATGATCATGCATCATATTGTTGCATATTGTTGTGTATTGATTACCGACACCGTTCGTTCTCGATAGGTCCTGCTCCGTAGACCCTTCTAGAGTACCTGTCTGAGGAGCAGTGCCTTCCTTGTTGATCTACCAGACAAGCAAACCCCCTTCTTCATTCCGATACAATCCTACTCTCTCGCTCCTGCTCTCATTTATTGCATTAGGACAACAACGATTCAACTGCTTCCTTATGCTGCGGTAGTTGAACCCATTCCTCTGCATGACCTGTCATTGCCACAGTAAATAGCTAAAACCCACTAGCATGTGTAGGAGTTGATTGAGCCATGTTGTGTTCTTGCCATGCCATGCCTGCTATTGCTTAGAGTTGTGTCAGGTCTGATTCATCAGGAATGAATTGGAGTGGTACGATATGTTTTGGTGTTGAGAGTTAAGCGTGCGAACACGATTTGGTAAAGGTAGTGGTGAGAGGCCATGTAGGAGTACATGGTGGGTTGTCTCACTGGAACCGTCCTTAAGCACTGAGTTCCGTGTATGTTGACCAATGACTAGCTACTACCACACATTGGAATGCTTAAGTGCCCCTCTCGACTTATTAGCCAACTTGATCTCTGTCCAGGAGTTGCAAATAGTTTCTGGTGTTTGTAGGTAGTGTTAGTAGTCTACCAAGTGGCACCCGGCCAGGTGGGCTTGGGACAGACTAGGCACAGTGGCACGGTGTACCAAGTGGCACCCGGATGGTGGGCTTGGGAACCCTGCTCACATCGTTTGGGGCCGTGAGCGACACCCCGTCCGGATCTCCTTGCGGATGGAACCCGAATAGGCGATAAACCTGGATGAGAGACTTGTGTGGTTAGTCAGGTCATGGCCGACACCCTCGCCAGGCTTCCGCTTGAAGGTTGCCGAGGTACATGACGTGTACATGGTGATAAGTGGTGAGAGCGTGTGTGAAGAAGTACACCCCTGCAAGTTTATCATGATCTATTCGAATAGCCGTGTCCTCGGTTATGGACTTCTTGGATGCTTACGTGGTACATAGACAACTTAAAGTGGATACTCTAAAATGCTCAAGACAAGTGTGAGTGCTATGGATGACCTTCTCATCAGGAGACGAGGATGAATCCATAGTAGTGTATTGATGTGGTGCTTAGTGGACTCGTGTGCGCTGCCTCACCTCAAAGAAGTTTCTTGTTGTCGTAGAACAGGATAGCCACTGAGTCAAAGCTGGCTTGCTGCAACTAAACCCCATATTACCTTCTTGATACAAATGCATGTTTGATAGGATCTGATGTAAGTCTTGCTGATGTCAGAACCGCCTTTCGAATAAAACATTTATTGAAAAGCCGACCTTTGTGTTGACCAGTACAGAAGAATTCTTCTTACTGGCAGACAAAATCTTGATACAGGAATCCAGCAGAACTAAATATTATACATGGTTGAGCTGAGGATGCTCAACAATTTATTAAAAGCACGCCTATATTATACATAAAGGCGAATATGGCACAAGGGTAGAGTGGCATAACCACTGACTCATAATAAAGGTGGTGGTGGATATGTCACAGGGAGGTAGGTGACATGACTCTGAAATCTTACAGCTCATCAAGCGTCGGAGTGAGGCTTGATGATTTTTTTTGGGTGGCAGAAGCGTGTATAATACAAGTGAACAACTCCAGGATCACACGTGACTGACTGGGACTCCTCTAGGCGTCGGACTAGCTATCGAACTCTTCATCCATAAGATCACCTTCGTCAACATCTGGCCAAATCAACAAGCCAGGTGAGTACTTTGAATGTACTTGCAAGACAGTTCGGACATAAGATATAACAAATGTAAACATGATGCACATGAGCAGGTTAGTATGCATAATCAAATAATAGATTTGCACTACACGATAAATAAGAGGAAATCAGGTGGTAGTCCTCCCGAAATCCAAAAATAACTGAAGACCGATCGGGTGTCTGAAGCGACGCCTCGAAAGGTGAAAATAAATTTAACATGCCGCAGTCGAGCGTCGAGGCGACACCACATAAAGGGCTTATATTGAAAAGTAAATAACAATAATGCCACAGTCGGACGTCTGAGCGACATCACATAAAGGGCTTATATTGAAACGTAAGTAACAATAATGCCTCACCTCATGTGCGCTGCCTCACCTCATGAATTTAAATCATCGCAAGGAACTCACCATATAATAATATACTGGTTAGTCCATTCACATAAATAACCTTCGGCCGAGTTTACCACTCTCGGTTTTAAATTCATTCTCCGGAGACTGCCACTGGGGTTGACACTGAGATTTGCCAATGAGGCTGAGACTGACATGGAGATGATGTCCAAGTCCTTGCTCGTGGACATGGATACTCGGATGGGTTTGACTCTACAGAGTTTGTACTCTTTACCACAGCCAACGGATTTCGGTAGTCACAAGGACTAGTTCCGTTTACGGTGTTTTAGAAGAAACACGTCTAACCAGTACACACCCATTCCACATTCCGTTGCCAGGAATCACGCTCGGCAACGTTCAAGAAAAACCTTAAGATGGGGAGGCCACAACCTCGAATAGCATGGGATCAAATTTATATCGCGCGCTCTACGGGGTGCCCCCTCTTGGTCCCAACCAGAAACACCCATGCCCCCTGACCGGATGAATGGCTTTAATCCAGGGCCATGGAACCCTCTTTGCAGAAAACCGCACTCTTTGCAGAAAACATGTGGTAGCACGAAGGGGAAACGAACGGGATCGAGACTTGACCCATGTTAGAACTGGAGTTAATGGTTGGCATAAGACTGGCATGCTTCAACAATACCAGCTTACAACCCATCATGTCACCACATGATCGTGTTGCCTTATCATCATAAGGACATATCGAACTTTGAAGCTCACAGGTAGCTTGCCTTGCATGCACATAACATTCACAAATGCTTATATAAACATGCCATCAGAAAAACTACTCAAGCAACCATGCAAAACACTCATCATATCAAAGGTTCAAACATGCTTGCCTGGTTCGGAGAAGTCAGAGTCTAGATCGGTGAAGTTCGCGTCTCCCTTACTCCTTCCGGTATCTACGTATTAAAAGAAACTCGGATACTACATGAATACCGTGCGTGCACAAAAAGTATCCCAAATATTTTTCAAATAAATATGATAAAAAACTACACAGAAAAATAAAGATGACAGAAAAAGTTTCAAGTTAAAATCATCTTTTGTTTAAAATTTATAAGAGTTTTAGTCCAGGGACCTTTCTGTAATGAAACAGAAAGTTTCCAGGGTTCACTTTATAAAAACAGAAAACGTTTTAGTCTAGAATACGTCAGTCCAGGGGGAAACGTATTTTGCCCGAAGGCATTTTCAGAAAACGTTTCGAAAAAGAGAAAAAGCTGACGGGGAGGTCCCACCCATTGGGTTTGAAAACTAAAATAGAGCGCTGGCGCCCGGGGGCCGCGGTGGTCGCCGGCGGCGATCCACTGCGAGGCAGGGGGATCGGAAGGTACCAACGTGTTCACCGTGTTCTTCGGCACCTGTGGGTGGTGGAGTTGAGCGTCGGCGAGCACCACGTCGATGGCGGCCTCAAATCCGGCAGATGGTGGTTCGGGCGTTGGTGGATCTCGCCGGGGAGAGCTGCAAAGGTCGAATTGAGGCTCGGGTTAGGGTACTGGGTGCACTAGAGGGTTGCTGACGCGGTTTGGGAGGCGGGGATGGCCTCACTTGAGTGAATCAAGCCGGAGCCTGAGGCAGATCGGGGCGGCCGGAGTCAGGAAAGGTGTCCTCCACGGGGTCCTCCTAGTGGCTAGGCGGGGCTCTGGTGAGGTGGAGGTGTGGCGCTGGGTCGAGAATGAGCTCGGGGGCTCCTTTTATAGCCGATCCGAGGCGGTGGCCGAGAACGGGATAACACCGGCGATGATTACGGCGGGGCAGAGGTCGGTGAGGTGGTTTAGGGAGCTAGGCATCACCGCGATAGTCCACTGGTTCCGTTCAAGTGCTAAGCTTGGCCTGCCTTGGGTGGTACTCCACGTTCTCGACGGAACGGCTCACAGGACTCGTCGGCGGTAGAGAGCACGCTCTGTGCTGCTCAGGCCACGGTGACGGTGCCACAGCGTGCACAGGCAAGCGGACAGCCACGCGGAGGCCACGGGTGGCTTAGGCGGTGCTGGACGGCGCTGAAAGGTGGTGCTGATCCCTGCTGGCCGCCACGGGTGGCTCTGCCATCGCAGAAGCTGCCGGCGTCGGCGAGACACGTCACAACCGACGATGGTGCCCGAACAAACGAGTGTGTAGCGCTCTGGATAAGGAGGGGGAACAAGGTGCAAGGCGCCACCGTAGTTACTGGCGAGATTGACGCCGTGCTCTGAAGAAAATGACAATGACGGCGAAACAGAAACACTGAATGTCTGAACTTTCTGAATTCGAACAGTAACAGTGCATGCCAGGTGCTCGATGAAATGATTTTGGCATGTGGGAAATTTTTCTGGAGCTGATCTTTGGTGAGGTGGCCTCTTGGTGTATCTGGAAGCTGCATGAATTATATATTTCAGAATTTTTGGAAAAAGAAAATTATGAATCTCACCAAAAATGGCATTTCTTGTCCAAACTTGCAGAGGGCAAATTTTGAAATATTTGAACTGAGGACAAGTGGATCTTGATGGATCTAGGTTGAGGATACTAAGGACTAGTCAGAGCAGTTGGTTTGGGATCAAAACTCAAAAGAAATATGGTACTTCCTTTGTAAATCACCTAGGTCCATAAATAATGGCAGAAATAGTTTTGAGGATTAAATAAATGGAATAAAAATCAAAATTGGTTTGAAACTTGCTGGAGGTGGGAGTCTTGACTTGATCCAAGGCAGGGAGGGGTTTTGGAATGCTATGTCAAAATGTGACATGGCAAAAGAGGAAATTTGAAAGGGAAAAGAATAAACCCATAATCCCTGGGGTTTTTTCTTAATAGAAGAAATTTCAAAAAAATAACTAGAGTAGAGTCAAGACAAAATGAAAAGCTCTCAAGACCAAAAATCAAGGTTGAGAAGAGTACCAAAATATTTGTCATAAAAGTTTTGAGAAGGAGTGTTCTTAAGAAAAATTTTAAATAGCCTTCTTGAATCAAATAAAGATTTTGATAAAAACCAAATCAAAATTTTTGGAGTGTCACAACACCTACCCCCTTAGGAAAAATCTCGTCCCAGAGATTTCAGCAGATCCTCAAATAGGTGCGGGTATTCTGCCCAGAGAGAGTCCTCTCTTTCCCATGTCGCTTCATCCTCGGTGTGATTGCTCCACTGAACCTTGAAGAACTTAATTGTTTTCTGACGGGCTCTCCTTTCAGACTCCTCTAATATCTTTATTGGATGTTCCCTATAGGTGAGGTCTGGTTGCACGTCAATGTTCTCATGTGACACTTGCTTCTCTGGGTTGCTTACACATTTCCTCAACTGTGAGACGTGGAACACGTCGTCGACGTTTGACAGCTCCTTGGGTACGTCTAGCTGGTAGGCTGCGGTGCCTCTTCGTGCAACCACACAGAAGGGTCCAATAAATATTGGTGCTAGCTTTCCCTTCACCTTGAACCGTTGCAGGCCCCTCATAGGGGATACTCGTAGGTACACATATTCACCGGGTTCAAAGTTGACTTCACGGTGCTTCTGATCGTAATAACTCTTTTGTCGGCTTTGCACTGTCTTGAGTCGGTCCCTGATGAGTCTAACTTTCTCTTCAGCTTCCTTGAGCATGTCTGAGCCGAAGATACGGCTGTCTCCTGTTTCTGACCAATTTAATGGAGTACGACACCTCCGCCCGTACAAGGCTTCAAAAGGTGCCATTTGTAGGCTGGATTGGTAACTGTTGTTGTATGCGAACTCGGCATATGGCAGGCTTTCTTCCCAACTGGTTCCATAGGTGAGGACACATGCTCTCAGCATGTCCTCTAGAATTTGGTTTACGTGTTCAGTTTGTCCATCAGTCTGGGGGTGGTAGGCTGTACTGAATGCTAGCTGAGTTCCCAGAGCCTGTTGTAAATGATCCCAGAATTTCGAGACGAACTGAGTGCCTCTGTCGGATATTATAGTCTTTGGAACTCCATGCAGACAAACTATACGGGAGAGATAAATCTTGGCAATCTTCTGAGTGGTGTGGGTTGTCTTCACTGGGATGAAATGTGCCACCTTGGTTAATCTATCGGTGATGACCCATATGGCATCATTTCCGTGTTGTGACCGAGGTAGTCCGACAACGAAATCCATCCCAATTTTGTCCCATTTCCACTCAGGTATCTTGTTTGGCTATAGTAGTCCGGCTGGTTTTTGGTGCTCAGCTTTTATGCGTTGACAAGAATCGCAACATGCAATGAAGGTGGCTATATCCCTCTTCATACCGTGCCACCAAAATCTTTCCTGATTGTCCTTATACATTTTGGTTCCTCCAGGGTGGATCGAATATGGAGCAGTGTGGGCTTCGGTTAGGATTTGCTGTTTGAGGCCCTCTATATTTGGCACGCAAAGTCTGTCTCCGTACCATAATATTCCCTCATCGTCTACGACGAATTCTGAGGCTTTGCCCATACTCACTTTTCTTTTTATGCCTTCGATGCTAGGGTGTCCATGCTGAGCTTTCTTAACCTGCTCCACCAGGGTGGGTTGTAATTCCAAATTTGACATAGTGCCTTCCGTGACCATCATCAAGTTGAGTTTGGCGAACTCCTGTTGAAATTCAGGTCTCAAGTCTTGTAGACGGTTGTTGCCCGAGCTGGGGTTTCGACTAAGAGTATCTGGCACTACGTTTGCTTTTCCTGGATGGTAGTGGATGCCCACATCATAATCTTTCACCAATTCCAACCAGTGCCGTTGCCGTAAATTAAGCTCTGGCTGTGTGAAAATCTATTTGAGACTTTTGTGGTCTGTATATATTTCACAACGATTTCCAAGCAACAAATGTCTCCACTCTTTGAGTGCATGAATGACTGCTGCAAATTCTAAGTCATGAGTGGGATAATTTTCTTCATGCTTTCGAAGTTGTCTTGAAGCGTATGTGACAACCTTGCTTTCTTGCATAAGCACACATCCGAGGCCTTTCCAGGATGCGTCATAATACACTTTAAAACTTTTGTGTATGTCTGGTATAACTAACACTAGTGCGGTTGTTAATTTCTTCTTGAGTTCTTGGAAACTCTTATCGCAAGCTTCAGTCCACACAAATTTCTTCTCCTTCTTGAGTAACTGTGTCATTGGTTTCGCTATGGTGGAGAATCCCTCAATAAACCTTCGGTGCTATCCAGCCATTCCCAGAAAACTTCGAACATCCATTACGTTGGCTAGTGGTTTCTAGCCAAGTACGGCCTTGACTTTTTCTGGGTCCATGGCAACACCTTCTTGGGTCAATACGTGGCCTAGAAAACCAACCCGTCTTAACCAAAATTCATATTTGCTGAATTTGGCGTATAATTGGTGTTTCCTTAATTCTCCAAGTACAATCCTGAGATGTTCTGCATGCTCTTCTGGTGTCTTAGAGTATACCAGAATGTCGTCAATGAACACCACAACAAATTTGTCCATAAATTTCATAAACACTTTGTTCATGAGGTGGACAAAATATGCGGGGGCGTTTGTTAGTCCAAACGGCATTACCATAAACTCATATAGTCCGTATCTGGAGGTGAATGCTGTCTTAGGGATATCTTCTGTCTGTACTTTCAATTGATGATATCCTGACCTTAAATCAATTTTTGAGAAAACTTTGGCTTGTGCGAGCTGGTCAAATAAATCATTTATCCATGGCATCGGATATTTATTTTTGATGGTGACCATATTGAGTGCTCAATAGTCTATGCATAATCTCAGTGTCCCATCCTTTTTCTTGCCAAACAATAGTGGTGAACCCCAAGGTGAGGAGCTGGCTCGTATAAATCCTTTGTCCAGCAATTCTTTTATTTGCTTCTTTAATTCTACCAACTCGGAGGGTGCCATCCTATATGGTTTCTTGTAGATGGGGGTGGTTCCAGGTGCTAGTTCAATGTTGAACTCTATTTCCCGGTCTGGCGGCATGCGGGGTAGTTCTTCAGGAAAAACGTCAGGGAACTCACACACCACTAGAACTTTGCTTAACTCTGAGGTGTCTACCTTGTTCAATCCTGGTTGTCGTGATCCTCGTTTTCTTGAGCTGCGACTTTTATCGTCTTCCCGTGATGATGAGTGAGGATTACAGTCTGGTTGAAGCAATCGATAAACCCTTTGTTGGTGGTTAACCAATCCATTCCTAGCATAACCTCCAGTCCTTTATTTTCCAATACAATGAGGTTTGCTTGAAACTTTAGTCCTCTGAGCTCAATAACCACACCTTGACAGTAACTTTGAGTGATTTGCTTATCCCTAGGGGACTTGATGATCATGGATTTTTCCAAAGGGAGCATCGAAAAATCATGTTGCAAAGCAAAACTCTTAGAAATGAACGAGTGAGAAGCTCCAGAATCAAACAAAACCCAAGTTTAGCATAGTGTCCTTCCTCCCCACAAGCGTAGCAAGTGACACCTGGGTGATACGTAAAATCCTTGTCCCTTGCGTGAAAATTTTTGATTGGCCGCGGAACATTGGTTGTGGGTCGGTTTGCTCCAATCTTCTGAGGGTCAGTCTTGTGCCGGTTGTTGCGAGCATGAGTAACCTGGTCCCTATTCCGCTTGCGAAATTCCTCCAAGCTGTGGCGCTCATTTTCCAATGTAATGGCCTTGTCCACAAGCGTTTTGAAGTCTGGAAAGGTGTGTACAACCAGCTGGCATTTAAGTGCTGGTGCCAGACCATCCAGAAACTTCTCCATCTTTTTGTTCTCCGTCATACATTCTTCGTTGGCATAACGAGATAATAGGGTAAACTGACTATTGTAGTCAGTCACTGTCATGCTTCTCTGCTTGAGGTCGTCAAATTCCCTTTTCTTGATCTTCATAATGCTTTTGGGAATGTGCGCCCCACGAAATCCTACATTAAAATCTTCCCAAGTGATACTGTTTTCATTGGGGTGCATGTGTAGGAAATTCTCGCACCATGACGCGACTGCTCCCGTGAGAGAGTGAGGTGCATAAAGTACCTTCTCACGGTCTGAACACTGTGCAATAATCAGCTTCCTCTCAATGTCTCGAAGCCAATCATCGGCCTCAAGAGGTTTATCAGTGTGAGAGAATGTTGGGGGACGCGTCTTCTGTAATTCAGACAATTTAGAGTGCTGCTGATATGCCTCATGATGATTCCCCATATTGATAACATGGTTCATCATTTCCTGGTGCTGCTGCTGGCTTTGCTCATAAAGGCGGCATACTTGAGTAAATGTTGTTTCACTGCCACTAGTAGAAAAAGGGGGCTTTGGTCCAGGCCGGGTAACCCCATTAGTCTCGGTTTAGTCTAGAACCAGGACCAATGGGTGCATTAGTCCCAGTTCGTGCGGCTAAGGCATTAGTCTCGGTTCACCTGGGCCCTTTAGTCTTGGTTCATTCCACGAACCGGGACTAAAGGGTGCGATGCCCATTAGTCCCGGTTGGTGGCACCAACCGGGACTAAAGGTCTAACCTTTAGTACCGGTTGGTGCCACCAACCGGGACTAATGGCCTTTGAGGCATTAGTACCGGTTCATGGCACGAACCGGTACTAAAGGTCCAATTTTCAAACTCTCCCCCCCCCATGGACCGCATTTTCAGTTTTAGAAAAAACTAAAGAAAATGATGGAAATGTCAAAAAAAATAAAAAAAATAAGTTTCCCATGTGATATGTGGTCTAGTTGTTGGGAAAATTTACAAATATGAATTTCGACTTTATTTACAAAATCTCTCTGGAATTTGTAAAATGGGCATAACTTTTGCATACAGACTCGGATTAAAATGTTTTTATATGAAAAATCATCTACTCGAAAAGTTACATCCGATGGAGACTGCCTACGGCCTGTTTGAAAATTTGTAGAATCCTCAAATTCCAAAAGGAAAAAAAGATATGCTCAAATTTCAGTTTTTTTTAAATTTTCATTAAATCTGGTCAAACTATGGTCAAACTACTTATTCAAGAAGTATTAGTGTTACTAAATAATTATTCAAGAATATTAGTGTTATTAAATAATTATTTCAGTTTTTTGAATTTTGGTCAAATCTGGTCAAACTATGGTCAAACTGTGGTCAAACAATGGTCAAACTACTTATTCAAGAAATATTAGTGTTACTAAATAATTATTGTTTTTTAGAACAATAGTTTCAAACTCAAACAGTGAAATGTGTGACTTCATGCTCAAGCTAAAATCCCGAGGGTTAATAGGATTAACATCTTACTATTGTCATGAAAACAACGAGTGCAGACTTGGAAACGAGGGAGAATGGAACCTGGAAGTTAAGTGTGCTCAGGCTGGGGGAGTGGGAGGATGGGTGACCGTCCGGGAAGTTAGATGATTTGGAATGATGAGGGGTGATTAGAGATTAAATTGAGCAGTGATGAGAGGGGTGATTAGAGATTAAAGGTTAAAATAAATCAGAAATTTGAAAATAAAAAAATTTCAAAAAAATTCAAAAAAAAAATCAGAAAATTACCTTTAGTACCGGTTGGTGTTACCAACCGGGACTAAAGGTGGACCTCCAGGCAGCGGCCACGTGGAGGGCCTTTAGTCCCGGTTCTGGTTTGAACCGGGACTAAAGGGTCAGGGCATTAGTACCGACCCTTTAGTCCCGGTTCAAGAACAGGGACTAAAGGCCCTTATGAACCGGGACTGCTGGCCCTTTTTCTACTAGTGTGCCTTGCTGACTTGACTGTCCCTGTGTGAAATTGTTACTAGTCTGGGCACCATAATTTTCTTCCAGCGGGTTCGGCATGGAACGAGTCCAGGGACAAGGCATTTTTCACTTTGTGGTAATTTTGCAAACTCATGAGAAAATTGTGTCATAAAAATAAATAATTTTGAAAAGGCGGAGATTTTAAGAACTCCAACATTTTTCTAGAAAACACTTGATCGCGCATGGAGAAGGACCGCTCCGTACATATCTTACATGCAAGCCATAACTATACAATACATCACTCAGGATATGCGTACACATTCCTGACATGTTATTTAGGCTAGTGCACTTCTCCGAGATCCTACATGATGCGCACACAAACTACTTCTCACCAAACCTATGTACATATAAACATATCATACAAGCTGGCACATCACACTGCTGCTAGGCGTACTCAGTCGGAGATGGTGAAGACTTCCTTTGGTCTGCCGAGGGTAAGAGCCAGTGGTGCTGGAGACTCAGTCTCCTCCTCGCTAATAGGCTCAAGGCGCGAAGTACTGGGTTGTGGAGCTGGCGCGGGTGTGGCAGGTGGTGCGGCTCAGACTAGAGTGGGAGCAATGACCTGGTCAAACTCCTCAGTGGTAGGCAGGTGGCGAGCGGTGGCTAAGATGGCTGGTGTGTATGATGCTGAGGACGAGATGAACGTTAGTGGTGGTGCCATGTGGAGGAGCTCCCTCCTGTTAGCGGAGCAGCCATGGATGGAATCCATACGAGCAGCTACGAGGTCGTCCACGAGGTTGTCGAAAGCTTCCTCAAGTGCCTTGAGGTACTCAACAAGCATCTCAATAGCCTCATCTCTTTCTCCCCTGGCGCAAGCGAATGCATAGTGGCAGGTGTATGGCACGTGGCAGGGAAGGTAGCGGTAACGATGAGTCTTCATTGAAGGAAGAACATCCCGGAGGCGGGCTATGGCCTCACGGGCAGCCATCTGCATGGCATGCCTCTCCGTAGGCATGGCCCTCCCGACGAATCGGAAGCAGCAGAACTCGGCGTGTCCTCCCTTGAACTGAACTGAGGCCTGGTACATAGACAAACGGTCGCTGAGCTTGTGTCGGTAGAGTGTGTACTCCGGATGGACTGATGGCCCAATCGTGATCTTGGTGATGGAGATGAGGAGCTTGATAAACCCCTCAGGAACATTGGCGAACACCTGTGACTCACAAAAGTTGCTCGCCATCTACAAAAGTAGACAAAATCCCGAATAGTCAAATCATAAATTTATGATGACCAACAGAAAATTGCTACAATATGCAGAATAATAAAGTAAGCTAATAACCGATTAGCTGTCTCACCTAGTGGCTTCCTACAATCAGCCTGGCTCTGATACCAAGATTGTCAGGACCGCCTTTCCAATAAACCATTTATTGAAAAGCCGACCTTTGTGTTGACCAGTACAAAAGAATTCTTCTTACTGGTAGAGAAAATCTTGATACAGGAATCCAGCAGTACTAAATATTATACATGGTTGAGCTGAGGATGCTCAACAATTTATTACAAGCACGCCTATATTATACATAAAGGCGGATATGGCACAAGGGTAGAGTGGCATAACTACTGACTCGTAATAAAGGTGGTGGTGGATATGTCACAGGGAGGTAGGTGACATGACTCTGAAATCTTACTGCTCATCAAGCGTCGGAGTGAGGCTTGATGATTTTTTTTTGCGTGGCGGAAGCGTGTATAATACAAGTGAACAACTCCAGGATCGCACGTGACTGACTAGGACTCCTCTAGGTGTCGGACTCGCTATCGAACTCTTCATCCATAAGATCACCTTCGTCAACATCTGGCCAAATCAACAAGCCAGGTGAGTACTTTGAATGTACTCGCAAGACAGTTCGGACATAAGATATAACAAATGTAAACATGATGCACATGAGCAGGTTAGTATGCACAATCAAATAATAGATTTGCACTGCACGATAAATAAGAGGAAATCAGGCGGTAGTCCTCCTGAAATCCCAATAAAAATAACTGAAGACCGATTGGGTGTCTGAAGCGACGCCTCAAAAGGTGAAAATAAATTTAACATGCCGCAGTCGGGCGTCGAGGCGACACCACATAAAGGGCTTATATTGAAAAGTAAATAACAATAATGCCACAGTCCGACGTCTGAGCGACATCACATAAAGGGCTTATATTGAAACGTAAGTAACAATAATGCCACAGTCGGACATCTGAGCGACATCACATAAAGGGCTTATATTGAAAAGTAAATACAATAATGCCACAGTCGGACGTCTGAGCAACATCACAAAAAGGGCTTATATTGAAAAGTAAATGACAATGATGCCACAGTTGGACGTCTGAGCGGCATCACATAAAGGGCTTATATTGAAACGTAAGCAATAATGCCACAGTCGGACGTCTGAGCGACATCACATAAAGGGCCTATAGTTTATCATTCGAATTTAAATAGCTCATAAATTTAAATCATCGCAAGGAAATACTCAGCATATAATAATATACTGGTTAGTCCATTCACATAAATAACCTTCAGCCGAGTTTACCACTCTCGCTTTTAAATTCATTCTCCGGAGACTGCCACTGGGGTTGACACTGAGATTTTCCACAGAGGCTGAGACTGACACGGAGATGATGTCCAAGTCCTTGCTCGTGGACATGGATACTCGGATGGTTTTGAGTCTGCAGAGTTTGTACTCTTTACCACAGCCAACGGATTTCGGTAGTCACAAGGACTAGTTCCGTTTACGGTGTTTTAGAAGAAACACGTCTAACCAGTACACACCCATTCCACATTCTGTTGCCAGGAATCACCCTTGGCAACGTTGAAGAAAAACCTTAAGACAGGGAGGCCACAACCTCGAATAGCATGGGATCAAATTTATATCGCGCGCTCTAAGGGGTGGCCCCCTCTCAGTCCCAACCGGAAACACCCATGCCCCCTGACTGGATGACTGGCTTTAATCCAGGGCCATGGAACACTCATCGCGGTCTATCTGTTTGGTGTGTACCAGGAAAGAGGTTTGCAACTTACTAAACCACACTCTTTGCAGAAAACATGTGGCAGCACGAAGGGGAAACGAACGTGGTCGAGACTTGACCCACGTTAGAACTGGAGTTAATGGTTGGCATAAGACTGGCATGCTTCAACAATACCAGCTGGCAACCCATCATGTCACCACATGATCGTGTTGCCTTATCATCATAAGGACACATCGAACTTCGAAGCTCATAGGTAGCTTGCCTTGCATGCACATAACATTCACAAATTCTTATATAAACATGCCATCAGAAAAACTACTCAAGCAACCATGCAAAACACTCATCATATCAAAGGTTCAAATATGCTTGCCTGGTTCGGAGAAGTCAGAGTCTAGCTCGGTGAAGTTCGCGTCTCCCTTACTCCTTCCGGTATCTACGTATTAAAAGAAAATCGGATACTACATGAATACCATGTGTGCACAAAAAGTATCCCAAATATTTTTCAAATAAATATGATAAAAAACTATACAGAAAAATAAAGATGACATAAAAAGTTTCAAGTTAAAATCATCTTTTGTTTAAAAGTTATAAGAGTTTCAGTTTAGGGACCTTTCTGTAATGAAACAGAAAGTTTCCAGGGTTCACTTTATAAAAACAGAAAACGTTTGAGTCTAGAAAACTTCAGTCCAGGGGGAATACGTATTTTTCCTGAAGGCGTTTTCAGAAAACGTTTTGAAAAAGAGAAAAAGCTGACGGGGAGGTCCCACCCGTCGGGTTTGAAAACTGAAATAGAGCGCTGGCGCCCGAGGGCCGCGGTGGTCGCCGGCGGTGATCCACGGCGAGGCAGGGGGATCGGAAGGTACCAACGTGTTCACCGTGTTCTTCCGCACCTATGGGTGGTGGAGTTGAGCATCGGCGAGCACCACGTTGACGGCGGCCTCAACTCCGGCGGATGGTGGTTCGGGCGTTGGTGGATCTCGTCGGGGAGAGCTGCAAAGGTCGAATTGAGGCTCCGGTTAGGGTACTGGGTGCACTAGATGGTTGCTTACGCGGCTTGGGAGGCGGGGATGGCCTCACTTGAGTGAATCAAGCCGGAGCCCGAGGCGGATCGGGGCGGCTGGAGTCGGGGAAGGTGACCTCCTCGGGGTTCTCGTAGTGGCTAGGTGGGGCTCTGGTGAGGTGGAGGTGTGGCGCTGGGTCGAGAACGAGCTCGGGGGCTCCTTTTATAGCCGATCTGATGCGGTTGCCGAGAACGGGATAACGTCGGTGATGATTACGGCAGGGCAGAGGTCGGTCAGGTGGTTTAGGGAGCTAGGCATCACCGCGATGGTCCACTGGTTCCGTTCAAGTGCTAGGCTTGGCCTGCCTTGGGTGGTACTCCACGTTCTCGACGGAACGGCTCACGAGACTCATCGGTGGTAGAGAGCACGCTCTGTGCTACTCAGGCCACGGTGACGGTGCCGCAGCGTGCACAGGCAAGCGGACAGCCACGCGGAGGCCACGGGTGGCTTGGGCGGTGCTGGACGGCGCCGAAAGGTGGTGCTGATCCCTGCTGGCCGCCACGGGTGGCTCTGCCACCGCAGAAGCTGCCGGCGTCGGTGAGACACGTCACCACCGATGATGGTGCCCGAACAAACGAGTGTGCGGTGCTCTGGATAAGGATGGGGAACAGGGAGCAAGGCGCCACTGCAGTTACTGGCGAGATCGATGCCGTGCTCTGAAGAAAACGACGCTGACGGCGAAACAGAAACACTTAACGTTTGAACTTTCTGAATTTGAACAGCAACAATGCATGCCAGGTGCTCGATGAAATGATTTTGGCATGTGGGAAATTTTTCTGGAGCTGATCTTTGGTGAGGTGGCCTCTTGGTGTATCTGGAAGCTGCATGAATTATTGTAGAATTTTTGGAAAAAGAAAAATATGAATCTCACGAAAAATGGCATTTTTGGTCCAAACTTGCAGAGGGCAAATTTTGAAATATTTGAACTGAGGACAAGTGGATCTTGATGGATCTAGGTTGAGGATACTAAGGACTAGTCAGAGGAGTTGGTTTGGGATCAAAACTCAAAAGAAATATGGTACTTCCTTTGTAAATCACCTAGGTCCATAAATAATGGCAGAAATAGTTTTGAGGATTAAATAAATGGAATAAAAATCAAAATTGGTTTGAAACTTGCTGGAGGTGGGAGTCTTGACTTGATCCAAGGCAGGGAGGGGTTTTGGAAATTTGAAAGGGAAAAGAATAAACCCATAACCCCTAGGGTTTCTTCTTAATAGAAGAAATTTCAAAAAAATAACTAGAGTAGAGTCAAGACAAAATGAAAAGCTCTCAAGACCAAAAATCAAGGTTGAGAAGAGTACCAAAATATTTGTCATAAAAGTTTTGAGAAGGAGTGTTCTTAAGAAAAATTTTAAATAGCCTTCTTCAAATCAAATAAAGATTTTGATAAAAACCAAATCAAAATTTTTGGAGTGTCACAGCTGAGTACCTTTGTACTCACGTTTGCTTTATTTATGTTTTGCAGGTGAGACATCTGTCTCACTAGTAGTACCGCTTGGACTTCGACGAGTAGCTTGTTACCTCAACTACGATCTTGTGCCCTTGGGAGGGACTTGTAGATAGTCAGGCCTCTTAGCCTTTTTCTTTTGTAGTTGTCTGTACTCAGACATGTAATGCTTCCGTTGCTTGTATGCTCTGAATGATGGCTCATGTGACCCCTGTTTGTATTTAATGCTATGTGGCTCTTCTGGGCCTTTATCTATATGAGTTGTGTTATGTTGTGATGCCATGTTGTACAACACATACTTGCATGTTATGCGTACGTGTGACGTGTATTGCTATGTGTGGGATCCGACAATCTAGTTGTTTATCCTTGGCAGCCTCTCTTATGGGGAAATGTAGTCTAGCGCTTCCTTGAGCCATAGTAGTCCGCTACAGCCCGGTTCACCGGAGTCCTGCTAGCCCAGCACTACTGCTCAGGACACTTGACTGGCCGGCATGTGTTTCACTTCATTCCTGTGTCTGTCCCTTCGGGGAAATGTCACGCGGTGACATCCGGAGTCCTGCCTAGCCTGCTACAGCCCGGGTTCCCCGGAGTCCTCTTAGCCCAGTGCTACAGCCCGGATTCACACATTGTTGACCGACCTGCTCGGTGTGAATCATGTATGCCTGTCCCCATAGGTTAGTGCCGCTTTGGGTTCACGACTAGCCATGTCGGCCCGGGTTCTCTGTCATATGGATGCTAGCGACACTATCATATACGTGAGCCAAAAGGCGCAAACGGTCCTGGGCCATGGTAAGGCGACACCCGTGGGAATACCGTGCGTGAGGCCGCAAAGTGATATGAGGTGTTACAGGCTAGATCGGTGTGACTTAGAATTGGGGTCCCGACAACTTTGGTATAAGAGCCTGACTGCCTGTAGGATTTCCAAGCCAACCTGGTCGAAGTTGAGTCTAGAAATTATTTAGCTATATAGGGGAATTGATTGTGGAAGGGAACGTAATGCTCTTTTTACTCCTTATGCCTCATGCCCTTCTAATCTGAGTCATCCTATCTTTCCTACAGGGTTAAGGAACTAGGCTTCCTCTTCCATCTATCAAGATCACGTGTTACTACTCCGTAGTCTCTTAGGATTGGTTGATCAGAATCTTATCCCAGTTCAAGTACTTCCGGTGTAGTCTGTTTAGTAATATCTCAGAACCTTACGTGATGATGTTGAGTATGGTGCTACCCCATCATTTGCAGGATGTCTCATTTTGAGCATTTTACTGTCGTTATGCTACCGTATTTGCCTAGGAGTTCAAGAGATAGTATTTTCCCTGTACTATATTCTACATCCTTATGATGATGCTGAATCCATCCTTGTTTCCTTGGTTTCGTTCTTCAGGATGTTGTCGGTTAACCAAAACTCTGTTGCTCGTAGCCGGAACCATGGAGATGGTAGGGATGAGGATCCTCCTGACCAGCCTTCGTTGGCAAAGTTCATGCTAGAGGTTGAGATGAACAAGCGTGAGACCAACCGCTTGTTAGCATGTATAGAGGAGAACACCGCACCTCAGTGCAAAGAGTCAGCAACCATCTATGATTTCATTGGTTTGAAACCACCTACCTTCCATCATTCCATTGAACCACTCGATGCAGATGACTGGCTCCGTAGTATCACACACAAGCTGCGTTCCGCGAGCGTAGCTAAAGATGACAAGGTCACCTGTGCTACATATCACCTGGAAGGTCCTGCTAGTCTTTGGTGGCAGAACTATGAGGCTATGCTTCCAGCTGGCCAGATAACCACCTGGAGATATTTCACTGAGGCTTTTAGCGAGCATCACATTCCTCAGGCTCTCATTGACCGCAAGAGAGAAGAGTTCTGTAGTTTTACCCAGAGTAAGATGATTGTTGATGCTTACAGTAGAGAGTTTGAGAACCTTGCCCGCTATGCTACAGAAGAAGTGTCCACGGACGCCAAGAAGCAGGCTAGGTTCCGGAAGGGTCTCAACCCCAAGTTGTGTCATGATCTCCACTTGCATCATTGCAATACATTCCAGGCTCTTGTGAACAAGGCCATTAATGCAGAGACAACTCAACTCACTTACGAGGAGTCTCGTAAGCACACCCGTGATTTGGGTTCCTCCTCCGGTTCTAGTTCGCAGAAGCGTCGGATTTGGGTTCCGAACTCCGCTCTTCCACCCGGATATACACCGATGCCATCTTATGTGGCGCCTCACCCAGTTCAGCTACATGCTCCACCCAGGCCCACTGGTAGACCGCTTGTCAATGCGGGTCCACGTCATACTTCAGGGACTTGCTTCACATGCGGAGAGCCAGGACACTATGCATGTGACTGCTCTCAAACCAACTATGCTCCACCCCAGCATGAGAAGTCCGTTGGCCGTGGTAAGCCATCACGCAAGATGATTAGTGTCAAGTCAGCTCCCACTGAACGTGGATGTGTGCATCACGTCTCAGCTAAAGACGCCCATGATGATCCAGATGTCGTTCTTGGTCAACTCCTTGTCAATTGCCATCCAGCATCGGTTTTGTTCGATACTGGAGCATCTCATTCCTTCATTTCTGAAAGCTACGCTAACTTTCACAACATGTCATTTTGTGATATGCCCACTCCACTAGTCATTCAAACTCCTGGATTCAAATGGCAAACTTCTAGTGTAAGCCATTGTAATGAAATCCTTGTTGACAGACTTTATTCCTTGCATCACTTATAGCCCTCAAGTCGATATTAACATCATCTTGGGTATGGACTGGATGAAAGCTCATTATGCCAAGATTGATTGTTACACAAGGTCTGTTCAGCTTACACACCCATATGGCAAGATAGTCACTGTCTCCACTAGAGTTGCAAAGCGTCAACTCTATTCTCTTAATGCCAGCCCTCTTCCAGACCTTGAAGATATTCCAGTAGTCCGTGACTTTCCGGATGTCTTTCCAGAGGAACTGCCAGGTATTCCACCTGACAGAGATGTAGAGTTTGTCATAGATCTTATCCCAGGAACCACCCCAATCTCTAGGAGACCTTACAAGATGGCACCCTTAGAACTAGCTGAGCTTAAGAAACAACTCGATGAATCCTTGCAAAAGGGTTTCATCCGTCCCAGTTCTTCTCCCTGGGCTTGCCCTGTCCTCTTCGTCCAGAAGAAGGATGGTACGGACCGGATGGTTGTAGATTATCGTCCCGTTAATTTGGTCACGATAAAGAACAAGTATCCGCTCCCCAGGATCAACGACCTGTATGATCAGCTCACTGGATCCTCGGTCTTTCCAAAGATGGAGTTGAGGTTAGGCTACCACCAAATCAAGATCAGAAACGGGGACATTCCTAAGATGGCTTTTGTCATTCGTTATGGCTAGTACGAGTACACCGTCATGTCCTTCGGTCTAACCAATGCTCCAGCTACATTCTCCCGCTTGATGAACTCGATCTTCATGGAGTACTTAGATAAGTTCGTCGTCGTTTACCATGATGATATCCTTATTTACTAGAAGAACGAGGAAGAGCATGCCGAACATCTTAGACTTGTGTTAGAAAAACTCAGAGAGCACCGCCTTTATGCCAAGTTCTCCAAGTGCGAATTTTGGTTACCAGAAGTGACCTATCTCGGCCACGTAATCTCTACTAAGGGCATTGCTGTCAATCCTGAGAGAGTTCAGGCCGTTCTTGATTGGACTCCGCCTGAAACAGTTAAGAAAGTTAGGAGTTTCCGTGGTCTAGCCAGTTATTGTCGCGGCTTCATTGAGAACTTCTCCAAAGTGGCCAAACCTCTCACGGAACTTCTCAAGAAAGATAAAAAGTTTGAGTGGTCCCCACAGTGTGAGCACAGTTTTCAGGAACTGAAAAGACGCCTGACTTCTGCTCCCATACTTGTGCCACCGGATTTCACTAAAGACTTTGTTATCTATTGCGATGCCTCACGACAGGGACTAGGTTGCATTCTTATGCAAGATCGCCATGTGATTGCCTATGCATCTCGATAGTTGCATCCACATGAGGAGAATTATCCTACACATGATCTAGAGCTTGCAGCCGTAGTCTACGCACTTAAGACCTGGCGGCATTACCTTCTTGGTAAACGTTGCGAGATTTACACCGACCACCAGAGTCTAAAGTATATCTTCACCCAACCAGATTTGAACCTTAGGCAAAGATGTTGGCTGGAGTTGATCTCGGATTACGACTTAGGGATTACCTACACCCCAGGCAAGGGCAATTCCATGGCTGATGTGCTAAGTCATAAGTCCTATTGCAACAATCTCATGTTGCAGTAGGGCCAACCACTTCTCCATGAGGAATTCTGTAAGATTAACCTTCACATTGCTCCTCACAGATTCCTTTCTACATTGGTGGCGAAACCTACCCTTGAGGATCAGATCATTTCTGACCAGAAGTTTGATAGGGGTGTTATCCGCATCAAGAGAAACATTAAGAAGGGAGTTGGTGGATGTTTCTCTATGGATGATCGAGGTGTTGTTTTCTTTGAGAATCATTTGGTGGTTCCCAAGAATCAACATCTGCGACAACTGATTCTTAAGGAGGCCCATGAATCTCCTTTCACAATTCATCCCGGTAGTACTAAAATGTATCAGGACCTACGCCAGAGGTTCTGGTGGAATAGGATGAAAAGAGAAATCGCTGAGTTCATTGCTAACTATGACGTCTGTCGTCGCGTTAAGGCAGAACATCAAAGGCCTGCTGGCACCCTTCAGCCTTTAGCTATTCCTGAGTGGAAATGGGATAAAGTTGGTAGGGACTTCATCACCGGCTTTCCCAGGACCAAGAGAGGGAATAATGCTATCTTCATAGTCATTGATCGTCTTTCCAAAGTGGCTCACTTCCTACCTGTTCGAGAGAGTATCACTGCTAGTCAGCTCGCTGACTTATATATTTCTCGAATAGTGTCACTTCATGGTGTTCCACTAGAGATCAATTCAGACAGTGGTAGTCTTTTCACTTCTCATTTCTAGGAGAGTTTCCAAACTGCCATGGGCACCCATCTTTCCTTCAGTACCGCTTTCCACCCTCAATCAAGTGGTCAGGTGGAAAGGGTCAATCAGATTCTCGAAGACATGCTTAGAGCTTGTGTTATCTCATTCGGTATGGATTGGGAGAAGTGTCTTCCATTCGCCGAGTTTGCTTATAACAATAGCTACCAATCCAGCCTCAAGAAAGCTCCTTAATTTTGAGGTTCTGTATGGACGAAGATGTCGAACACCTTTGAACTGGTCAGAAACCGGTGAAAGAAAATTATTTGGACCGGACATGATTCAGGAGGCAGAAGAGCAAGTCCGCATCATTTGTGAGAATTTGAAAACAGCCCAATCTCGTCAAAAGAGCCAGTATGACCGTCGTCATAAGGAAGTGGCTTATGAAGTTGGCGACAAGGCTTACCTTCGGGTAACCCCTTTGAAGGTTACCCATCGTTTCGGTATCAAGGGCAAGTTGGCTCCTTGTTACATTGGTCCTTTTCGCATTCTCGCTAAACGAGGAGACGTTGCCTACCAGTTGGAACTACCCCCACGTCTTTCTCAAGTTCATGATGTCTTCCACGTCTCTCAACTCAGGCGTTGCTTCTCGGATCCCATTCGCGGAGTGGACCATGAAACGCTTGATCTCCAAGATAACCTCACTTATCAAGAGTACCCCGACCGCATTCTGGATCAAGCAGAGCATGTCACTCAACGTCATAACATCAAGTTTCTCAAGGTTCAGTGGTCTCATCATTCCGAGAGAGAAGCTACCTGGGAGCGTGAAGATCGTCTTCGACTTGAGTACCCCACTTTCTTTCCGCCAACTCCTGAATCTCGGGACGAGATTTCTTTGAGTGGGGGCGAGTTGTCACATCCCTAGTTCTGGTATGACCTAGACCAGCTAGTCATTTGTGCATCATGTTTAAATTCCATTTAAAATTGAAATGGGGATTTGTGAAACCCTCAGAATCATTCTGGAAATGACCCAAATAAAAAAAATGCTCTAAAAGGGTCCAAGAAAATGCTCATGTTGCTCTCTGAAAATCTTGGATAGAGATAAAACTCAAACCAACATTTTCAGGAGTTCATAAGTATTTATTTTGGACTTTTGGAATTAATTCAATAATTATTTTCATTGGATTTATATTTGATATATTTCAAATATGATCCAATAACTCTGAAAGTTTGCAAGTGGCCTTGAATACTTTTAAACAGGCCACATAATAATTTTCAGAAGTTTATGAAATGATTTGGAATAAAAATCAAATCAAAACAAATAGAAAAGAGAAATAAGAGAGAAGGAGAGAAGTACCTGGGCCTTACCTGGAGCCCAACTAGGCAAAGCTGGCCCGGCCCACTGGCCGTCCCAGTCACCACCAAACTCTCGCGAGAAGGACGAGAGGCGCGTGACTGCGGCACGCACGCACGCGAACCGCCACCTCCTGCCTGCCTGATGCCGCCCCGACGCTGCTACGAGCACCATGACACCCCTTGGAGGCCCCTCTCTCCTCTCCCTCACTCGCTGCTCTTTCTACCCTCCCCTGTCTCGCTCTCTTCCCCACGCCCGAGCACCGCCGTCGCCACCGCTCGCCATAGCTATGTCCACCGTGCTCCCCTCGCCTCGCTGCTGTGTCCTAGAGCTCCGCCCCGTCGCGTTCTCCATCTTCGTCAAGCCAAGAACCGGGGACGCCCCGTGGAGCCGTCCCCGCCGTCTTCTTCATCTCTGGCCGCCGTGGATCCCTATCGCCGCCCCGCCGTCTCCAGTGCATCCCCGAGCTCGCCGTCAAGCCCACCGAGACCGATGTGAGCTGCTGCTCCTCCTCCCCCTCTCCGTTTGCTTGCTTGCATACCGTAGCCGCTGCCTCGCCGATGGACGTGACTGTCACCGCCCGAGCTCGTCGCCGACGCAGCTCCGGTGGTCAAATGGTCGCCCCAGCGAGTCCAAACCACTCCCCGCACCCCGTAGAGCCTTGCTAGTGCATCCGCTCGCCCGCTAGCACGCCGCAGCAGCAAGACCACCGACGGCCGAACTCCGGCGGCCGCAAAAGAGCTCGCCGCCGTCGGCTCAGGCCACCCAACTCCTCCCGTTCACTCCATTAGATGCGCCGCATCGCCAGCTAGCCGTAGCAGCAAACCACGAGTAAAACCGTGCACTGTGGGCGTATTCCGAGCCGCGCCGCCGTCTCGGGCCTCGCCGGCGTCAAGCCGCCGGTGGGCTTTGACCCCGCTGACAGGAGGTTTGACCTCTCCGTGGGTCGCAACATGTGGGGCCCGGCCCTGTTAAGTTTTAGTTAGGATTAGTTTAACAACTAATTAAACCCAGTTTAACTAATCGGGTCACTGATGCATGGGCCCAACCCCATTAACTAAACCAGTTTAGGTTTATTTTAAATTAGGATTAGCCACAGACACTGACGTGTGGACGCCACACGTCAGGTTTGACCTGGTCAGCCGCCTTTGACCTGCTGACGTAAGCATGACGCTGTGCTGACGCAATATATCATTTTCTGGATTTAAAATAAATCAGGAAATTCCAGAAAATGATATAAACTTCAAAAATTCATAGAAATTCTACTGTAACTCAGATTTAAATAATTTATATATGAAAAATTATCAGAAAAATTCAATCTATCCATATGTACCATTTTCATGCATGACAAACCAACCTATACATGGTGTATATATGAAAACACACTTATGGCATATTTAAGAGCTTAATTTGGAGTTGTATTTGAATCTTGGTTCAAATGGATTTCATCCAAATAAAAGCTAGTTGCATGAGCTCAATCAGCATCACATATTCATGCGATGATCATGCATCATATTGTTGCATATGGTTGTGTATTGATTACCGACACCATTCCTTCTCGATAGGTCCTGCTCCGTAGAACCTTCTAGAGTACCTGTCTGAGGAGCAGTGCCTTCCTTGTTGATCTACCAGGGAAGCAAACCCCCTTCTTTATTCCGATACAATCCTACTCTCTCGCTCCTGCTCTCATTTATTGCATTAGGACAACAACGATTCAACTGCTTCCTTATGCTGCGGTAGTTGAACCCATTCCACTGCATGACATGTCATTGCCACAGTAAATAGCTAAAACCCACCAGCATGTGTAGGAGTTGATTGAGCCATGTTGTGTTCTTGCCATGCCATGCCTGCTATTGCTTAGAGTTGTGTCAGGTCTGATTCATCGGGAATGAATTGGAGTGGTACGATATGTTCTGATGTTGAGAGTTAAGCGTGCAAACACGATTTGGTAAAGGTACTGGTGAGAGGCCATGTAGGAGTACATGGTGGGTTGTCTCACTGGAACCGTCCTTAAGCACTGAGTTCCGTGTATGTTGTCCAATGACTAGCTACTACCACACATTGGAATGCTTAAGTGCCCCTCTCGACTTATTAGCCAACTTGATCTCTGTCCAGGAGTTGCAAATAGTTTCTGGTGTTTGTAGGTAGTGTTAGTAGTCTACCAAGTGGCACCCGGCCAGGTGGGCTTGGGACAGACTAGGCACAGTGGCACGGTGTATACCAAGTGGCACCTGGATGGTGGGCTTGGGAACCCTGCTCACATCGTTTGGGGCCATGAGCGACACCCCGGCCGGATCTCCTTGCGGATGGAACCCGAATAGGCGATAAACCTGGATGAGAGAATTGTGTGGTTAGTCAGGTCGTGGCCGACACCCTCGCCAGGTTTCCACTTGAAGGTTGCCGAGGTACATGACGTGTACATGGTGATAAGTGGTGATAGCGTGTGTGAAGAAGTACACCCCTGCAAGGTTATCATGATCTATTCGAATAGCCGTGTCCTCGGTTATGGACTTCTTGGATGCTTACGTGGTACATAGACAACTTAAAGTGGATACTCTAAAATGCTCAAGACAAGTGTGAGTGCTATGGATGGCCTTCTCATCACGAGACGAGGATGAATCCATAGTAGTGTATTGATGTGGTGCTTAGTGGACTCGTGTGCGCTGCCTCACCTCAAAGAAGTTTCTCGTTGTCGTAGAACAGGATAGCCACTGAGTCAAAGCTGGCTTGCTGCAACTAAACCCCACATTACCTTCTTGATACAAATGCATGCATGATAGGATCTGATGTAAGTCTTGCTAAGTACCTTTGTACTCACGTTTGCTTTATTTATGTTTTGCAGCTGAGACATCTGTCTCACTAGTAGTAGCTTGTTACCTCAGCTATGATCTTGTCCCCTTGGGAGGGACTTGTAGATAGTCAGGCCTCTTAGCCTTTTTCTTTTGTAGTTGTCTGTACTCAGACATGTAATGCTTCCGTTGCTTGTATGCTCTAAATGATGGGTCATGTGACCCCTATTTGTATTTAATGCTATGTGGCTCTTCTGGCCCTTTATCTATATGAGTTGCATTATGTTGTGATGCCATGTTGTACAGCACATACTTGCATGTTATGCGTACGTGTGACGTGTATTGCTATGTGTGGGATCTGACAATCTAGTTGTTTATCCTTGGCAGCCTCTCTTATGGGGAAATGTAGTCTAGTGCTTCCTTGAGCCATAGTAGTCCGCTACAGCCCGGTTCACCGAAGTCCTGCTAGCACAGCACTAATGCTCAGGACACTTGACTGGCCAGCATGTGTTTCACTTCATTCCTGTGTATGTCCCTTTGGGAAAATGTCACACGGTGACATCCGGAGTCCTGCCTAGCCTACTACAGCCCGGGTTCCCGGAGTCCTGTTAGCCCAGTGCTACAGCCCGGATTCACACGCTGCTGACCAACATGCTCGATGTGAATCATGTATGCCTGTCCCCATAGGTTAGTGCCGCTTTGGGTTCACCACTAGCCATGTCGGCCCGGGTTCTCTATCATATGGATGCTAGCGACAGTATCATATACGTGAGCCAAAAGGCGCAAACGGTCCCGGGCCATGGTTAGGCGACACCCGTGGGAATACCATGCGTGAGGCCGCAAAGTGATATGAGGTGTTACAGGCTAGATCGGTGTGACTTAGAATCGGGGTCCCAACATGTTCCTTACCCATTTCCTCTGCGGACTGGGATTCCCTCTCCACCCATTCGTCCGGGGGCTCATGTTCTATTACGGCCTGGATTTCCACGATCTGGCCCCGAACTTTATCCTCAACATCTTGGTGTTTATCGTTGTGTGCGAGGCCTTCCTCCGCATCAAGCCCCACTTCGGTTTATGGCTGAAGACCTTCAATGTCAAGCTGAAGGTTGTGGGCGGCCGCCAGGCGGAGTGCGGAGGCGCCATGGTGGGCAAGATGCCCAACGTTACATGGCTCGAGGGCTCCTTTGTGGAAACCATAAAGGGGTGGCAATCGGGGTGGTTCTACGTCACCGAGCCGCGTGACCCTGCATGGGCAGCGGCGATAAACCTGGATGAGAGACTTGTGTGGTTAGTCAGGTCGTGGCCGACACCCTCGCCAGGCTTCCACTTGAAGGTTGCCGAGGTACATGACGTGTACATGGTGATAAGTGGTGAGAGCGTGTGTGAAGAAGTACACCCCTGCAGGGTTATCATGATCTATTCGAATAGTCGTGTCCTCGGTTATGGACTTCTCGGATGCTTACGTGGTACATTGACAACTTAAAGTGGATACTCTAAAATGCTCAAGACAAGTGTGAGTTCTATGGATGGCCTTCTCATCAGGAGACGAGGATGAATCCATAGTAGTGTATTGATGTGGTGCTTAGTGGACTCGTGTGCGCTGCCTCACCTCAAAGAAGTTTCTCGTTGTCGTAGAATAGGATAGCCACTGAGTCAAAGCTGGCTTGCTGCAACTAAACCCCACATTACCTTCTTGATACAAATGCATGTATGATAGGATCTGATGTAAGTCTTGGTGATGTCAGGACCGCCTTTCGAATAAAACATTTATTGAAAAGCTGACCTTTGTGTTGACCAGTACAGAAGAATTCTTCTTACTGGCAGACAAAATCTTGATACAGGAATCCAGCAGTACTAAATATTATACATGGTTGAGCTGAGGATGCTCAACAATTTATTACAAGCACGCCTATATTATACATAAAGGTGGATATGGCACAAGGGTAGAGTGGCATAACTACTGACTCGTAATAAAGGTGGTGGTGGATATGTCACAGGGAGGTAGGTGACATGACTCTAAAATCTTACAGCTCATCAAGCGTTGGAGTGAGGCTTGATGATTTTTTTTGGGTGGCGGAAGCGTGTATAATACAAGTGAACAACTCCAGGATCGCACGTGACTGACTGGGACTCCTCTAGGCGTCGGACTCGCTATCGAACTCTTCATCCATAAGATCACCTTCGTCAACATCTGGCCAAATCAACAAGCCAGGTGAGTACTTTGAATGTACTCGCAAGACAGTTCGGACATAAGATATAACAAATGTAAACATGATGCACATGAGCAGGTTAGTATGCACAATCAAATAATAGATTTGCACTGCACGATAAATAAGAGGAAATCAGGCGGTAGTCCTCCCGAAATCCCAATAAAAATAACTAAAGACCGATCGGGTGTCTGAAGCGACGCCTCGAAAGGTGAAAATAAATTTAACATGCCGCAGTCGGGCGTCGAGGCAACACCACATAAAGGGCTTATATTGAAAAGTAAATAACAATAATGCCACAGTCGGACGTCTGAGCGACATCACATAAAGGGCTTATATTGAGACGTAAGTAACAATAATGCCACAGTCGGACGTCTGAGCGACATCACATAAAGGGCTTATATTGAAAAGTAAATACAATAATGCCACAGTCGGACGTCTGAGCGACATCACAAAAAGGGCTTATATTGAAAAGTAAATGACAATGATGCCACAATCGGACGTCTAAGCGACATCACATAAAGGGCTTATATTGAAACGTAAGTAACAATAATGCCACAATCAGACGTCTGAGCGACATCACATAAAAGGCTCATATTGAAAAGTAAATACAATAATGCCACAGGCAGACGTCTGAGCGACATCACATAAAGGGCTTATATTGAAAAGTAAATACAATAATGCCACAGTCGGACGTCTGAGCGACATCACAAAAAGGGCTTATATTGAAAAGTAAATGACAATGATGCCACAGTCGGACGTCTGAGCGACATCACATAAAGGGCTTATTGTTTATCATTCGAATTTAAATAGCTCATGAACTTAAATTATCGCAAGGAAATACTCAGCATATAATAATATACTGGTTAGTCCATTCACATAAATAACCTTCAGCCGAGTTTACCACTCTCGGTTTTAAATTCATTCTCCGGAGACTGCCACTGGGGTTAACACTGAGATTTGCCACTGCGGCTGAGACTGACACGGAGATGATGTCCAAGTCTTTGCTCGTGGACATGGATACTCGGATGGTTTTGAATCTGCAGAGTTTATACTCTTTACCACAGCCAACGGATTTCAGTAGTCACAAGGACTAGTTTCGTTTATGGTGTTTTAGAAGAAACACGTCTAACCAGTACACACCCATTCCACATTCCGTTGCCAGGAATCACCCTCGGCAACGTTCAAGAAAAACCTTAAGATGGGGAGGCCACAACCTCGAATAGCATGGGATCAAATTTATATCGCGCGCTCTAAGGGGTGCCCCCCTCTCAGTCCCAACCGGAAACACCCATGCCCCCTGACCGGATGACTGTTTTAATCCAGGGCCATGGAACCCTCATCGCGGTCTCTCTGTTTGGTGTGTACCAGGAAAGAGGTTTGCATCTTACTAAACCGCACTCTTTGTAGTAAACATGTGGCAGCACGAAGGGGAAACGAACGGGATCGAGACTTGACTCACATTAGAACTGGAGATAATGGTTGGCATAAGACTGGCATGCTTCAACAATACCACCTTGCAACCCATCATGTCACCACATGATCATGTTGCCTTATCATCATAAGGACACATCAAACTTCGAAGCTCACAGGTAGCTTGCCTTGCATGCACATAACATTCACAAATTCTTATATAAACATGCCATGAGATAAACTACTCAAGCAACCATGCAAAACACTCATCATATCAAAGGTTCAAACATGCTTGCCTGGTTCGGAGAAGTCAGAGTCTAGCTCGATGAAGTTCGCATCTCCCTTACTCCTTCCGGTGTCTACGTATTAAAAGAAAATCAGATACTACATGAATACCGTGCGTGATCAAAAAGTATCCCAAATATTTTTCAAATAAATATCATAAAAAACTAGACAGAAAAATAAAGATGACAGAAAAAGTTTCATGTTAAAATCATCTTTTGTTTAAAAGTTATAAGAGTTTTAGTCCAGGGACCTTTCTGTAATGAAACAGAAAGTTTCCAGGGTTCACTTTATAAAAACAGAAAACGTTTCAGTCTAGAATACGTCAGTCCAGAGGGAAGACGTATTTTCCCGAAGGCATTTTCAGAAAACATTTCGAAAAAGAGAAAAAGCTGACGGGGAGGTCCCACCCGTCGGGTTTGAAAACTAAAACAGAGCGCTGGCGCCCGGGGGCCGCGTTGGTCGCCGGCGGCGATCCACGGCGAGGCAGGGGGATCGGAAGGTACCAACGTGTTCACCGTGTTCTTCGGCACCTGTGGGTGGTGGAGTTGACCGTCGGCGAGCACCACGTCGATGGCGGCCTCAACTCCGGCGGATGGTGGTTCGGGCGTTGCTGGATCTCGCTGGGGAGAGCTGCAAAGGTCGAATTGAGGCTCGGGTTAGGGTACTGGGTGCACTAGAGGGTTGCTGACATGGTTTGGGAGGCGGGGATGGCATTAGTTGCGTGAATCAAGCCGGAGCCCGAGGCGGATCGGGACGGCCGGAGTCGGGGAAGGTGACCTCCTCGGGGTCCTCCTAGTGGCTAGGCGGGGCTCTGGTGAGGTGGAGGTGTGGCGCTGGGTCGAGAACGAGCTCAGGGGCTCCGTTTATAGCCGATCCGAGTCAGTGGCCGAGAACGGGATAACGCCGGTGATGATTACAGCGGGGCAGAGGTCGGTCTGGTGGTTTAGGGAGCTAGGCATCACCGCGATGGTCCACTGGTTCCGTTCAAGTGCTAAGCTTGGCCTGCCTTGGGTGGTACTCCACGTTCTCGATGGAACGGCTCATGGGACTCGTCGGCGGCAGAGAGCACGCTCTGTGCTGCTCAGGCCACGGTGACGGTGCCGCAGCGTGCACAGGCAAGCGGACAGCCACGCGGAGGCCACGGGTGGCTTGGGCGGTGCTGGACGGCGCCGAAAGGTGGTGCTGATCCCTGCTGGCCGCCATGGGTGGCTCTGCCACCGCAGAAGCTGCCGGCGTCGGCGAGACACGTCACCACCGATGGTGGTGCCCGAACAAACGAGTGTGCGGCGCTCTGGATAAGGAGGGGGAACAGGGTGCAAGGCGCCACTTCAGTTACTGGCGAGATCGACGTCGTGCTCTGAAGAAAACGACACTGACGGCGAAACAGAAACACTGAACGTTTGAACTTTCTGAATTCGAATAGCAACAGTGCATGCCAGGTGCTCGATGAAATGATTTTGGCATGTGGGAAATTTTTCTGGAGCTGATCTTTGGTGAGGTGGCCTCTTTGTGTATCTGGAAGCTGCATGAATTATATATTTCAGAATTTTTGGAAAAAGAAAAATATGAATCTCACCAGAAATGGAATTTCTGTCCAAACTTGCAGAGGGCAAATTTTGAAATATTTGAACTGAGGACAAGTGGATCTTGATGGATCTAGGTTGAGGATACTAAGGACTAGTCAGAGGAGTTGGTTTGGGATCAAAACTCAAAAGAAATATGGTACTTCCTTTGTAAATCACCTAGGTCCATAAATAATGGCAGAAATAGTTTTGAGGATTAAATAAATGGAATAAAATCAAAATTGGTTTGAAACTTGCTGGAGGTGGGAGTCTTGACTCGATCCAAGGCATGGATGGGTTTTGGAATGCTCTGTCATAATGTGACATGGCAAAAGAGGAAAATTGAAAGGGAAAAGAATAAACCCATAATCCCTAGGGTTTCTTCTTAATAGAAGAAATTTCAAAAAAATAACTAGAGTAGAGTCAAGACAAAATGAAAAGCTCTCAAGACCAAAAATCAAGGTTGAGAAGAGTACCAAAATATTTGTCATAAAAGTTTTGAGAAGGAGAGTTCTTAAGAAAAATTTTAAATAGCCTTCTTCAAATCAAATAAAGATTTTGATAAAAACCAAATCAAAATTTTATGGAGTGTCACAACACCTACCCCCTTAGGAAAAGACTCGTCCCCAAGATTTCAGCTGATCCTCAAATAGGTGCGGGTATTCTTCCCAGAGAGAGTCCTCTCTTTTCCATGTCGCTTCATCCTCGGTGTGATTACTCCACTGAACCTTGAAGAACTTAATTGTTTTCTGACGGGTCCTCCTTTCAGACTCCTCTAATATCTTTATTGGACGTTCCCTGTAGGTGAGGTCTGGTTGCACGTCAATGTTCTCATGTGACACTTGCTTCTCTGGGTTGCTTACACATTTCCTCAACTGTGAGACGTGAAACACATCGTGGATGTCTGACAGCTCCTTGGGTAGGTCTAGCTGGTAGGCTACGGTGCCTCTCCATGCAACCACACAGAAGGGTCCAATAAATCTTGGTGCTAGCTTTCCCTTCACCTTGAACCATTGCAGGCCCCTCATAGGGGATACTCGTAGGTACACATATTCACCAGGTTCAAAGTTGACTTCACGGTGCTTCTGATCGTAATAACTCTTTTGTCGGCTTTGCGCTGTCTTGAGTCGGTCCCTGATGAGTCTAACTTTCTCTTCAGCTTCCTTGAGCATGTCTGGGCCGAAGATACGGTTGTCTCCTGTTTCTGACCAATTTAATGGAGTACGACACCTCCGCCCGTACAGGGCTTCAAAAGGGTGCCATTTGTAGGCTGGATTGGTAACTGTTGTTGTATGCGAACTCGGCATATGGCAGGCTTTCTTCCCAACTGGTTCCATAGGTGAGGACACATGCTCTCAGCATGTCCTCTAGAATTTGGTTTACGCGTTCAGTTTGTCCATCAGTCTGGGGGTGGTAGGCTATACTGAATGTTAGCTGAGTTACCAGAGCCTGTTGTAAATGTTCCCAGAATTTCGAGACGAACTGAGTGCCTCTGTCGGATATTATAGTCTTTGGAACTCCATGCAGACAAACTATACGGCAGAGATAAATCTTGGCAAGCTTCTGAGTGGTGTGGGTTGTCTTCACTGGGATGAAATGTGCCACCTTGGTTAATCTATCGGTGATGACCCATATGGCATCATTTCCGTGTTGTGACCGAGGTAGTCCGACAATGAAATCCATCCCAATTTCGTCCCATTTCCACTCAGGTATCCTGTTTGGCTGTAGTAGTCCGACTGGTTTTTGGTGCTCAGCTTTTATGCGTTGACAAGAATCGCAACATGCAATGAAGATGGCTATATCCCTTTTCATACCGTGCCACCAAAATCTTTCCTGAATGTCCTTATACATTTTGGTTCCTCATGGGTGGATCGAATATGGAGCGGTGTGGGCTTCGGTTAGGATTTGCTGTTTGAGGCCCTCTATATTTGGCACGCAAGGTCTGCCTCCGTACCATAATATTCCCTCATTGTCTACGACGAATTCTGAGACTTTTCCCATACTCACTTTTCTTTTTATGCCTTCGATGCTGGGGTGTCCATGCTGAGCTTTCTTAACCTGCTCCACCAGGGTGGGTTGTAATTCCAAATTTGACACAGTGCCTTCCGTGACCATCATCAAGTTGAGTTTGGCGAACTCCTGTTGAAATTCAGGTCTCAAGTCTTGTAGACGGTTGTTGTCCGAGCTGGGGTTTCGACTAAGAGCATCTGCCACTACGTTTGCTTTTCCCGGATGGTAGTGGATGCCCACATCATAATCTTTCACCAATTTCAACCAGCGTCGTTGCCGTAAATTGAGCTCTGGCTGTGTGAAAATATATTTGAGACTTTTGTGGTATGTATATATTTCACAATGATTTCCAAGCAAGAAATGTCTCAACTCTTTCAGTTAATGAATGACTGCTGCCAATTCTAAGTCATGAGTGGGATAATTTTCTTCATGCTTTCGAAGTTGTCTTGAAGCATATGCGACAACCTTGCTTTCTTGCATAAGCACACATCCGAGGCCTTGCGGGATGCGTCGCAATACACGTCAAAACTTTTGTGTATGTCTGGTATAACTAACACTGGTGCGGTTGTTAATTTCTTCTTGAGTTCTTGGAAACTCTTATCGCAAGCTTCAGTCCACACAAATTTCTTCTCCTTCTTGAGTAACTGTGTCATTGGTTTCGCTATGGTGGAGAGTCCCTCAATAAACCTTCGGTAGTATCCAGCCATTCACAGAAAACTTCGGACATCCGTTACGTTGGCTAGTGGTTTCCAGCCAAGTACGGCCTTGACTTTTTCTGGGTCCACGGCAACACCTTCTTGGGTCAATACGTGGCCTAGAAAACCAACCCGTCTTAACCAAAATTCACATTTGCTGAATTTGGTGTATAATTGGTGTTTCCTTAATTCTCCCAGTACAATCCTGAGATGTTCTGCATGCTCTTCTGGTGTCTTAGAGTATACCAGAATGTCGTCAATGAATACCACAACAAATTTGTCCATAAATTTCATGAACACTTTGTTCATGAGGTGGACAAAATATGCGGGGGCGTTTGTTAGTCCAAACGGCATTACTATAAACTCATATAGTCCGTATATGGAGGTGAATGCTGTCTTAGGGATATCTTCTGTCCGTACTTTCAATTGATGATATCCTGACCTTACATCAATTTTTTAAAAAACTTTGGCTTGTGCGAGCTGGTCAAATAAATCATTTATCCATGGCATCGGATATTTATTTTTGATGGTGACCATATTGAGTGCTCGATAGTCTATGCATAATCTCAGTGTTCCATCCTTTTTCTTGCCAAACAATACTGGTGAACCCCAAGGTGAGGAGCTGGCTCGTATAAATCCTTTGTCCAGCAATTCTTTTATTTGCTTCTTTAATTCTACCAACTTGGAGGGTGCCATCCTATAGGGTTTCTTGTAGATGGGGTGGTTCCAGGTGCGAGTTCAATGTTGAACTCTATTTACCGGTCTGGCGGCAAGCCGGGTAGTTCTTCAGGAAAAACGTCAGGGAACTCACACACCACTGGAACTTTGCTTAACTCTGAGGTGTCTACCTTGTTCAATCTTGGTTGTCGTGATCCTGGTCTTTCTTGAGCTGCGACTTTTATTGTCTTCCCGTGATGATGAGTGAGGATTACAGTCCGGTTGAAGCAATCGATAAACCCTTTGTTGGTGGTTAACCAATCCATTCCTAGGATAACCTCCAGTCCTTTATTTTCCAATACAATGAGGTTTGCTTGAAACTTTAGTCCTCTGAGCTCAATAACCACACCTTGACAGTAACTCTGAGTGATTTTCTTATTCCCAGGGGACTTGATGATCATGGATTTTTCCAAAGGGAGCATCGAAAAATCATGTTGCAAAGCAAAACTCTTCGAAATGAACGAGTGAGAAGCTCCAGAATCAAACAAAACCGTGGCAGGTATTGTGTTGACATGGAACGTACCAAGTACGATATCCGGGGCATTCTGTGCTTCCTCCTTGGTCACATAGTTCAGGTGACCCTTCTTGTGATTGTTGTTGGGGTTGAAGTTGTTGCACTTGGGTGCTGAATTGTTCCCATTGTTGTTCGGTTTTGAGGCCGAGTTTCTTGGCTTTGGGCACTGTTTAGCATAGTGTCCTTCCTCCCCACAAGCGTAGCAAGTGATGCCTGGGTGATACGTAAAATCCTTGTCCCTTGTGTGAAATTTTTTGATTGGCCGCGGAACATTGGTTGTGGGTCGGTTTGCTCCAATCTTCTGAGGGTCAGTCTTGTGCCGGTTGTTGCGAGCATGAGTAACCTGGTCCCTTTTCCACTTGCGAAATTCCTCCAAGCTGTGGCGCTCATTTTCCAATGTAATGGCCTTGTCCACAAGCGTTTTGAAGTCTGGAAAGGTGTGTACGACCAGCTGGCATTTAAGTACTGGTGCCAGACCATCCAGAAACTTCTCCATCTTTTTGTTCTCCGTCATACGTTCTTCATTGGCATAACGAGATAATAGGGTAAACTGACTATTGTAGTCAGTCACTATCATGCTTCTCTGCTTGAGGTCGTCAAATTCCCTTTTCTTGATCTTCATAATGCTTCTGGGAATGTGTGCCCCATGAAATCCTTCTTTAGAATCTTCCCAAGTGATACTGTTTTCATTGGGGTGCATGTGTAGGAAATTCTCCCACCATGACGTGGCTGCTCCCGTGAGATAGTGAGGTGCATAATGTACCTTCTCACGGTCTGAACACTGTGCAATAATCAGCTTCCTCTCAATGTCTCGAAGCCAATCATCGGCCTCAAGAGGTTTATCAGTGTGAGAGAACGTTGGGGGACGCATCTTCTATAATTCAGACAATTTAGAGTGCTGCTAATATGGCTCACGATGATTCCCCATATTGATAACATGGTTCATCATTTCCTGGTGCTGCTGCTGGCTTTGCTCATAAAGGCGGCATACTTGAGTAAATGTTGTTTCACTGCCTTGCTGACTTGACTGTCCGTGTGTGAAATTGTTACTAGTCTGGGCACCATAATTTTCTTCCGGCGGGTTCGGCATGGAACGAGTCCAGGGACGAGGCATTTTTCACTGGGGTAATTTTGCAAACTCATGAGAAAATTGTGTCATAAAAATAAATAATTTTGAAAAGGCGGAAATTTTAAAAACTCCAACATTTTTCAAGAAAACACTTGATCGCGCATGGAGAAGGACCGCTCCGTACATATCTTACATGCAAGCCGTAATTATACAATACATCACTCAGGATGTGCGTGCACATTCCTGACATGTTATTTAGGCTAGTGCACTTCTCCGAGATCCTACATGATGTGCACACAAACTACTTCTCACCAAACCTATGTACATATAAACATATCATACAAGCTGGCACATCACACTGCTGCTAGGCGTACTCAGTCGGAGATGGTGAAGACTTCCTTTGGTCTGCCGAGGGTAAGACCCAGTGGTGCTGGAGACTCAATCTCCTCCTCGCTAATAGGCTCAAGGCGCGAAGTACTGGGTTGTGGAGCTGGCGCAGGTGTGGCAGGTGGTGCGGCTCAGACTGGAGTGGGAGCAATGACCTGGTCAAACTCCTAAGTGGTAGGCAGGCGGCGAGCGGTGGCTAAGATGGCCGGTGTGTATGATGCTGAGGATGAGACGAACGTCAGTGGTGGTGCCATGTGGAGGAGCTCCCTCCTGTTGGCGGAGCAGCCATGGATGGAATCCATATGAGCAGCTACGAGGTCGTTCACGAGGTTGTCGAAAGCTGCCTCAAGTGCCTTGAGGTACTCAACAAGCATCTCAATAGCCTCATCTCTTTCTCCCCTGGCGCAAGCGAATGCATAGTGGCAGGTGTATGGCACGTGGCAGGGAAGGTAGCAGTAACGACGAGTCTTCATTGAAGGAAGAACATCCCGGAGGCGGGCTATGGCCTCACGGGCAACCATCTGCATGGCATGCCTCTCCGTAGGCATGGCCCTCCCGACGAATCGGAAGCGACGGAACTCGGTGCGTCCTCCCTTGAACTGAACTGAGGCCTGGTACATAGACAAACTGTCGCTGAGCTTGTGTCGGTAGAGTGTGTACTCCGGACGGACTGATGGCCTGATCGCGATCTTGGTGATGGAGATGAGGAGCTTGATAAACCCCTCAGGAACATTGGCGAACACCTGTGACTCACAAACGTTGCTCACCGTCTACAAAAGTAGACAAAATCCCGAATAGTCAAATCATAAATTTATGATGACCAACAGAAAATTGCTACAATATGTAGAATAATAAAGTAAGCTAATAACCGATTAGTTGTCGCACCTAGTGGCTTCCTACAGTCAGCCTGGCTCTGATACCAAGATTGTCAGGACCGCCTTTCCAATAAAACATTTATTGAAAAGCCGACCTTTGTGTTGACCAGTACAGAACAATTCTTCTTACTAGCAGACAAAATCTTGATAGAGGAATCTAGCAGTACTAAATATTATACATGGTTGAGCTGAGGATGCTCAACAATTTATTACAAGCATGCCTATATTATACATAAAGGCGGATATGGCACAAGGGTAGAGTGGCATAACTACTGACTCGTAATAAAGGTGGTGGTGGATATGTCACAGGGAGGTAGGTGACATGACTCTGAAATCTTACAGCTCATCAGGCGTCGGAGTGAGGCTTGATGATTTTTTTTGGGTGGCGGAAGCGTGTATAACACAAGTGAACAACTCTAGGATCGCATGTGACTGACTGGGACTCCTCTAGGCGTCGGACTCGCTATCGAACTCTTCATCCATAAGATCACCTTCGTCAACATCTGGCCAAATCAACAAGCCAGGTGAGTACTTTGAATGTACTCGCAAGACAGTTCGGACATAAGATATAACTGTTGGGGAACGTTGCAGAAAACAAAAAAAATTCTACGGTTTCACCAAGATCCATCTATTAGTTCATCTAGCAATGAGTGATCGGATTGCATCTAGATACCTTTGTAGATCACGCGCGGAAGCGTTCAAAGAATGGGGATGAGGAAGTCGTACTCGACGTGATCCAAATCACCGGAGATCCTAGCGCCGAACGGACGGCACCTCAGTGTTCAACACACGTACGGTCAGCGTGACGTCTCCTCCTTCTTGATCCAGCAAGGGGGAAGGAGAGGTTGATGAAGATCCAGCAGCACGACGGCGTGGTGGTGGATGCAGGGGTCACCGCAGCAGGGCTTCGCCGTTCTACTACCAGAGGGAGAGGTGTTGCAAGGGAGAGGGAGGCGCCAAGCCTCAAGGGTGCGGCTACCCCCTCCCTCCCCCCCTATATATAGGCCCCCTAGGGGGTGCTCCGGCCCTAGGAGATGGGATATCCTAGGGGGGCGGCGGCCAAGGGGTGGAGTGCCCCCCAAGCCAGGTGGGCCGCCCCGCACCCTAGGGTTCCCAACCCTAGGCGCATGGGGTGGGCCAAGGGGGGCGCACCAGCCCACTATGGGCTGGTTCCCCTACCCACTTTGGCCCATGGGGCCCTCCGGGATGGGTGGCCCCACCCGGTGGACCCCCGGGACCCTTCCGGTGGTCCCGGTACAATACCGGTGACCCCCGAAACTCTCCGGATGGCCGAAACTGCACTTCCGATATAATTCTTCACCTCCGGACCATTCCGGAACTCCTCGTGATGTCCAGGATCTCATACGGGACTCCGAACAAATTTCGGGTTACTGCATATTCATATCTCTACAACCCTAGCGTCACCGAACCTTAAGTGTGTAGACCCTACGGGTTCGGGAGACATGTAGACATGACCGAGATGGCTCTCCGGTTAATAACCAACAGCGGGATCTGGATACCCATGTTGGCTCCCACATGCTCCTCGATGATCTCATCGGATGAACCACGATGTCGAGGATTCAAGCAACCCCGTATACAATTCCCTTTGTCAATCGGTACGTTACTTGCCCGAGATTCGATCGTCGGTATCCCAATACCTCGTTCAATCTCGTTACCGGCAAGTCACTTTACTCGTACCGTAATGCATGATCCCGTGACCAGACACTTGGTCACTTTGAGCTCATTGTGATGATGCATTACCGAGTGGGCCCAGAGATACCTCTCCATCATACGGAGTGACAAATCCCAGTCTTGATCCGTGTCAAACCAACAGACACTTTCGGAGATACCCGCAGTATACCTTTATAGTCACCCAGTTATGTTGTGACGTTTGGTACACCCAAAGCACTCCTACGGTATCCGGGAGTTACATGATCTCATGGTCTAAGGAAAAGATACTTGACATTGGAAAAACTCTAGCAAACGAACTATATGATCTTGTGCTATGTTTAGGATTGGGTCTTGTCCATCACATCATTTTCCTAATGATGTGATCCCGTTATCAATGACATCCCCATGTCCATAGCCAGGAAACCATGACTATCTGTTGATCAACGAGCTAGTCAACTAGAGGCTCACTAGGGACACATTGTGGTCTATGTATTCACACATGTATTACGATTTCCGAATAATAAAATTATAGCATGAATAATAGACAATTATCATGAACAAGGAAATATAATAATACTCCTTTTATTATTGCCCCTAGGGCATATTTCCAACAGTCTCCCACTTGCACTAGAGTCAATAATCTAGTTAAATTGTGATGAATCGAACACCCATGGAATTCTGGTGTTGATTATGTTTTGCTCTAGGGAGATGTTTAGTCAACGGATCTGCTACATTCAGGTCCGTATGTACTTTACAAATCTCTATGTCTCCATTTTGAACACTTTCACGAATGGAGTTGAAGCGACGCTTGATATGCCTGGTCTTCCTGTGAAACCTGGGCTCCTTGGCAAGGGCAATAGCTCCAGTGTTGTCACAGAAGAGAGTCATCGGGCCCGACGCATTGGGTATGACTCCTAGGTCGGTAATGAACTCCTTCACCCAGACTGCTTCGTGTGCTGCCTCCGAGGCTGCCATGTACTCCGCTTCACATGTAGATCCCGCCACAACGCTTTGCTTGCAACTGCACCAGCTTACTGCCCCACCATTCAAAATATACACGTATCCGGTTTGTGACTTAGAGTCATCCAGATCTGTGTTGAAGCTAGCGTCGACGTAACCCTTTATGACGAGCTCTTCGTCACCTCCATAAACGAGAAACATTTCCTTAGTCCTTTTCAGGTACTTCAGGATATTCTTGACCGCTGTCCAGTGTTCCTTGCCGGGATTACTTTGGTACCTACCTACCAAACTTACGGCAAGGTTTACATCAGGTCTGGTACACAGCATGGCATACATAATAGAACCTATGGCTGAGGCATAGGGGATGACACTCATCTCTTCTATATCTTCTGCCGTGGTCGGACATTGAGCTGAGCTCAATTTCACACCTTGCAACACAGGCAAGAACCGCTTCTTAGACTGATCCATATTGAACTTCTTCAATATCTTATCAAGGTATGTTCTTTGTGAAAGACCTATGAGGCGTCTTGATCTATCTCTATAGATCTTGATGCCTAATATATAAGCAGCTTCTCCATGGTCCTTCATTGAAAAACTCTTATTCAAGTAGGCCTTAATGCTGTCCAAAAGTTCTATATCATTTCCCATCAAAAGTATGTCATCTACATATAATATGAGAAATGCTACAGAGCTCCCACTCACTTTCTTGTAAACGCAGGCTTCTCCATAAGTCTGCATAAACCCAAAAACTTTGATCATCTCATCAAAGCGAATGTTCCAACTCCGAGATGCTTGCACCAGCCCATAAATCGAGCGTTGGAGCTTGCACACCTTGTCAGCATTCTTAGGATCAACAAAACCTTCCGGCTGCATCATATACAGTTCTTCCTTAAGATAACCGTTAAGGAATGCCGTTTTGACATCCATTTGCCATATCTCATAATCATAGTATGCGGCAATTGCTAACATGATTCGGACGGACTTCAGCTTTGCCACGGGAGAGAATGTCTCATCGTAGTCAACCCCTTGAACTTGTCGATAACCCTTAGCGACAAGCCTAGCTTTATAGATGGTCACATTACCATCCGCTTCTGTCTTCTTCTTAAAGATCCATTTATTTTCTCTAGCTCGCCGATCATCGGGCAAGTCAGTCAAAGTCCATACTTTGTTTTCATACATGGATCCTATCTCGGATTTCATGGCTTCCAGCCATTTGTCGGAATCTGGGCCCGCCATCGCTTCTTCATAGTTCGAAGGTTCACCATTGTCTAACAACATGATTTCCAAGACAGGGTTGCCGTACCACTCTGGTGCGGAACGTGTCCTTGTGGACCTTCGAAGTTCAGTAGGAGCTTGATCAGAAATATCTTGATCATCATCATTAACTTCCTCTCTAATTGGTGCAGGCACCACAGGAACATTTTCCTGAGCTGCGCTACTCTCTGCTTCAAGAGGCAGTACTTGATCAAGCTCTACTTTCCTCCCACTTACTTCTTTCGAGAGAAACTCTTTCTCTAGAAAGGATCCATTCTTGGCAACAAAGATCTTGCCTTCGGATCTGAGGTAGAAGGTATACCCAATAATTTCTTTAGGGTATCCTATGAAGACGCATTTTCCGACTTGGGTTCGAGCTTTTCAGGTTGAAGTTTCTTGACATAAGCATCGCATCCCCAAACTTTTAGAAACGACAGCTTAGGCTTCTTCCCAAACCATAATTCATACGGTGTCATCTCAAGGGATTTCGACGAAGCCCTATTTAAAGTGAATGCGGCAGTCTCTAAAGCATAGCCCCAAAATGACAGCGGTAAATCGGTAAGAGACATCATAGATCGCACCATATCCAATAGAGTGCGATTACGACGTTTGGACACACCATTACGCTGAGGTGTTTTAGGCGGCGTGAGTTGTGAAACTATTCCACATTTTCTTAAGTGTGTGGCAAATTCGTGACTCAAGTATTCTCCTCCACGATCTGATCGAAAAAACTTGATTTTTCTGTCACGTTGATTTTCAACCTCACTCTGAAATTCCTTGAACTTTTCAAAGGTTTCAGACTTGTGTTTCATTAAGTAGACATACCCATATCTACTCAAGTCATCAGTGAGGGTGAGAACATAACGATAGCCACCACGAGCCTCAACACTCACTGGACCGCACACATCAGTATGTATGATTTCCAATAGGTTGGTTGCTCGCTCCATTGTTCCTAAGAACGGAGTCTTGGTCATATTACCCATGAGGCATGGTTCGCACGTGTCAAATGATTCGTCATCAAGAGACTCTAAAAGTCCGTCTGCATGGAGCTTCTTCATGCGTTTGACACCTATGTGACCAAGGCGGCAGTGCCACAAGTATGTGGGACTATCATTATCAACCTTACATCTTTTGGTATTCACACTATGAATATGTGTAGCATTACGCTCGAGATTCATTAAGAATAAACCATTCACCATAGGAGCGTGACCATAAAACATATCTCTCATATAAATAGAACAACCATTATTCTCGGATTTAAATGAGTAGCCATCTCGAATTAAACGAGATCCTGATACAATGTTCATGCTCAAAGCTGGTACTAAATAACAATTATTGAGGTTTAAAACTAATCCCGTGGGTAAATGTAGAGGTAGCGTGCCGACGGCGATCACATCGACCTTGGAACCATTCCCGATGCGCATCGTCACCTCGTTCTTTGCCAGCCTCCGTTTATTCCGCAGCTCCTTTTGTGTTGCCGTCCTTCTTGTCCACTAAGTATTTGGGGTAGTTCCACTTCCAGTGACCACTTCCCTTGCAATAAAAGCACTCAGTCTCGGGCTTGGGTCCATTCTTTGGCTTCTTCCCGGCAGCTTACTTACCGGGCGCGGCAACTCCCTTGCCGTCCTTCTTGAAGTTCTTTTTACCCTTGCCTTTCTTGAACTTGGTGGTTTTATTGACCATCAACACTTGATGTTCCTTTTTGACTTCTACCTCTGCTGATTTCAGCATTGAAAATACCTCAGGAATGGTCTTTTCCATCCCCAGCATATTGAAGTTCATCACAAAGCTCTTGTAGCTCGGTGGAAGCGACTGAAGGATTCTGTCAATGACCGCGTCATCCGGGAGATTAACTCCCAGCTGAGTTAAGAGGTTATGTAATCCAAACATAGTGAGTATGTGCTCACTGACAGAACTATTTTCCTCCGTCTTACAGCTAAAGAACTTGTCGGAGACTTCATATCTCTTGACCCGGGCATGAGCTTGAAAAACCATTTTCAGCTCTTCGAACATCTCATATGATTCGTGTCTCTCAAAACGCTTTTGGAGCCCCGGTTCTAAGCTGTAAAGCATGCCGCACTGAACGAGGGAGTAGTCATCAGCACGTGTCTGCCAAGCGTTCATAACATCTTGGTTCTGTGGGATGGGTGCGTCACCTAGCGGTGCTTCTAGGACATAATCGTTCTTGGCAGCTATGAGGATGATCCTCAGGTTCCGGACCCAGTCCGTATAATTGCTGCCATCTTCTTTCAGCTTGGTTTTCTCTAGGAACGCGTTGAAGTTGAGGACAACGTGGGCCATTTGATCTAAAAGACATATTGTAAAGATTTTAGACTAAGTTCATGATAATTAAGTTCATCTAATCAAATTATATAATGAACTCCCACTCAGATAGACATCCCTCCCATCATCTAAGTATAACATGATCCGAGTTAACTAGGCTGTGTCCGATCATCATGTGAGACGGACTAGTCAACATCGGTGAACATCTTCATGTTGATCGTATCTTCTATACGACTCATGCTCGACCTTTCGGTCTTCTGTGTTCCGAGGCCATGTCTGTACATGCTAGGCTCGTCAAGTCAACCTAAGTGTTTGCATGTGCAAATCTGTCTTACACCCATTGTATGTGAATGTTGGAATCTATCACACCCAATCATCACGTGGTGCTTCGAAACAACGAACTGTCGCAACGGTGCACAGTTAGGGGAAACACTTTCTTGAAATTATTATGAGGGGTCATCTTATTTACTACTGTCATTCTAAGTAAACAAAATGCAAAAACATGATAAACATCACATGCAATCAAATAATAATAGTGACATGATATGGCCAATATCACATAGCTCCTTTGATCTCCATCTTGGGGCTCCATGATCATCTTGTCACCGGCATGACACCATGATCTCCATCATCATGATCTCCATCATCGTGTCTCCATGAAGTTGCTCGCCAACTATTACTTCTACTACTATGGCTAACACGTTTAGCAATAAAGTAAAGTAATTTACATGGCGTTTCTCAATGACACGCAGGTCATACAAAAAATAAAGACAACTCCTATGGCTCCTGCCGGTTGTCATACTCATCGACATGCAAGTCGTGATTCCTATTACAAGAACATGATCTCATACATCACATATATATCATTCATCATTCATCACAACTTTGGCCATATCACATCACAAAGCACTTGCTGCAAAAACAAGTTAGATGTCCTCTAATTGTTGTTGCAAGTTTTACGTGGCTGCAAAAGGGTTCTAGCAAGAACGTTTTCTTACCTACGTGAAAGCCACAACATGATTTGTCAACTTCTATTTACCCTTCATAAGGACCCTTTTCATCGAATCCGCTCCAACTAAAGTGGGAGAGACAGACACCCGCTAGCCACCTTATGCAACTAGTGCATGTCAGTCGGTGGAACCAGTCTCACGTAAGCGTACGTGTAAGGTCGGTCCGGGACGCTTCATCCCACAATACCGCTGAAGAAAAATAAGACTAGTAGCGGCAAGAAAGTTGACAACATCTGCACCCACAACAAATTGTGTTCTACTCGTGCAAAGAGAACTACGCATAGACCTAGCTCTGATACCACTGTTGGGGAACGTTGCAGAAAACAAAAAAAATTCTACGATTTCACCAAGATCCATCTATGAGTTCATCTAGCAACGAGTGATCGGATTGCATCTACATACCTTTGTAGATCACGCGCGGAAGCGTTCAAAGAACGGGGATGAGGAAGTCGTACTCGACGTGATCCAAATCACCGGAGATCCTAGCGCCGAACGGACGGCACCTCCGTGTTCAACACACGTACGGTCAGCGTGACGTCTCCTCCTTCTTGATCCATCAAGGGGGAAGGAGAGGTTGATGAAGATCCAGCAGCGCGACGGCGTGGTGGTGGATGGAGGGGTCACCGCAGCAGGCCTTCGCCGTTCTACTACGAGAGGGAGAGGTGTTGCAGGGGAGAGGGAGGCGCCAAGACTCAAGGGTGCGGCTGCCCCCTCCCTCCCCCTTTATATAGGCCCCCTAGGGGGTGCGCCGGCCCTAGGAGATGGGATCTCCTAGGGGGCCGGCGGCCAAGGGGTGGAGTGCCCCCCAAGCCAGGTGGGGCGCCCCCCCACCCTAGGGTTCCCAACCCTAGGCGCATGGGGTGGGCCAAGGGGGGCGCACCAGCCCACTATGGGCTGGTTCCCCTCCCCACTTTGGCCCATGGGACCCTCCGGGATGGGTGGCCCCACCCGGTGGACCCCCGGGACCCTTCTGGTGGTCCCGGTACAATACCGGTGACCCCCGAAACTCTCCCGATGGCCGAAACTGCACTTCCTATATATAATTCTTCACCTCCGGACCATTCCGGAACTCCTCATGACGTCTAGGATCTCATCCGGGACTCCGAACAACTTTCGGGTTACTGCATATTCATATCTCTACAACCCTACCGTCACCGAACCTTAAGTGTGTAGACCCTACTGGTTCGGGAGACATGTAGACATGACCGAGATGGCTCTCCGGTCAATAACCAACAGCGGGATCTGGATACCCATGTTGGCTCCCACATGCTCCTCAATGATCTCATCGGATGAACCACGATGTCGAGGATTCAAGCAACCCCGTATATAATTCCCTTTGTCAATCGGTACATTACTTGCCCGAGATTCGATCGTCGGTATCCCAATACCTCGTTCAATCTCGTTACCGGCAAGTCACTTTACTCATACCATAATGCATGATCCCATGACCAGACACTTGGTCACTTTGAGCTCATTGTGATGATGCATTACCGAGTGGGCCCAGAGATACCTCTTCGTCATACGGAGTGACAAATCCCAGTCTTGATCCGTGTCAACCCAACAGACACTTTCGGAGATACCCGCAGTACCTTTATAGTCACCCAGTTACGTTGTGATGTTTGGTACACCCAAAGCACTCCTACGGTATCCGGGAGTTACACGATCTCATGGTCTAAGGAAAAGATACTTGACATTGGAAAAACTCTAGCAAACGAACTATACGATCTTGTGCTATGTTTAGGATTGGGTCTTGTCCATCACATCATTCTCCTAATGATGTGATCCCGTTATCAATGACATCCCCATGCCCATAGCCAGGAAACCATGACTATCTTTTGATCAACGATCTAGTCAACTAGAGGCTCGCTAGGGACACATTGTGGTCTATGTATTCACACATGTATTACGATTTCCGGATAATAAAATTATAGCATGAATAATAGACAATTATCATGAACAAGGAAATATAATAATAATCCTTTTATTATTGCCTCTAAGGCATATTTCAACAATAACAAATGTAAACATGATGCACATGAGCAGGTTAGTATGCACAATCATATAATAGATTTGCACTGCACGATAAATAAGAGGAAATCAGGTGGTAGTCCTCCCGAAATCCCAATAAAAATAACTGAAGACCGATCGGGTGTTTGAAGCGACGCCTCGAATGGTGAAAATAAATTTAACATGCCGCAGTCGGGCGTCGAGGCGACACCACATAAAGGGCTTATATTGAAAAGTAAATAACAATAATGCCACAGTCGGACGTCTGAGCGACATCACATAAAGGGCTTATATTAAAACGTAAGTAACAATAATTCCATAGTCGGACGTCTGAGCGACATCACATAAAGGTCTTATATTGAAAAGTAAATACAATAATGCCACAGTCGGACGTCTGAGCGACATCACAAAAAGGGCTTATATTGAAAAGTAAATGACAATGATGCCACAGTCGGACGTCTGAGCGACATCACATAAAGGGCTTATATTGAAACGTAAGTAACAATAATGCCACAGTCGGACGTCTGAGCGACATCACATAAAGGGCTTATATTGAAAAGTAAATACAATAATGCCACAGTCGGACGTTTGAGCGACATCACAAAAAGGGCTTATATTGAAAAGTAAATGACAATGATGCCACAGTCGGACGTCTGAGCGACATCACATAAAGGGCTTATAGTTTATCATTTGAATTAAAATAGCTCATGAATTTAAATCATCGCAAGGAAATACTCAGCATATAATAATATACTGGTTAGTCCATTCACATAAATAACCTTCAGCCGAGTTTACCACACTCGTTTTTAAATTCATTCTCCGGAGACTGCCACTGGGGTTGACACTGAGATTTGCCACTGAGGCTGACACTGACACGGAGATGGTATCCAAGTCCTTGCTCGTGGACATGGATACTCAGATGGTTTTGACTCTACAGAGTTTGTACTCTATACCACAGCCAACGTATTTCGGTAGTCACAAGGACTAGTTTCGTTTACGGTGTTTTAGAAGAAACACGTCTAACCAGTACACACCCATTCCACATTCCGTTGCCAGGAATCACCCTCGGCAACGTTCAAGAAAAACCTTAAGACGGGGAGGCCACAACCTCGAATAGCATGGGATCAAATTTATATCGCGCGCTCTAAGGGGTGCCGCCCTCTCGGTCCCTACTGGAAACACCCATGCCCCCTGACCGGATGACTGGCTTTAATCCAGGGCCATGGAACCCTCATCGCGGTCTCTCTATTTGGTGTGTACCAGGAAAGAGGTTTGCAACTTACTAAACCGCACTATTTGCAGAAAACATGTGGCAGCACGAAGGGGAAACGAACGGGGTCGAGACTTGACCCACATTAGAACTGGAGTTAGTGGTTGGCATAAGACTGGCATGCTTCAACAATACCAGCTTGCAACCCATCATGTCACCACATGATCGTGTTGCCTTATCATCATAAGGACACATCGAACTTCGAAGCTCACAGGTAGCTTGCCTTGCATGCACATAACATTCACAAATGCTTATATAAACATGCCATGAGAAAAACTACTCAAGCAACCATGCAAAACACTCATCATATCAAAGGTTCAAACATGCTTGCCTGGTTTGGAGAAGTCAGAGTCTAGCTCGGTGAAGTTCGCGTCTCCCTTACTCCTTCCGGTATCTATGTATTAAAAGAAAATCGGATACTACATGAATACCGTGCGTGCACAAAAAGTATCCCAAATATTTTTCAAATAAATATGATAAAAAAATAGACAGAAAAATAAAGATGACAGAAAAAGTTTCAAGTTAAAATCATCTTTTGTTTATAAGTTATAAGAGTTTCAGTCCAGGGACCTTTTTGTAATGAAACAGAAAGTTTCCAGGGTTCACTTTATAAAAACAGAAAACGTTTCAGTCTAGAATACTTCAGTCCAGGGGGAAGACGTATTTTGCCCGAAGGCGTTTTCAGAAAACGTTTCGAAAAAGAGAAAAAGCTGACGGGGAGGTCCCACCCGTCGGGTTTGAAAACTAAAACAGAGCGCTGGCGCCCGGGGGCCGCGTTGGTCGCCGGCGGCGATCCACGGCGAGGCAGGGGGATCGGAAGGTACCAACGTGTTCACCGTGTTCTTCCGCACCTGTGGGTGGTGGAGTTGAGGGTCGGCGAGCACCACGTCGACGGCGGCCTCAACTCCGGCGGATGGTGGTTCGGGCGTCGGTGGATCTCGCCGGGGAGAGCTGCAAAGGTCGAATTGAGGCTCGGGTTAGGGTACTGGGTGCACTAGAGGGTTGCTGACGTGGTTTGGGAGGCGGGGATGGCCTCACTTGAGTGAATCAAGCGGGAGCCCGAGGCGGATCGGGGCAGCCGGAGTCGGGGAAGGTGACCTCCTCGGGGTCCTCCTAGTGGCTAGGCGGGGCTCTGGTGAGGTGGAGGTGTGGCGCTGGGTCGAGAACGAGCTCGGGGGCTCCTTTTATAGCCGATCCGATGCGGTGGCCGAGAATGGGATAACGCCGGCGATGATTACGGCGGGGCAGAGGTCGGTCAGGTGGTTTAGGGAGCTAGGCATCACCGCGATGGTCCACTGGTTCCGTTCAAGTGCTAAGCTTGGCCTGCCTTGGGTGGTACTCCACGTTCTCGATGGAACGGCTCACGGGACTCGTCGGCGGCAGAGAGCACGCTCTGTGCTGCTCAGGCCACGGTGACGGTGCCGCAGCGTGCACAGGCAAGCGGATAGCCACGCGGAGGCCACGAGTGGCTTGGGCGGTGCTAGACGGCGCCAAAAGGTGGTGCTGATCCCTGCTGGCCGCCACGGGTGGTTCTACCACCGCAGAAGCTGCCGTCGTCGGCGAGACACGTCACCACCGACGATGGTGCCTGAACAAACGAGTGTGCGGCGCTCTGGACAAGGATGGGGAACAGGGAGCAAGGCACCACTGCAGTTACTGGCGAGATCGACGCCATGCTCTGAAGAAAACGACACTGACGGCGAAACAGAAACACTTACCATCTGAACTTTCTGAATTTGAACAACAACAGTGCATGCCAGGTGCTCGATGAAATGATTTTGGCATGTGGGAAATTTTTCTGGAGCTGATCTTTGGTGAGGTGGCCTCTTGGTGTATCTGGAAGCTGCATGAATTATTTCAGAATTTTTGGAAAAAGAAAAATATGAATCTCACCAAAAATGGCATTTCTGGTCCAAACTTGCAGAGGGAAAATTTTGAAATATTTGAACTGAGGACAAGTGGATCTTGATGGATCTAGGTTGAGGATACTAAGGACTAGTCAGAGGAGTTGGTTTGGGATCAAAACTCAAAAGAAATATGGTACTTCCTTTGTAAATCACCGAGGTCCATAAATAATGGCAGAAATAGTTTTGAGCATTAAATAAATGGAATAAAAATCAAAATTGGTTTGAAACTTGCTGGAGGTGGGAGTCTTGACTTGATCCAAGGCAGGGATGGGTTTTGGAATGCTATGTCAAAATGTGACATGGCAAAAGAGGAAATTTGAAAGGGAAAAGAATAAACCCATAATCCCTAGGGTTTCTTCTTAATAGAAAAATTTCAAAAAAATAACTAGAGTAGAGTCAAGACAAAATGAAAAGCTCTCAAGAACAAAAATCAAGGTTGAGAAGAGTACCAAAATATTTGTCATAAAAGTTTTGAGAAGGAGAGTTCTTAAGAAAAAATTTAAATAGCCTTCTTCAAATCAAATAAAGATTTTGATAAAAACCAAATCAAAATTTTTGGAGTGTCACAGCTGAGTACCTTTGTACTCACGTTTGCTTTATTTAGGATTTGCAGGTGAGACATCTGTCTCACTAGTAGTACCGCTTGGACTTCGACGAGTAGCTTTTACCTCAGCTACGATCTTGTGCCCTTGGGAGGGACTTGTAGATAGTCAGGCCTCTTAGCCTTTTTCTTTTGTAGTTGTCTGTACTCAGACATGTAATGCTTCCGTTTCTTGTATGCTCTGAATGATGGGTCATGTGACCCCTGTTTGTATTTAATGCTATGTGGCTCTTCTGGGCCTTTATCTATATGAGTTGTGTTATGTTGTGATGCCATGTTGTACAACACATACTTGCATGTTATGCGTACGTGTGACGTGTATTGCTATGTGTGGGATCCGACAATCTAGTTGTTTATCCTTGGCAGCCTCTCTTATGGGGAAATGTAGTCTAGCACTTCCTTGAGTCATAGTAGTCCGCTACAGTCCGGTTCACCGGAGTCCTGCTAGCCCAGCACTACTGCTCAGGACACTGGACTGGCCGGCATGTGTTTCACATCGTTCCTGTGTCTGTCCCTTCGGGGAAATGTCACGCGGTGAAATCTGGAGTCCTGCCTAGCCAGCTACAGCCCGGGTTCCCCGGAGTCCTAGTAGCCCAGTGCTACAGCCCGGATTCACATGCTGTTGACCGACATGCTCGGTGTGAATCATGTATGCCTGTCCCCATAGGTTAGTGCCGCTTTGGGTTCATGACTAGCCATGTCGGCCCGGGTTCTCTGTCATATGGATGTAGTGACACTATCATATACATGAGCCAAAAGGCGCAAACGGTCCCGGGCCATGGTAAGGCGACACCCGTGGGAATACCGTGCGTGAGGCCGCAAAGTGATATGAGGTGTTACAGGCTAGATCGGTGTGACTTAGAATCGGGGTCCAGACAGCTTTGGTATCAGAGCCTGACTGCTTGTAGGATTTCCAAGCCAACCTGGTCGAAGTTGAGTCTAGAAATTCTTTAGCTATATAGGGGAATTGATTGTGGAAGGGAACGTAAGGCTCTTTTTACTCCTTATGCCTCATGCCCGTCTAATCTGAGTCATCCTATCTTTCCTACGGGGTTAAGGAAATAGGCTTCCTCTTCCATCTATCAGGATCACGTGTTACTACTCCGTAGTCTCTTAGGATTGGTTGATCGGGATCTTATCCCAGTTCAAGTACTTCCAGTGTAGTCTGTTTAGTAATATCTCAGAACCTTACGTGATGGTGTTGAGTATGGTGCTACCCCATCATTTGCAGGATGTCTCATTTTGAGCATTTTACTGCCGGTATGCTGCCGGATTTGTCCTAGGAGTTCAAGAGATAGTATTTTCCTTGTACTATATTCTACATTCTTATGATGATGCTGAATCCATCCTTGTTTCCTTGGTTTCGTTCTTCAGGATGTTGCCGGTTAACCGAAACTCTGTTGCTCGTAGCCGGAACCATGGAGATGGTAGGGATGAGGATCCTCCCAACCAGCCTTCGTTGGCAAAGTTCATGCTAGAGGTTGAGATGAACAAGCGTGAGACCAACCGCTTGTTAGCACGTATAGAGGAGAACACCGCACCTCAGTGCAAAGAGTCAGCAACCATCTATGATTTCATTGGTTTGAAACCACCTACCTTCCATCATTCCATTGAACCACTCGATGCAGATGACTGGCTCCGTAGTATCACACACAAGCTGCGTTCCACGAGCGTAGCTGAAGATGACAAGGTCACCTATGCTACATATCACCTGGAAGGTCTTGCTAGTCTTTGGTGGCAGAACTATGAGGCTATGCTTCCAGCTGGCCAGATAACCACCTGGAGATATTTCACTGAGGCTTTTAGCGAGCATCACATTCCTCGGGCTCTCATTGACCGCAAGAGAGAAGAGTTCTGTAGTTTCACCCAGAGTAAGATGGTTGTTGATGCTTACAGTAGAGAGTTTGAGAACCTTGCCCACTATGCTACAGAAGAAGTGTCCACGGACGCCAAGAAGCAGGCTAGGTTCTGGAAGGGTCTCAACCCCAAGTTGTGTCATGATCTCCACTTGCATCATTGCAATACATTCCAGGCTCTTGTGAACAAGGCCATTAATGCAGAGACAACTCAACTCACTTACGAGGAGTCTCGTAAGCACACCCGTGATTTGGGTTCCTCCTCCGGTTCTAGTTCACAGAAGCGTCGGATTTGGGTTCCAAACTCCGCTCTTCCACCCGGTTATACACCGAGGCCATCTTATGTGGCGCCTCACCCAGTTCAGCTACATGCTCCACCCAGGCCCACTGGTAGACCGCTTGTCAATGCTGGTCCACGTCATACTTCAGGGACTTGCTTCACATGCGGAGAGCCAGGACACTATGCACGTGACTGCTCTCAAACCAACTATGCTCCACCCCAGCCTGAGAAGTCCGTTGGCCGTGGTAAGCCATCACGCAAGATGATTAGTGTCAAGTCAGCTCCCACTGAACGTGGATGTGTGCATCACGTCCCAGCTAAAGACGCCCATGATGATCCATATGTCGTTCTTGGTACACTCCTTGTCAATTGCCATCCAGCATCGGTTTTGTTCGATACTGGAGCATCTCATTCCTTCATTTCCGAAAGCTACGCTAACTTGCACAACATGTCATTTTGTGATATGCCCACTCCACTATTCATTCAAACTCCTGGATCCAAATGGAGAACTTCTAGTGTAAGCCATTGTAATGAAATCCTTGTTGACAGACTTGTATTCCTTGCATCACTTATAGCCCTCAAGTCAATATTAACATCATCTTGGGTATGGACTGGATGAAAGCTCATTATGCCAAGATTGATTGTTACACAAGGTCTGTTCAGCTTACACACCCATATGGCAAGATAGTCACTGTCTCCACTAGAGTTGCAAAGCGTCAACTCTATTCTCTTAATGCCAGCCCTCTTCCAGACCTTGAAGATATTCCGGTAGTCCGTGACTTTCGGATGTCTTTCCAAAGGAACTGCCAGGTATTCCACCTGACAGAGATGTAGAGTTTGTCATAGATCTTATCCCAGGAACCGCCCCAATCTCTAGGAGACCTTACAAGACGGCACCCTTAGAACTAGCTGAGCTTAAGAAACAACTCGATGAATCCTTGAAAAAGGGTTTCATCCATCCCAGTTCTTCTCCCTGGGCTTGCCCTGTCCTCTTCATCCAGAAGAAGGATGGTATGGACCGGATGGTTGTAGATTATCGTCCCGTTAATTTGGTCACGATAAAGAACAAGTATCCGCTCCCCAGGATCAATGACATGTATGATCAGCTCGCTGGATCCTCGGTATTTCCAAAGATGGATTTGAGGTTAGGCTACCACCAAATCAAGATCAGAAACGGGGACATTCCTAAGACGGCTTTTGTCACTCGTTATGGCCAGTACGAGTACACCATCATGTCCTTCGGTCTAACCAATGCTCCAGCTACATTCTCCCGCTTGATGAACTTGATCTTCATGGAGTACTTAGATAAGTTCGTCGTGGTTTACCTCGATGATATCCTTATTTACTCGAAGAACGAGGAAGAGCATGCCGAACATCTTAGACTTGTGTTAGAAAAACTCAGAGAGCACCGCCTTTATGCCAAGTTCTCCAAGTGCGATTTTTGGTTACCAGAAGTGACCTATCTCGGCCACATAATCTCTGGTAATGGCATTGTTGTCAATCCCGAGAGAGTTCAGGCCGTTCTTGATTGGACTCCGCCTGAAACAGTTAAGCAAGTTAGGAGTTTCCGTGGTCTAGCCAGTTATTGTCGCCGCTTCGTTGAGAACTTCTCCAAAGTGGCCAAACCTCTCACAGAACTTCTCAAGAAAGATAAAAATTTTGAGTGGTCCCCACAGTGTGAGCACAGTTTTGAGGAACTGAAAAGACGCCTGACTTCTGCTCCCATACTTGTGCCACCGGATTTCACTAAAGACTTTGTTATCTACTGCGATGCCTCACGATAGGGACTAGGTTGCATTCTTATGCAAGATCGCCATGTGATTGCCTATGCATCTCGATAGTTGCATCCACATGAGGAGAATTATCCTACACATGATCTAGAGCTTGCAGCCGTAGTCTATGCACTTAAGACCTGGCGACATTACCTTGTTGGTAAACGTTGCGAGATTTACACCGACCACCAGAGTCTCAAGTATATCTTCACCCAACCAGATTTGAACCTTAGGCAAAGATGTTGGCTGGAGTTGATCTCGGATTACGACTTAGCACTAGTGCAGAACCGGGCAATAGCACCAGTTTGTAAGGCCCTTTAGTGCCGGTTTAGGAACCGGCACTATTATTTCGGCACTAAAGCCCCCCCCCTTTAGTACCGGTTCAACACGAACCGGTGCTAAAGGGGTACCACGTGGCACGAGCCAGCTCCGGGGGCTGGGAGCCCTTTAGTACCGGTTGGTAAAACCAACCGGTACTAAATGGTTGTGGGTTTTTGTTTTATTTTCTATTTTTCAATTAAATTTGTGTTATCAATTTAATTTAGGATTGTTTTACGTTATAATGAGTTGTAGTCATCATCATCATCATCATCATCGCATATTAATAAATAAATAAACTCTAGCTAGCTAAAAATCATCGTAGTCGTCTAGTTACCACTATTTAATCATCATAGTCATTACCGCTAGCTATGTAATCATCATCAACGTTGGCTAGCTTAAAGAGGAAACATTCACTTTGTAACAGAAGCAAAGAGATATCATAAAGTTCAACATAATCATCACCAACATCGAAGTTCAAGACACAGATCCATGAGACAAGTACTAATTAAGAGCATGAAGTAGTTGCTATTGATCCTGCTGCTCCCTCTCAGCTAGAATAGCATAGAACATGTATAGCTCTCCTGATTCATCATACTGGAGCATGCAGATGAATCTATCTCCTAATCTTGGGTTGCACTTCTCCTTACTACCCCCTAGTACTTCTCTGCGATCGTTAACAATTTTGCTCCAATCTTTCACTATTAAGCATTCTTCGCTTTTAGAAATCCTGAATGCACTCATGTGCAATGTAGGAAATCTTGGTCGTAAGCTAACCATTGACATGCGACCTTTTGTCTCGATCCACTGAGGCACAACTGTCATCGGAAGTCCCTGTTGAACAACATCGTATAGTAATTAATATACTAAGCAATGAAAGTTTAGCTTCAAAAATAATGTATGCAAAAGATGCACTAATTAAGGACAAATATTTAAAATCTTACCATCTTTTGATTATAGATGTGACCGTAGTTCAATACGATCACCATTGGTCACACGTTTTGAGTACTAACATTTCTAAGTTTAGGAAAAAAATTTGTCTTGACAGTATTAAGATCCTCAAGCCATGAAACATAATGACTTATCTCCTCGCAGTTTAGTTGAGCCCCGGGGCAGTAGTAGGTCCTGTCTACCAAGCGCCGGACATGTTTGCTTGAACCGAAATAAGCTGACAATACAAATTAGTTGTCAACTATTTTTGAATAAACTATATGAAAGACATAAACATATGCATGCATGGTTGAGAAAAACTCACCAAATGGTAGGACTGGAGGCGTTTGCACATCGACCCAGATGTCTATATTACCTTCAATATCATCTTCCGAACGAATATCAAAGGTGATAACCATATCAGGCTCAAATGCATAAGCCTTGCATAGTGCTTGCCAAGTTTTGCATTCAAAATGGGTGTATGTGTCTTCATTATATAATTTGACGTTGAAAGTATACCCATGCTCCGTCTTCAAGTAAACTCTCTTTACCTCCATATCATCTATAGCACTAAAACCTATCTTATCCAAGACAAAAATTCTTGCATGGCAGGGGATGCGCTAGTAGAATAGTGAAAATTTAAAATTATAAGTTGAAGCAAATGAAGCATAAGTTTTGCATTCAAATAATAATTGACAAAGTGACTTACTGTATCAACTTCGAATGTCTCATCCAGCTTGATGCTGAAGCCCCTACCATCAACAAGGAAATTTTGGTCGCACAGGCCGCGCTGGTCTTCACAGTGTTCGCACATAATAAAATCTTTTTCGTCATCAGATGACATTTCCTATGTTCATATAGGTGAAACATTAAACACCTATATCTAGCCAAATATATATTCATCTAACATTTGACATTAATTAATATATCTAACTATATATTCAATTGACATTACTATATATTTAACTTTTCTATCTAATTCATCTAACATTCGACATTAATCTAACATTTATATAAACTCAAAATATATAAAAAATTAAATAAACAGAAAAACTCATTAACAAATAATATTTTAATTAGATCATCAAATCTCATATACCTAAATTTTCTTACTAAAAATAAACTAGTTATATTAATTATTCAACTAGTTCTAATCTCATATACCTAAATTGTCTTACTAAAAATAAACTAGTTATATTAATTATTCCACTAGTTCTAATCTCATATACCTAAATTTTCTTACTAAAAATAAACTAGTTATATTAATTATTCAACTAGTTCTAATCTCTAGTTCGACAATTTTTCTATCTAGCTAGCTAATTCATCTAACATTCGACATTAATCTAACATTCAATCATCTAATTAACTTTTCTAAAAAACAGAAAATAAGTAAAAAAAATGTGTGTGTGTGTATGTGTGTGTGTATGCATGTGTGTGTATATATATGTATATGTGTGTACGTATGTGTGTATGTGTGTGTGTATGCATGTGTGTGTGGTATATGTGTGTGTGCGGCCCCGTACGCCGCCGCCCCGTACGTACGAGCGGGGGCGCCGGCGTACGGGGCGGGGGCGCCGGTGTGTGTGTGTGTATGTGTGTGTATGTATGTGTGTGTATGTGTGTGCGGGAGCGAGAGAGAGACGTACGGCCGCGGCGATGGCGACGGACGGCGGCGGCATTCGGGGCGGCAGCGCGAGACGACGACGACGACGGGTGGCGGCGGGGACAGCGACGATGACGACGGACGACGGTACGGGCGACGGGCGGCGACGACGGGATCGAGCGGCACGCACGGCGGAGGTTGGAGACGAAGTGGGGATGAAACTGAAATTTTCGTAAGTGCTATATATATAGGATGGGCCTTTAGTACCGGTTCGTGGCTCCAACCGGTACTAAAGGCCTATTTTCGCCAGGCCAAGCGGCGGGAAACGAAGGCTTTTAGTACCGGTTGGAGGCACCAACCGGTACTAAAGGGGCGGCCTTTAGTACCGGTTGGAGCCACCAACCGGTACTAAAGGGTGTGCGCTGCCAGGCGAGGGGCGCAGAAGTTTAGTCCCACCTCGCTAGCCGAAGGGCGCACACACCTGCTTATAAGCCCCGCCGTCGCTGCTGTCTCGAGCTCCTCTCTAAAGCAGGCCTTCTGGGCCTACCTCTGCTACTCTGCCCTGTGGGGCCTATTGGGCTTGCGGGCCTGCATCCTGGCCCAACAACAGGTTAGGTTTCTAGTCGTATGCAGGCCGCTGTGGCCCGGTAGGTGCGCTTTTTTCATTTAGTTTTTTCTTTTCTGCTTTATTTATTTTGTTTTATTTATTTTTAGTTGTTTTTTGCTGTATTTAGAGTTTCTTTGTGAATATTTTTGATAGTTTTTAGAAACTTTCAGTTAGTGCCGGTAGTTTTTAAATTTGAATAGTTTAAATTTTGAATTATTTGAAATTTGTGTGAATCACTAGTTTGTGAATAACTTAACTTTAAAAATACATTTTTCAGTGATTCTTTTTTCTTATGTTTAATATTAGTGTGTTTTATCATTATATTCAATTTGGTAATGCTTAAGTTATTTAAAAAATGAAATGCCTTTGTAACGGATGAGTTTTCGTCCGAAACCCTGATACTTCGAAACAGATTGTCCATTTTGTACACGAAGTGCATCCAGTTTTTGCGGTAACCCTCTCTACTTTTTTGCACATGCTATGTGGGTGAAATTATGATACCATGCCAACTTTCATCCTTTTCTGAGTTCATTTGAAATGCTTTTCAATTTCAGGGTCATTTAGCTGAAAAAATCAGTAAATGCATGAAAGAATTTGCTTGCACATAAAATTTCTTCGCGTTTCAAGGCTTGAAGCTAATCAACATGTAGATGAGCATTGCAACTCTTCGTCATTGTCTGTGCACTCACGGCTTATAAACCGCTCATACTGCCTCTCTCTTGGCGAAGATCACAAGATAGTTTGGTTAAATTGCATTACTTGTAAGTCCAGTTAACATGGATGCTTATGATGCAAGAGCAACAGCAAAAGTGAAAATTTGGCACAAATAGGTAGTTGTGTAACTAAAATAGGTAGGAGGAGAGATAGCTCTTATGTCACAAAAAAGAAGTTGTATCAAACCTTTTATGTCGGATCTAGAACAAACCAATCGGTATCGCCATCATACAGCCCAACCGTGGCTCGTGATGCATATATATGCATATCAAATGCACGGTTGGACGTATGACGGCGAATCCGAATGATTTGTATTCAGTCGATGAACTGGTAGATGTATGCAGTCGATGAACTGGTAGATGTATGTAGTCGATGAACTGAAAGACTTATGCAGGGAAGGCGAGAGGTGGGCTATATATAGGGTCGTCTGGCTCATAAAGTGATTGTGGTAGTTTCGATCGAACGACTCACATGAGCTAGGAAGAAACACACCCTTGATCCAATGACTCGCAAGAGCTAGAAAGAAACACACGATCCGTGTGATTCTTCCTGATTGGTGGGATGCACATTAATTAGTACCCACTCCGGACTCCGAAACCCTGATACTCGGAAAGAGTTTGTCCAGTTTGTACACGAAGTGCGTCCAGTTTTTGCCGTGACCCTCTCTAGTCTTTCACGCATGCTATGCGGGTGATATGATGATACCATGCCAAGTTTCAACATTTTCAGGATTCATTTTGTAGTGATTTTCAATTTCACGGTCATTTAGCTCTCTAAACAATTAGGTAAATGACCGAAAAACAACAAATGATGTCACAACATGTTGGAAATTGATGACGTCGCTTTAAATGCTGCATACTGAACACAAAAGAAGTCCAGAGTTTAAATAAGTTATTAAAAATAAAAAAGATGCGCAATGCTGGTTAATTTCCTTCAAGCCTTTCGGAATAGTATAGATTGCACTAAGCCACTGCAAATAGCTCAATGCAATCTATGCTATTCCGCAAGGCTTGAAGCTAATCAACATGTAGGTGAGCATTACAACTCTTCGTCATTGTCTGTGCACTCACGGCTTATAAACCGCTCATACTGCCTCTCTCTTGGCGAGGTGGGACTAAAAACAGCTTGCCGTAACCTCATTAGTACCGGTTCGTGGTACGAACCGGCACTAAATGGTGATGGTGGGGCCATAGCCTGACCGCAGGCTGACACAGCCTCTTTAGTACCGGTTCGTGGCATGAACCGGTACTAAAGGTTCACCACGAACCGGTACTATTGATAGCCGCCACGAACCGGCACTAATGTACACATTAGTGCGGGCTCTAATGCAAACCGGCACTAATGTGCTTCACATTTGACCCTTTTTCTACTAGTGTATGGATTACCTACACCCCAGGCAAGGGCAATGTCATGGCTGATGCGCTAAGTCGTAAGTCCTATTGCAACAATCTCATGTTGCGGCAGGGCCAACCACTTCTCCATGAGGAATTCTATAAGCTTAATCTTCACATTGCTCCTCACAGATTCCTTTCTACCTTGGTGGCGAAACCTACCCTTGAGGATCAGATCATTTCTGACCAGAAGTTTGATAGGGGTGTTATCCGCATCAAGAGAAACATTAAGAAGGGAGTTGGTGGATGTTTCTCTATGGATGATCGAGGTGTTGTTTTCAATCATTTGGTGGTTCACAAGAATCAACATCTGCGACAACTGATTCTTAAGGAGGCCCGTGAATCTCCTTTCACAATTCATCTCGGTAGTACTAAAATGTATCAGGACCTACGCCAGAGGTTCTGGTGGACTAGGATGAAAAGAGAAATCGCTGAGTTCATTGCTAACTGTGACGTCTATCGTCGCGTTAAGGCAGAACATCGAAGGCCTGCTGGCACCCTTCAGCCTTTAGCTATTCCTCAGTGGAAATGGGATAAAGTTGGTAGGGACTTCATCACCGGCTTTCCTAGGACCAAGAGAGGGAATAATGCTATCTTCGTAGTCATTGATCGTGTTTCCAAAGTGGCTCACTTCCTACCTGTTCGAGAGAGTATCACTGCCAGTCAGCTCGCTGACTTATATATTTCTTGAATAGTGTCACTTCATGGTGTTCCACTAGAGATCAATTCAGACTGTGGTAGTCTTTTCACTTCTCATTTCTGGGAGAGTTTCCAAACTGCCATGGGCACCCATCTTTCCTTCAGTACCGCTTTCCACCCTCAATCAAGTGGTCAGGTGGAAAGGGTCAATCAGATTCTCGAAGACATGCTTGGAACTTGTGTTATCTCATTCGGTATGGATTGGGAGAAGTGTCTTCCCTTCGCCGAGTTTGCTTATAACAATAGCTACCAATCCAGCCTCAAGAAAGCTCCTTAATTTTGAGGTTCTGTATGGACGAAGATGTCGAACACCTTTGAACTGGTCAGAAACCGGTGAAAGACAATTCTTTGGACCGGACATGATTCAGGAGGCAGAAGAGCAAGTCCGCATCATTTGTGAGAATTTGAAAACAGCCCAATCTCGTCAAAAGAGCCAGTATGACCGTCGTCATAAGGAAGTGGCTTATGAAGTTGGTGACAAGGCTTACCTTTGGGTTACCCCTTTGAAGGGTACCCATCGTTTCGGTATCCAGGGCAAGTTGGCTCCTTGTTACATTGGTCCTTTTCGCATTCTCGCTAAACGAGGAGAGGTTGCCTACCAGTTGGAACTACCCCCACATCTTTCTCGAGTTCATGATGTCTTCCACGTCTCTAAACTCAGGCGTTGCTTCTCGGATCCCATCCGCGAAGTGGACCACGAAACGCTTGATCTCCAAGATAACCTCATTTATCGAGAGTACCCCGTCCGCATTCTGTATCAAGCAGAGCGTGTCACTTGATGTCATAACATCAAGTTTCTCAAGGTTCAGTGGCCTCATCATTCCGAGAGAGAAGCTACCTGGGAGCGTGAAGATCGTCTTCGACTTGAGTACCCCACTATCTTTCCGCCAACTCCTGAATCTCGGGACAAGATTTCTTTGAGTGGGGGCGAGTTGTCACATCCCTAGTTCTGGTATGACCTAGACCAGCTAGTCATTTGTGCATCATGTTTAAATTCCATTTAAAATTGAAATGGGGATTTGTGAAACCCTCAGAATCATTCTGGAAATGACCCAAATAAAAAAATTGCTCTAAAAGGGTCCAAGAAAATGCTCATGTTGCTCTCTGAAAATCTTGGATAGAGATAAAACTCAAACCAACATTTTCAGGAGCTCATAAGTATTTATTTTGGACTTTTGGAATTAATTCAATAATTATTTGCATTGGATTTATATTTGATATATTTCAAATATCATCCAATAACTGTGAAAGTTTGCAAGTGGCCTTGAATACTTCTAAACAGGCCACATAATAATTTTCAGAAGTTTATGAAATGATTTGGTATAAAAATCAAATCAAAACAAATAGAAAAGAGAAATAAGAGAGAAGGACAGAAGTACCTGGGCCTTACCTGCAGCCCAACTAGGCAAAGCTGGCCCGGCCCACTGGCCGTCCCAGTCACCACCAAACTCTCGCCAGAAGGACGAGAGGCGCGTGACCGCGGCGCGCACGCACGCGCACCGCCACCTCCTGCCTGCCTGATGCCACCCCGACGCCGCTACGAGCACCACGACACCCCCTGGAGGCCCCTATGTCCTCTCCCTCACCTGCTGCTCTTTCTCCCCTCCCCTGTCTCGCTCTCTTCCCCACGCCCGAGCGCCGCCGTCGCCACCGCTCGCCATAGCCGTGTCCACCGTGCTCCCCTCGCCTCGCTGCTGTGTCCTAGAGCTCCGCCCCGTCGCCTTCTCCATCTTCGTCAAGCCAAGCAACCGGGGACGCCCCGTGGAGCCGTCCCCGCCGTCTTCTTCATCTCCGGCCGCCATGGATCCCTATCGCCGCCCCGCCGTCTCCAGTGCATCCCCGAGCTCGCCGTCAAGCCCACCGAGACCGATGTGAGCTGCTGCTCCTCCTCCCCCTCTCTGTTTGCTCGCTTGCATGCCGTAGCCGCTGCCTCGCTGATGGCCGTGACTGTCACCGCCCGAGCTCGTCGCTGATGCAGCTCCGGTAGTCAAATGGTCAGCCCGGCGAGTCCAAACCTCTCCCCGCACCCCGTAGAGCCTCGCTAGTGCATCCGCTCGCCCGCTAGCACGCCGCAGCAGCAAGACCACCGACGGCCGAACTCCGGCGGCCGCAAAAGAGCTCGCCGCCGTCGGCTCAGGCCACCCCAGCTCCTCCCGTTCGCTCCATTAGATGCGCCGCATCGCCAGCTAGCCGTAGCAGCAAACCACGAGTAAAACCATGCCCTATGGGCTTTTTCCAAGCCGCGCCGCCGTCTCGGGCCTCGCTGGCGTCAAGCTGCCGGTGGGCTTTGACCCCGCTGACAGGAGGTTTGACCTCTCCGTAGGTCACCAACATGTGGGGCCCGGCCCTGTTAAATTTTAGTTAGGATTAGTTTAACAACTAATTAAGCCCTGTTTAACTAATTGGGTCACTGACGGGTGGGCCCAACCCCATTAACTAAACCAATTTAGGTTTATTTTAAATTAGGATTAGCCATAGACACTGACGTGTGGACCCCACACGTCAGGTTTGACCTGGTCAGCCACCTTTGACCTGATGACATAAGCATGACGCTGTGCTGACGCAATATATCATTTTCTAGATTTAAAATAAATCAGGAAATTCCAGAAATGATATAAACTTAAAAAAATTCATAGAAATTCAACCGTAACTCAGATTTAAATAATTTGTATATGAAAAATTATCAGAAAAATTCAATCTATCCATCTGTACCGTTTTCATGCATGGCAAACCAACCTATACATGCTGTATATATGAAAACACATTTATGGCATATTTAAGAGCTTAATTTGGAGTTGTATTTGAATCTTGGTTCAAATGGATTTCATCCAAATAAAAGCTAGTTGCATTAGCTCAATCAGCATCACATATTCATGCCATGATCATGCATCATATTGTTGCATATGGTTGTGTATTGATTACCGACACCGTTCCTTCTCGATAGGTCCTGCTCCGGAGACCCTTCCAGAGTACCTGTCTGAGGAGCAGTGCCTTCCTTGTTGATCTACCAGGAAAGCAAACCCCCTTGTTCATTCCGATACAATCCTACTCTCTCGCTCCTGCTCTCATTTATTGCATTAGGACAACAATGATTCAACTGCTACCTTATGCTGCGGTAGTTGAACCCATTCCTCTGCATGACCTGTCATTGCCACGGTAAATAGCTAAAACCCACTAGCATGTGTAGGAGTTGATTGAGCCATATTGTGTTCTTGCCATGCCATGCCTGCTATTGCTTAGAGTTGTGTCAGGTCTGATTCATCGGGAATGAATTGGAGTGGTACGATATGTTCTGGTGTTGAGAGTTAAGTGTGTGAACACGATTTGGTAAAGGTAGTGGTGAGAGGCCATGTAGGAGTACATGGTGGGTTGTCTCACTGGAACCGTCCTTAAGCACTGAGTTCCATGTATGTTGTCCAATTACTAGCTACTACCACACATTGGAATGCTTAAGTGCCCCTCTCGACTTATTAGCCAACTTGATCTCTGTCCAAGAGTTGCAAATAGTTTCTGGTGTTTGTAGGTAGTGTTAGTTGTCTACCAAGTGGCACCCGGCCAGGTGGGCTTGGGACAGACTAGGCACAGTGGCACGGTGTACCAAGTGGCACCCGGATGGTGGGCTTGGGAATCCTGCTCACATCGTTTGGGGCCGTGAGCGACACCCCGGCCGGATCTCCTTGCGGATGGAACCCGAATAGGCGATAAACCTGGATGAGAGACTTGTGTGGTTAGTCAGGTCGTGGCCGACACCCTCGCCAGGCTTCCGCTTGAAGGTTGCCGAGGTACATGACGTGTACATGGGGATAAGTGGTGAGAGCGTGTGTGAAGAAGTACACCCCTGCAGGGTTATCATGATCTATTCGAATAGCCGTGTCCTCGGTTATGGACTTCTTGGATGCTTACGTGGTACATAGACAACTTAAAGTGGATACTCTAAAATGCTCAAGACAAGTGTGAGTGCTATGGATGGCCTTCTCATCAGGAGACGAGGATGAATCCATAGTAGTGTATTGATGTGGTGCTTAGTGGACTCGTGTGCGCTGCCTCACCTCAAAGAAGTTTCTCGTTGTCGTAGAACAGGATAGCCACTGAGTCAAAGCTGGCTTGCTGCAACTAAACCCCACATTACCTTCTTGATACAAATGCATGCATGATAGGATCTGATGTAAGTCTTGCTGAGTACCTTTGTACTCACGTTTGCTTTATTTATGTTTTGCAGGTGAGACATCTGTCTCACTAGTAGTACCGCTTGGACTTCGACGAGTAGCTTGTTACCTCAGCTACGATCTTGTGCCCTTGGGAGGGACTTGTAGATAGTCAGGCCTCTTAGCCTTTTTCTTTTGTAGTTGTCTGTACTCAGACATGTAATGCTTCCGTTGCTTGTATTCTCTGAATGATGGGTCATGTGACCCTTGTTTGTATTTAATGCTATGTGGCTCTTCTGGGCCTTTATGTATATGAGTTGCGTTATGTTGTGATGCCATGTTGTACAGCACATACTTGCGTGTTATGCGTACGTGTGACGTGTATTGCTATGTGTGGGATCCGACAATCTAGTTGTTTATCCTTGGCAGCCTCTCTTATGGGGAAATGTAGTCTAGCGCTTCCTTGAGCCATAGTAGTCCGCTATAGCCTGGTTCACCGGAGTCCTGCTAGCCCAGCACTACTGCTCAGGACACTTGACTGGCCGGCATGTGTTTCACTTCATTCCTGTGTCTGTCTCTTCGGGGAAATGTCACACGGTGACATCCGGAGTCCTGCCTAGCCTACTACAGCCTGGGTTCCCGGAGTCCTGTTAGCCCAGTGCTACAGCCCGGATTCACACGCTGCTGATCAACATGCTCGATGTGAATCATGTATGCCTGTCCCCATAGGTTAGTGCCGCTTTGGGTTCACCACTAGCCATGTCGGCCCGGGTTCTCTCTCATATGGATGCTAGCGACACTATCATATACGTGAGCCAAAAGGCGCAAACGGTCCTAGGCCATGGTAAGGAGACACCCGTGGGAATACCGTGTGTGAGGCCACAAAGTGATATGAGGTGTTACAGGCTAGATCGGTGTGACTTAGAATCGGGGTCCCGACATGTTCCTTACCCATTTCCTCTGCGGACTGGGATTCCCTCTCCACCCATTCATCCGGGGGCTCATGTTCTATTACGGCCTGGATTTCCATGATCTGGCGCCGAACTTTATCCTCAACATCTCGGTGTTTATCATCGTGTGCGAGACCTTCCTCCGCATCAAGCCCCACTTCGGTTTATGGCTGAAGACCTTCAATGTCAAGTCGAAGGTTGTGGGCGGCTGCCAAGCGGAGTGCGGAGGCGCCATGGTGGGCAAGATGCCCAATGTTACATGGCTCGAGGGCTCCTTTGTGGAAACCATAAAGGGGTGGCAATCGGGGTGGTTCTACATCACCCAGCCGTGCGACCCTGCATGGGCAGTGGCCCCCGAGTTCCGATCTGGCATCCCCATGCGGCTCACCTCCTGGAAAGAGAAGGGCCTGTCCTGGGGTAGTTCAGGAGAGCTGACCGGACTCCAAACATGTATTCAAAACATGGTGAACAAGAAGCTCAAACTTGTCAACGTGGTCCAGGTCATGGTCCACCGCCGGATCCTCCTGTGCCAACAACGGTACTTCAACTTGTGGGAGTTCGACCTGGCGCAGCACCGACTCTAAACAGGCTCTTCGACACAACTCACGAAGATGCCTGGAGGGTGCTATTTAAAAGTGTCGAGGTCCCTCCTCCCACTACTGAGGATCGCGGATTCAGCACGAAGCGCCAAGCCGGTGCGATAAGCTGCTTTACCTTTCACAGGATACTTATTTTTTAGAGATTTACTCCATGCAGGATCTAAACTCCCGTACCTTTGACAGGACTGGCAGGAAATGGACGGACAGATCGACTGTCCGACTCCTTTGCCCGAAGGCCCAGCGGATGCTCTTCTGGTGAAGATGCTGACTCTGGCTCCTTATACGGTGCCGGAGAAGACCAAGAAGGCCAAGGGAACCCGAAAGAGTTCCCGACGCCAGGCGTCGTCGGACTCACCGTCCGATGACTCTGCGGTGCACTCCTCCCCCGAAGACAAGGAAGAAGAAGATGCTCCCCCTCCAGCTAGGGGAGATAAGAAAAGGAGGGCCGCCCCAACTGGGGGGGCCGAAGGGTCCAAGAAGGGAAGGACTCTCCTTTCGGACAATTCCACCGCCGCCGACGAAGGCGAAGACGAGTGGTTGCCCAGAGCCAAGCCCCTGGGGAGATCGTAAGTATTCGGATACCAGAGTAACTCATAGCATTCCTTTGTCGCACTGCTTTCCCTAACGCCGAACATAATTATGCAGGCCGCCACGAGCCAGTATCGATGTATCATCGGATGGCTCCCTGGGCTCGTCGGACATGGATAGCGATCCAGTCCCGACCGCCACCTCCCCTCATCCTCCTGACGACGCCGAGGTGCTGTCTCAAGAGGCACCGGGAAGAGGGGAGACAGTCCCGGAGGCACCTCAAGGTGACCCTCCGGACTCCGGGAGCCGAGGGGACGAGGCCCCCGGGAGCTCCGAGTTCGGCCCTCAGCCGAACACCGCGCCAGAACCTCCAGTGGTTCCGAGCTCGGGCAGGCGGCCTCCTTCTAAGAGGGGCAAGACGCCTGTGCCAGTGACCTCTGTCCATCCAGAGGCGCCGGACAATCTACTGGAAGCGCTTCGCAGTGCTTCCATCGACGAGGAGCACCGTACTATTATGAGTGCGGTGGTCCACAAGGTTCGGTCCGCCAAGAGCGGATTGACTGAAGCCTGTGCCAGCCTTCTAACAGGGTTTGAGGTAAGTGTTTTAAAATATAGGAAAAATATTACCGCATAGAAAGTAGCCCCTGATACTTTGTTTGGTGTTCAGAAAGAAAAGCCGAACAGAGGATCAAATAATACCGAAGGAGTCTAATATAAGTATGTCAATATGCGTATGCAGGCCTCGCTGCTGGCGTCCGCCGCACTGACTGCGGAGGTCGCCGTACTGAAGCAGGACCTCGAGTGGTCCAAGAAGGAGCTCAGCCTTGCCAAGAGGCAGCTCGAGGAGAACAACGGTAAGTAATACCATGTCTATAGATATGTATATATAAAAAAGACGCGATTGCAAAATGAAAGGATCATCATATATTTGCCAGGGGCCACGACCGAGGTGGCGACCCTGAAGCAAGCGCTAACCAAGGCCAAAGATAAAGCGGCCAAGGAGCGCACCGAGTGGAAAAAACAAGAGGCTCGGGTGGGCGAGGTGCAGCAAGAGCTCTAGGCTCTCATGACGAAGCACGAGGCGTTGGAGCTTGACTCAAAGACGCGAGAGTCTGAGCTTGCCACGGCCCTCGAGAGCGTGAAAAGTGCCAAGGCCAAAGCCCAAAAGGCCCTCCAGGAGATCGACACAATGAAGAAGATAGCGGCGGGTAAGGCATTCTATATGCAGAGCAAGCATGTAAAAGTAAATTACCGATTACTTACCCGAATTCAGAGCTCTCCAGGAGCATTCGCAGATTTGCCCCGCAGCGTGTCGGATGCCGCACAGTTTTACTAGGCCGAGGAGGGAAGCATAATGGAGAAGCTGTTCTGGTCTCAGTATACTGGGACCGAACACCCGATGCCTCTGAGCGACCAACTGAAGTAGCTGGTCGAGCTGCACAAGGCGGCCGAACAGGCCATGAAGGGCCTGATAGTCCGGCTATGGCCTGGCGACGCCCTTCCGAACAGCTACTTCGGCCTAGAGAGGCGGCTTATGGATGCCTGCCCACGGCTGGAGGTCGTCAAGCGGTCCATCTGCATCGAAGGTGCACGCCGGGCTTTCGCCCGTGTGAAGGTGCAGTGGGCCAAGCTAGACGCCGTGAAGATGATCGAGGAAGGGCCGCCGCAGGGCAAGGAGCATCGCACCCCCAAAATTTATTATGAGGGTGCCCTGAAGGGTGCCCGTATTGTAGCGGACAAATGTTCCAAGGATGTAATATTTGAGTAAACTTGCTCGTGTGATCCTGTATGATGAAAACTTGTTTCATATGCGCTATGCAACGCTGGTGTGAATTTCAAATATTACCTTCTGTTTGGCCGTTTATCCAATCTGAGAGATGGCTAGTCCTCGGCTTCTGCCCCCATGCCACGAGTGCTGGGGTGTTCGGGATAAACATGAGAACTCTTGTTCCCATGTTTGGGTCCTTCGAGGGAGGTTCTCAGCACAACAAACGAGGCAACCGGACTAATAATGCTTTATCACTCTCACTTAGCCATAGAATTCTATAATTTTAAATTTCGACGAAGCCCCTAGTATTCGGAAGGCCGAATATGGGGCGCGATACACGCCTTTAAGCCGGACAGGGCCGGCCCCTCGCCCTAAGCAGCATAAGTCTTTAGGGACTCGAAAACCTCGCCGAACAGCGACCAGTCTCTCGCCTTATCATGATAGTCAGTTTTAGCTTTCTCTACTGAGGTGCTAAGCCCGGCAGAACCAGGGCACAATCGCAGTAGTTCTCCTAGCGCTACCTTAGCCGATAGAGCGGAACATAAGGTACCAAAACATAGGAGCCGGGCAAACCCAACATTTGACCAAAGACATGATTCGGAGCTGATGCATATAATGCTATAAGTTCGGGGTGCCGCACTTGTGAAAGTGTTCGAACTTTTCACACCATATTGTGGGGTACGTAAGCCCCTGGTGTATTGGTCGTACCAAAGTGTACGGTTGCAAGGCGTCATTAATGAACACATATATATATAACAAGAATGCAATAATAGTCGTAATGTTATGCATTGTTTATTCAAAAAGGTGCGTTAAAGCATAATGATACAGATGGTGCGATAAGCAAAGAGTAGGACTATGTCCCTTCCAAGGGCAAGCTGAGGAATAGTATTAAATCAAATATTTTGCTCGTTATTGTAATCCACCTGGGAATTTCGTGGTGTGACGTAGCTTTCCGCCTCCTTGGTTGCTGCATCATGTGTTCGGCAATAGTGCTGCCGGACAGTGTTTCCAAAGATTAAGGTCCTGAAAAGAGAGAAAAATAACCAAACGGGAAGCCCTAGTGCAGTTTAAGCCACGTCTTGGGGCGTGCCGCAATTGTGCCCCCCTCCCCACCTGTGCCCATGGTATTTTTAATGTGTAATTATGTACACGTGGCACGAGTTTCACCGTTTGGCTGGGACTGGGGTGGGGGCCGCATTGCTACGCGAGCTCAGATCACGCCAGGTGGTTTATTTGCCGATTGCTCCGAGCGCGCTTGAAGGTGTCCGGGTCTTGAAATGCCGAACTGGTTGATTGCCTTGAGAGGCTGCTTTGTGCTTCTGCTGCGAGGGCCGCAGTGTGCTCCTCTGTTCGGAGAGAGCGCTCTGTGTTTCCATTGACTGTGATAACCCCGCGAGGTCCTGGCATCTTGAGCATGAGGTATGCATAATGCGGTACCGCATTAAATCTCGCAAATGCGGTTCGCCCGAGCAGTGCATGATAACCACTGCGGAACGTGACTATATCGAAGATTAACTCTTCGCTTCGGAAGCTGTCCGGGGATCCCAAGACCACTTCCAGTGTAATTGAGCCAGTGCAATGGGCCTCTACGCCTGGAATGACGCCTTTAAAGGTCATTTTTGTGGGTTTGATCCTTGAGGGGTCTATACCCATTTTGCGCACTGTGTCCTGATAAAGCAGGTTCAAGCTGCTGCCGCCATCCATAAGGACTCGAGTGAGGTGAAATCCGTCAATGATTGGGTCCAGAACCAATGTGGCGAATCCGCCATGACGAATACTAGTGGGATGGTCCCTGCAATCGAAAGTGATCGGATAGGAGGACCACGGGTTGAACTTTGGGGCGACTGGCTCCAACGCATATACGTCCTTGAGCGCACGCTTCTGCTCCCTCTTGGGGATGTGGGTTGCGTATATCATGTTCACCGTCCGCACTTGTGGGGGAAACCTCTTCTGTCCTCCGGTGTGCGGCTGTCGGGCCTCCTCCTCGTCATCACTATGTGGCCCCTTGTCCTTGTTTTCGGCAATTAACTTGCCGGCCTGCTTGAACACCCAACAATCCCTGTTGGTGTGATTGGCTGGCTTTTCTGGGGTGCGGTTTATTTGACACGAGCGATCGAGTATACGGTCCAAGCTGGACGGTCCCGGTGTACTTTCTTTGAATGGCTTTTTCCGCTGACCGGGTTTAGAGCCTTTGAATCTGGCATTGACTGCCGTATCCTCGTTATTATCGCTGTTAATGTGGCGCTTATGTTTGTTGCGACGTGACCTGCTATTGCCGTCCATGGTATCTGATGTACCATGGTTCTTTGATATGTTATTACTACGAGCCAGCCAGCTGTCTTCTCCCGCGCGAAAGCGGGTCATGAGTGTCATGAGGGCTGCCATAGATTTCGACTTTTCCTGAGCAAGGTGCCGTGCTAGCCATTCGTCGCGGATGTTGTGTTTGAAAGCCGCTAGGGCCTCTGCATCCGGATAGTCGACAATTTGATTTTTCTTTGTTAGGAACCGAGTCCAGAATTGCCTGGATGATTCTTCTGGCTGCTGAATTATGTGGCTCAAGTCATCGGCATCTGGTGGCCGCACATAAGTGCCCTGAAAGTTGTCGAGGAATGCGGCTTTCAGATCTTCCCAACATCTAATGGACTCGGCTGGCAAGCTGTTAAGCCAATGCCGCGCTGGTCCCTTGAGCTTTATGGGAGGTATTTGATGGCGTGTAAGTCGTCACCGCGGGCCATGTGGATGTGGAGGAGGAAATCCTCGATCCATACTGCAGGATCTGTTGTGTCGTCGTATGATTCAATATTTATAGGTTTCAAACATTCTGGGATTTGATGATCCATTACTTCGTCTGTGAAGCATAAGGGGTGTGCGGCGCCTCTCTATTGGGCTATATCACGATGCAGCTCGAATGGGTCTTGCCTGCTGTGTTCGGCCCGGCCGGATTTGCTTTTACTGTATCCGGCGTGACGTTTATCGTCTCGCAGAGTGGTGCGCCCTCGTGATCCGTAGATCGATCTTGCATGCTTTGCTTTATCCTCCAATATGTCTCGCAGGTCTGGCGTATCTCCCCATGCCTTTTTATTTGAATGGCATTGGGGTGGAGGCTGAGTTTTTGGCTGGAATGCCTCTCTATCGTGGCCACGAGGTGGCCAATCAGCCGTATCATACGCTTCTCCCTCCAGTCGAGGTAGCAACCTGCACTTTGGGTAACTCTTGGAGGGGCGCTCGAGTTTATATTACTCGGCCACGAGGACTTCAATCCATCTGTCAGCTAGCAGATCCTGGTCAGCTTGAAGCTGCTGCTGCTTTTTCTTAAGGTTATTTGTCGTGGCTATAAGCCGGCGTTTGAAGCGCTCTTGTTCGACGGGATCCTCTGGCACAGCGAATTCGTCATCGCCGAGGCTTGCCTCGTCTTCAGAGGGGGCATGTAATTATCATCCTCCTCTTCTCCACCTGCCGCTTTCTCAGGAGGGCTGGCTCCTCCATCCTCCTGCTCTAAATCTTGCTGGAGGGGATTGTTGTTGTCTTCGGCACTATCCGGAGTATTATTATCTCCTGTGCTGGTATCACCACTTTTGCTTTGGCGGGACTTAGAGCGGCGCCGCTGACGTCGGCGCTTGGGTTGCTTCTTGGAGGGGTCATCCTCCGCTGTCTCGTCGCCATTGCCTTCTTTGGGTGTATCCGCCATGTATATATCATATGATGAGGTGGCTGTCCAGTGCCCTGTGGGCGGTGGTTCCTCTTCGCCTCCCGCATCGTCGTCCATGCCGTCGATGTCTTCGGAGTCGAAGTCGAGCATGTCGGTTAAGTCATCGACAGTGGCTACTAAGTGGGTGGTGGGTGGGCCTTGAATTTCTTCGTCGTCCGCATCCCAGTCTTGCCGGACATAGTTCGGCCAGGATCCTCCTGACAAGGAGAGAGACCTTAATGAGTTCAGTATGTCGCCAAAGGGCAAGTGCTGAAAAATATCCGCGGAGGTAAACTCCATCATCGGCGCCCAATCGGATTCGACAAGAACGGGCGCAGGCGGTTCGGAGTCCGTGGTCGGGGAAGGATCCAGCAGTTTATCAACAGGGCTCTTGTGCAAGGTAAGGTCAATGTTCGGCTTGATCGCTGCTGAGGGTAAGGCCTCCATGGCGGGGTCCATCCACCCGTCCGCGGAAGGCGCAACTGGCTCCGAATCGAGGGTCGGAGCGGCTGCCGGTGCGATCTCCTGAACACTGTCTGATGGTATAGCTAAATCGTACTCATCGTGACCGCGTGACGCACAAGGCAGAGGCTCGAATCCGTCGAAGATCAAGTCTCCGCGGATATCGGCCGTGTAGTTTAAGCTTCCAAACCTGACCTGGTGGCCAGGGGCGTAACTTTCAATCTGCTCCAGATGGCCAAGCGAATTGGCCCGCAGTGCAAAGCCGCCGAATACGAAGATCTGTCCGGGGAGAAAAGTATCACCCTGGACTGCATCGCCATCAATGATAGTACGAGCCATCAAGCCTAATGGCGACGACACAGAGGAACTCTCAATGAAAGCACTAATGTCGGTGTCAAAACCGGCGGATCTCGTGTAGGGGGTCCCGAACTGTGCGTCTAGGCCGGATGGTAACAGGAGGCAGGGGACACAATGTTTTACCCAGGTTCGGGCCCTCTTGATAGAGGTAAAACCCTACGTCCTGCTTGATTAATATTGATGATATGGGTAGTACAAGAGTCGATCTACCGCGAGATCGGAGAGGCTAAACCCTAGAAGCTAGCCTATGGTATGATTGTATCTTGTAGTTGTTGTTGTCCTACGGACTAAAACTCTCCGGTTTATATAGACACCGGAGAGGGTTAGGGTTACACAAGGTCGGTTACAAAGGAGAAGATATCCATATCCGTATTGCCTAGCTTGCCTTCCACGCCAAGTAGAGTCCCATCCGGACACGAGACGGAGTCTTCAATCTTGTATCTTCATAGTCTAACAGTCCGGCCAAAGGATATAGTCCGGCTGTCCGGAGACCCCCTAATCCAGGACTCCCTCAGGCGCCGATCATGGAGTTTACCTCCGCGGATATTTTTCAGCACTCGCCCTTCGGCAACATACTGAACTCATTAAGGTCTCTCTCCTTGTCAAGAGAGTCCTGGCCGAACTATGTCCGGCAGGATTGGGATGCGGATGACAAAGCACTAGTAGAAAAGGGGTCAAATGTGAAGCACATTAGTGCCGGTTTGAATTTGAGCCGGCACTAATGTGTGCATTAGTGCCGGTTCCAACGGCTAGCCGGCCGCTCTCATTAGTACCGGTTCGTGGCGAACCTTTAGCACCGGTTCGTGCCACGAACCGGTACTAAAGTGAGTGGTGGCAGGATGTTGTCAGTCTGGGGCCCCTCCAGCACCTTTAGTACCGGGTCGAATCACGAACCGGTACTAAAGGTCGTCCTACATAGACCCTTCGTCCACCCGAGCTCGCTCTGTTCTTCCCCTTTCCCCTCTCCTCTCTGTTCTTTTCCCTCTTCCTCTAAAGCTCATCACACATTTTGCCCAAAATTTGTCAAGATTTGAAGGCCCCCATCCATTCAAATGATCACAAAGGTTAGCAACTTTGTCCTTTCATCTCTCATTGCTAGATTAGCTCGTGCAATGCTTTATATAGTGATTGATTTTTGAGTTTAGTAATTTGGGAGGAATTATATATATGTGCTAGTATTTGATTTATATGCAATTTGAGGTCAAAAATAACACTTAGTTTGCATATGTAGGTGTGGTTTACTTAGTACCTTCTAAATCTCCGTCGTAACCACCGTCGATCGCTCGCAACGTCCCGTCGCCGGCACCACCTTGTGGTGAGCCTCTTGTTCATGAAGTTTTATATAAAAAATTGATGTTTGTGTGATTTGGATATATAGTTACTCGTATAATTATCTTAGCCATACGTTGTTTGTTATACATAGTGCCATGGTTTTGATATCCGTCCCCGTCGGCCCTCGTCCGGGTTATGATTCGGATGTGGTATATTCTCTTTTATGGTATATTCTCTTTTAAAACTATTCATTGAATTTCGTGTTTATGACAAATTATGACCATCAAGTTGACATAGATATTTGTATGTAGGAGGTAGTTGAACCGGAAATTCCAACCGACCCTATTGTCGAGAGGTTAAATTTAGTTGAAAGAGAAAACCAGGATTTGAAGGAAAATTTGAAAAGAATTGAGGGGGAGAAGATGGAATTGGAGTTGCATGTTGCCGATGTCGTCGATGATCACAAGATTAAGATGGAGAAAATGCGCTTGAAGATTAGAAAGATTAGAAAATATGCCATTCATAGTGAGGCTTGGTATCATTATGCTATTGGATAAATTGTTACCTTAGTTGCGATCTTGATCGCATTTGTTGTTGCATTTAAATTCTTCAGCTAGAGAGTTATTTGTTTTTTGCATTTAAGTGTTGCATGATCTTTGTGTATGAACTTTATGTATTGTATTAATTTGGTGTTTTCGGTGCTGTGTATTGAAGATGACCCGGCAATGGATGTACGATGACCGATGCTCTCCCGAGTTCATTAATGGCGTGCATACTTTTCTGCTTGCGGCTGAGGTAAACAAGCGGGCGGATGGTTTTATGCCTTGTCCATGTGCTGGCTGTAAGAATGGTCATAATTACTCTATGTCAAGAACCATTCACGTCCACCTGTTTGAGTCCGGTTTCATGCCCCACTATAATGTTTGGACCAAGCATGGAGAAAGAGGGATTATGATGGAAGACAATGAAGAAGAAGAGTACGACGGCAGCTATCCTGGCCATGGGTTCCCTGAATACGATGATACAACAATGAGGGAAGAAGCTGAGCTGGTAATGCGGGAAGAAGCTGAGCCGGCAAAGCGGGAAGAAGCTGAAGAAGAGGCATCGGATGAGCCCATTGATGATCTAGGTCGGGCCATTGATGATGCAAAGAGAAACTGCGCAAGTGATTTGGAGAAGAAGAAGTTGCAGCGCATGTTAGAGGATCACAAAAAATTGTTGTACCCGAATTGCGTAGGTGACAAGAAAAAGCTGGGCACCACACTGGAATTGCTACAATGGAAGGCAGAGAATGGTGTATCTGACAAGGGATTTGGAAAGTTGCTGGTAATGATAAAGAATGTGCTTCCAAAGGACAACGAATTGCCCGAGAGTACGTACGAAGCAAAGAAGGCTCGCTGCCCTCTAGGGTTAGAGGTGCAGAAGATACATGCATGCCCTAATGATTGCATCCTCTACCGCGGTGAGTACGGGGATTTGAACGCTTGCCTAGTATGCGGTGCATTGCGCTATAAGATCAGCCACGATGACCCTGGTGATGTCGAGGGTGAGCGCCCTAGGAAGAAAGTCCTGCCTAGGTGATGTGGTATGCTCCCATAATACCACGGTTGAAACGTTTGTTCCAAAACAAAGAGCATGCCAAGGCGATGCGATGGCACAGAGAAGACCGTAAGAAAGACGGAAAGTTGAGAGTACCCGCTGACGGGTCGCAGTGGAGAAAAATCAAAGGAAAGTATGGGAAGGAGTTTGCAGATGACGCAAGGAACGTATGGTTTGGTCTAAGTGCAGATGGCATTAATCCTTTTGGGGAGCAGAGCAGCAACCATAGCACATGGCCTGTGACTCTATGTTTGTATAACCTTCCTCCTTGGTTGTGCATGAAGCGGAAGTTCATTATGATGCCAGTGCTCATCCAAGGCCCTAAGCAACCCGGCAATGACATTGATATGTACCTAACGCCATTAGTTGAAGAACTCTTACAACTGTGGAATGGAACAGGTGTACGTGCATGGGATGAGCACATGGGGGAAGAATTTGACCTAAAGGCATTGCTGTTCGTGACCATCAATGATTGTCCTGCTCTCAGTAACCTTTCAGGACAGACAAACAAGGGATACCACGCATGCACGCACTGTTTGGATGATACCGACAGTATATATTTGGCTAATTGTAAGAAGAATGTGTACCTGGGACATCATCGATTTCTTCCGAGCAGGCATCCCGTAAGAAAGAAAGGCAAGCATTTCAAAGGTGAGGCGGATCACCGGACGAAGCCTCACCACCGTACTGGTGCTGATGTACATGATATGGTCAAGGATTTGAAGGTGGTCTTTGGAAAGGGTCCTGGTGGACAACCTATTCCGAATGATGCTGACGGACGCGCACCCATGTGGAAGAAGAAATCTATATTTTGGGACCTGTCCTATTGGAAAGACCTAGAGGTCCGCTCCGTAATCGACGTGATGCACATGACGAAGAATCTTTGTGTGACCCTGCTTGGCTTCTTGGGCGTGTATGGGAAGACAAAAGATACACCTGAGGCACGGGAGGACCAGCAACGTATGCACGGAAAAGACGGCATACATCAGGGCCATGCAAGCTACGCTCTTACCAAAGAAGAGAAGGAAATCTTCTTTGAATGCCTGCTCAGTATTATGGTACCGTCTGGCTTCTCGTCGAATATAAAGGGAATAATAAACATGGCAGAGAAAAAGTTCCAGAACCTAAAGTCTCATGACTGCCACGTGATTATGACGCAACTGCTTCCGGTTGCATTGAGGGGGCTTCTACCGGAAAACGTTCGATTAGCCATTGTGAAGCTATGTGCATTCCTCAATGCAATCTCTCAGAAGGTAATCGATCCAGAAATCATACCAAGGTTAGAGAATGATTTGGTGCAATGTCTTGTCAGTTTCGAGTTGGTGTTCCCACCATCCTTCTTCAACATCATGGCGCACGTCCTAGTTCACCTATGTGAAGAGATTAACGTTTTGGGTCCTGTATTTCTACACAATATGTTCCCCTTTGAGAGCACTACTAGGGAAAATCCTATACACAGAATCTTACCAGCAGCGCGCTATAAAATCAGGCGCTGCTGCTAAGTAGCAGTAGCGCGGGCTTTGGAAACTCGCTGCTGAAACAAGTTTATCAGTAGCGCGTGCACTCCAAACGGGCTACTGCTAAAATTCCCACGACGCCGCCGCGAGGCCAGTTATAGCAGCAGCGCATTAAAATAGACAGCGCTACTGCTACGTAACATAGCAGCAGCGCATTCAGGCAATAATCGCTACTGCTAAATTAACTACAGATCTCACTAGCCTCATCCACAGATCACACTCACACACACTCACGGTCTCCTCCTCACCCCCCGCGCCGCCGGTCCTCCCCCGTCGCCCCTCCCCCGATCTGCGCCGCTGTTGCCTCGTCCTCCTCACTGGACTCGGTACCGGCCTCCTCCTTCGTCCTCCCTCCACTCGCCGCTGGCCGCCCCCTCCTCGCTCCGCCTTCCTCCTCGATCCGTCCTCCCTCCACTCGCCGCCGGCCGGCCCCTCCTCGCTCCGCCTTCCTCCTCCGTCCTACTATCTTCTCCCTCCTCGAGTCTCCCCTCCTTGTCCCTCCTCCCTGATACATTTTGATTTAGTAGGCTTTCATATGTAACATTTTGATTTAGTTGATTTAGTATGCTAGTGGATTTAGTATGCTAGTTGATTTAGTATGCTAGTTGATTTAGTTGATATGATTCGGTTGATTTAGTAGGCTAGTTGATTTAGTTGATTTAGAACATTTTGATTTAGTTTATTTAGTATGCTAGTTGATTTAGTTGATTTAGTAGGCTAGTTGATTTAGAACATTTTTATTTAGTTGATTTAGTAAAATGGCGCCACCACCAGCACCACTATGTCAACTGTGCAAGTCAAGGTGCGCCAGCAGCCTTGCAACTGGCAAGCTGTTCGGCATCTACTTCCATCCGAGTTTTTGTCATGTGGCAGTAAGAAATTAGATGAAATGTAACAACTATTTTATTTTTAGTGTTGGCATTACTGCATTGTGTCATTTTGCTTTTCTTACACAGATCGTCCCATGCAATGTGAGGTTGAAATTCAACAAGCTGACAGGAGACACTGTGACATTTGAGGCTCCTGGGGGCGTACACTATGGAGGTCGAGAAAGGACGCAATATGTCACAGATTGGAGGAGATGGATGGGCCCGTTTCCTCGCTCGCATGCGTCTTACTGGTGGTGAGTTGATCAGATTCTCCTTCAGAGCAGAAAGACCCAAGCTGGTTTTCATTTATATCAACCTGGTGGAAGATGATGAAGATGACAAAGATGATGAAGATAATGAGGACCCACTCAATGAAGATGATGAGAACCCACTTCATGAAGCCATCATAGCTCAAAGAATGAGGCTGAGCGAGGAGGAGGTGTGCAACCTATGGGACATAATTCCGCCACGTGATGACTTTCTCGGGGTGCCATTCTTGACCCGCCTGACAAGTACCATGGTCGATCGGCATGAAATGGTATGTTATACGTACTGCATGTAGTAATTTGATGATATATACATGTTTTATTGTTATACTTACAAATCTAGTCGATGATATACTTTAGTGTAGAGTCTGATCACATGCTTAGGCTATTTATTAATTGATATGTTTTTCTTATTCAGAGATTGCCAAAGAACCTATCTGTGAGTTGTGGTATCGAGCCTGATGAAGAAGGCTCAGTTGGACTACGCCTTACTGCAAGGGGCTCCGTCACCACATGTACTTACCGCATGGGCACAGATGGTCGCACACACTTGAACTCAGTTGGATGGAAGAGATTCCTCGTTGGCAAGAATCTTCGTGCTGGACAGGCCATCCTAATTACTATCAGGAACACCCACCGCCCAGGCTTGAGGATGATGATCGTCGTCGATATCATCTAGAACTACATATGTGTATGTGGCTATATCATCTAGAACTACATATGATGATCGTCGTCGATATCATGTAGAACTACATATGATGATCGTCGTCGATATCATCTAGAACTAAATATGATGATTGTCGTCGATGTCACCTTGTACTTCTTGAGGATGCATGTTGAGTATATATGAAATTGTTATCTAGTACTCCCTCGGTTCCAAATTACTCGTCGTGGTTTGAGTTCAAATTTGAACTAAAACCACGACGAGTAATTTCGAACCAAGGGAGTACTACCTAGTACCTATAATGCTTTATGAAATTGATATCTAGTAGTACCTAGTATCTGGAAATTACAGTTTATCGAAGCCGGAATGGGGAAATGGTGAAAGATATAACAGTAGCGCCGGACCAGGAAATCGCTACAGCTAAGTAATAGCAGCGTGTTCCTGAAAAGTGCTGCTGTTATAGTCGATAGTGGTAGCGCGGGTACAGGCAGCGCTACTACTAAGAGTTAGCTGTAGCGCCTTATTGGTAGCGCGGGTACCCGCGCTGCTGATAGGCCTAAAACCCGCGATGCTGCTAGCCTTTTCCCTAGTAGTGGAGGTTCATGGGAGTCTTAAAGAAATATGTTCATAACCGTGCTAGGCCAGAAGGAAGCATCTCCAAGGGCCATGAAAATGAGGAGGTCATTGAGTTTTGTATTGACTTTATTCCTGACCTTAAGCCGATTGGTGTTCCTGAATCGCGGCATAAGTGCAGACTGGATGGAAAAGGAATGCTAGGAGGGGAACAAATAATATGTATGGACAGACATTCTCTCACTGAAGCACACTACATAGTTCTATAGAATTCCGCCTTGGTGGCTCCGTATATGGATGAACACCAGAATTTGCTACGCTCCAAACACCCGGAGCGGTCTGATCACTGGATTACACGTGAACAAACCAGGAGTTTCGCCAGCTGGTTGCAAACACATACCATGCATGATGCCTCTATTGAAGGTGACCTGTACTTGCTGTCCCAGTTACCATCTTCGAATATAATGACTTTCAAAGGGTACGAGATAAATGGTAATACATTTTACACGATCGTCCAAGATAAGAAGAGCACCAACCAAAACAGTGGTGTCCGCTTTGATGCAGAAACCAAGACGGGAAAGGAAACATATTATGGTTATATACATGACATATGGAAACTTGACTATCGACGTGGTTTGAAGGTCCCTTTGTTTCGGTGCAAATGGGTCAATATGACACGAGGCGGGGTAACGGAAGACCCGCAGTACAGAATGACAACAGTGGATCTCAACAATCTTGCAAAAAACAACTCAAAAATAAATAAAACAAAAATAAATAAAGCAAAAAAACAAGAAAATAAAAAAGCCCGCCTACTGGGCCAAAGCGGCCTGCATACGACTAGAAACCCAATGTTTTGTTGGGCCAGGATGCAGGCCCGCAAATGCCTTGTAGGCCCACAGGGCAGCACAGAACAGGTAGGCCCAATAGGCCTGCTTTGGAGAGGAGCTCGAGAGAGCTACCGCACTGGGGCTTATAAACCAGTGTGGACGCCCCTCGGCTAGCGAGGTGGGACTAAACTTGCCGCACCGCACCTCCGCCAGCACACTCCCTTTAGTACCGAGTCGTGGCTCCAACCGGTACTAAAGGGGGGGTCTTTAGTACCGGTTGGTGCCACCACCCGGTACTAAAGGGGTGCGCTTCCCGCCGCTTCGCCTGGCCAAAAGAGACCTTTAGTACCGGTTGGTGGCTCCAACCGGTACTAAAGGTGTTTTATATATAAGAAAACACTTCGAAAAAATTCGTCAGTTTCCTTCTCCACTTACCTCTGCTTCATCGCCGCCGCCCAGTCTCGCGCCGTCGCCACCCCTGTCGCGCCATCCCCGTCGACTCCGCCCCGCCCCTGTCCTCGTCGCGCCGCCCCCGTCATGCCGTCCGCGTCGCCGGCCCGTCCCCGTCCCCGCACCAGCCCGCGTCCACGTCCCCACACCTGTTCGCGTCGCCGTCGCCGTCGCCGTCGCCTCGACCTCTCACCCGCGCTGTGAGCCCCTGTCCCCCCTCTCCTCCCTCCAATCGAAGCCGCCGCGCCGCCGACGCCGTCGCCTTGGCTCGCCGTCGCCGTCGCCTCTGCACACACATGCATACACAAACACACACATACACACAAACACACACACACACACAATGTTTTTAGTTTTTAGTTTTTCTATTTTTAGTTTTTAGTTTTTAGTTTGTTTCTATTTTTTCTGTATTAATGTTATATAAATGTTAGTTATATATAGAAATGTGTTAGAAATGTTAGAAATGTTAGTTATATAGAAATGTTAGTTTTTTTCTGTATTAATGTTATAGAAATGTTAGTTATATAGAAATGCTAGTTTTTTCTGTATTAATGTTATAGAAATGTTAGCTATATAGAAATATTAGAAATGTTAAAGGAAAATTAGTTATACAATTTTAGTTATAGAAATGTTAGAAATCACAATCCAATCATTTAAAAAATGTTACTTTTGCGGCATATAGTATTTGTTGTCGACGATACCCTGCCGACATCCTCACCGTCGACCCGTTCGCGACGACGTCCTGCTTCAGAGGACCCATGTCCGGGACTGGGCTCCGCCGGGCTGGCACTGGGAGGTGCTACCTTCAGGGGCGCAACGCTTGGTGAGAAACCCGGTCCCGGGTCCCGTCGTCGACCCTGATCTCCTTTGGTGGCATTCGCGTGGGCCACTTTCGGTCCGGAGGGAGCCGGCCCCGCCGGAGGTGGTACGTCGCCGTCTCAGGGAGGAGGACGAGCACGCCCATCGCTACAAGGCCGCTATGGACGTCAGGTTCTCCAATACCTGGCAGGTTCTTTTGGGAGATCACCCGAGCTATGATCCAGTGATGATTCCTTCTCTTTGGGTGTCCACCGCCCGCACCTCAAGAACCGCGAGTGGCCTAGATTACTCTATAGTATTCGATCTTTATTAGCTTGCTAGCTAGCTAGCTAGTGATGTATTCGATATTATATCTATTATTGGAGACGATGTATTCGAGATTATATCTATTATTCGAGACGATGTATTCGAGATTATATCTATTATTCGAGACGACGTATTCGGGATTATATTCGATGATGCTTATTATGTACTATGATTGATTCAGTTTTTCCTTATTAATTGATTGCATCTATGCATTGTAATTTGAATATATTTCTTTTGGATTAGTTAAATAAAACCTATGGCGGACAATACCGGCAGAGAGGGAGAAGTGGCCCTGTTCAATATCATACGCAATCCTCGCGGGCCAGATGATGATCAGAATGAAGAAGATTATGACGGCTCCGAATATCTAAACAACACCGGGGAGGGTGATATGATATTCGATCGCGACGACCGAATTGATGAAGTCGTGAACTATGAACATGACGAAGAAAATGTTGACCTGTAATTATCCTCACTATATTCTTTTCTGTGGTATTATGCAGGATGAAGATTTATGAAATGAAAAAAGGTGGACGATATGGCATTGGGTTCGTTGACCCAAATACTATTAATGAATACACATGGAAATTAGATCCATATTACGAAAAAAGTGTAGAGGAAAGCATGCTAGAGTTCTTCAAGCGCCTCAAATACAATGAAGATATACTACTTCCCTACAACTTCGAGTGAGTCACACTGTCTTGTACTACAAATTCTGTTTTTGCCTACTAGCTAGCTACATTTTTTTGCTTACATATGCCCGCTTAATTAAGACATGAAAACGTGTGTGCATGCAGATTTCACTGGATCTTGTTAATCATTAAAGTTCATGAAGGAACAGTTGAAGTACTAGACTCGCTACTTAAGAAAGCAAGTGACTACACCACCGTGAAGGGGATAGTCAACAGGTAATTTCAATCATTATTAACTATATCTCGGCCTATTTAATTAGTTCGTCATTTCCTGATAACAACTATTTAATAACCCATTTATTCATTTTCTTTGTCAGCAGGCAGGGCTTGGGCAAAGTTCATCAGGGCCACTCCAGGCCCATGGAAACAAAATCTGAAATGGTATCGACCCCAGGTAAGTAATTAAGTAGTACTAGCTAGCTGCCATCTCTTTAATTATCATGCTTGATTAATTATTATCTGATCAAATTCCATTCTCGTAAAGGCCCTAAAGCAGGCGCTGGGGAATAATCTGTGTGCATACTACGTTTGCGAGAACATTCGCATGATGGCGTCCGAAAGGAGCAGATCTCAAAGACAGGAGTGGGTACGTTTGTCAGAACACTATTCACAATTTTTACACCATTATCGATATCTAGTCACACAACTAATACACATGCATATTGATCTCCTTCTTAACAGTTCAAAGAGGTGCGGGAGAAGCTCCTACCAGAGGACCGCATAGAAGCAATTCAAGAGGAAATAGCGGGATTTTTTCTCGACCAGGTCATAGATCCCAAAGGAGAATACTATTACACGCTACCGCCCCCATGAACCACTTCCAATTGTTATCGTGCTCCGAAGGCACCAATTAGGCTAATGCCACTGGCTCCGAAGGCACCAATTAGGAGAAATTATAGATAGCTAGCTAATTGTATATATATATACATGTGTGTATATATGTGTGAATTAATTAATGGTGGTTGTGAGACATTCGATGATATATATATATATATATATATATATATATATATATATATATATTATGATCGGTTCTACTAGAAATTATATTTATATATATGCATAACATGTACAATATGTAGTATCGTAAAATACCAGCAAACGAAAAAGAATTAAATGGAAAACACAAAATTAAATGAAAAAGAAATCATAAACCCAAACCCCCCCCTCCAACCTTTTAATACCGGTTGGTGTCACCAACCGGTACTAAAGGGCTCCCTACCCCCGGAGCTGGCTCATGCCACGTGGTTACCTTTAGCACCGGTTCATGCTGAACCGGTACTAAAGGGGGGGCCTTTAGTGCCCACAATTTAGTGCCGGTTACCGAACCGGCACTAAAGGGCCTTACGAACCGGTGCTATTGCCCGGTTCTGCACTAGTGAAGAAATTCGTCACCCACCCACCACCCACTTAGTAGCCACTGTCGACGACTTAACCGACATGCTCGACTTCGACTCCGAAGACATCGACGGTATGGGCGACAATGCGGGAGACGAAGAGGAACCACTGCCCACAGGGCACTGGACAGCCACCTCATCATATGATATATACATGGTGGACACACCCAAAGAAGGCAATGGCGACGAGACAGCGGAGGATGACCCCTCCAAGAAGCAACCCAAGTGCCGATGTCAGTGGCGCCGCTCTAAATCTCGCCAAAGCAAAAGCGGTGACACCGGCACAGGAGATAATAGCACTCCGGACAGTGCCGAAGATGACAACAATCCCCTCCAGCAAGATTTAGAGCGGGAGGATGGAGAAGCCAGCCCTCCCGAGAGAGCGGCAGATGGAGAGGCGGAGGATGATAATTACATGCCTACCTCCGAAGATGAGGCAAGCCTCGACGATGATGAATTCGTCATGCCTGAGGATCCCGTCGAACAAGAGCGCTTCAAGTGCTGACTTATAGCCATGGAAAATATCCTTAAGAAAAAGCAACAGCAGCTTCAAGCTGATCAAGACTTGCTAGTCAACAGATGGACCGAAGTCCTTGCGGCCGAGGAATATAAACTCGAACGCCCCTCCAAGAGTTACCCAAAGCATAGGTTGCTACCCCGACTGGAGGAGGAAGCACTCAAACCTACATCTCCAGCATATGATGCGGCTGACCGGCCACCTCGTGGCCGCGACAGAGAGGCATTTCAGCCAAAATCTCAGCCCGCGCCCCGACGCCACTCAAATAAAATGACAAGGCACGGGGAAACACGCTAGACCTGCGAGACGTATTGGAGGACAAAGAAAAACATGCAAGGTCGATCTACGGATCACGAGGGTGCGACACTATGCGAGATGATAACCGTCACGCCGGATATAGTAAAAGTAAATCCGGCCGGGCCGAACACAGCGGACAAGACTCATTCGAGCTGTGTCGTGATATAGCCTAGTACAGAGGCGCTGCACACCCCCTATGCTTCACAGACGAAGTAATGGATCACCAAATCCCAGAGGGTTTCAAACTCGTAAATATCGAATCATACGACGGCACAACAGATCCTGCGGTATGGATCGAGGACTTCCTCTTGCACATCCACATGGCCCGCGGTGATGATCTACACGCCATCAAATACCTCTCACTCAAGCTCAAAGGACCAGCTCGGCATTGGCTCAACAGCCTGCCAGCAGAATCCATTGGCTGTTGGGAAGATCTGGAAGCCGCAGTCCTCGACAACTTCCAGGGCACTTATGTGCGACCACCGGATGCCGATGACTTGAGCCACATAATTCAGCAGCCAGAGGAATTGGCCAGGCAATTCTGGACACAGTTCCTAACAAAGAAAAATTAAATCATCGACTGTCCGGATGCAGAGGACCTAGAAGCTTTTAAGCTCAACATCCGCGATGAGTGGCTCGCCCGGCACCTTGGCCAGGAAAAGCCGAAATCTATGGCAGCCCTCACGACAGTCATGACCCGCTTTTGCGCGGGAGAAGACAGCTGGCTGGCTCACAACAATAACATATGAAAGAACCATGGTCCTTCAGATACCAAGGATGGCAATGGCAGGTCACGTCGCAACAAACACAAGCGCCGCATCAACAACAACAATACCGAGGATACGATAGTCAATGCCGGATTCAAAGGGTCTAAACCCGGTCAGCGGAAAAAGCCATTCAAAAGAAGCATTCCGGGCCCGTCCAGTTTGGACCATATACTCGACCGCTCGTGTCAAATACACGGCACCCCCGACAAGCCAGCCAACCACACCAACAGGGATTGTTGGGTGTTCAAGCAGGCCGGCAAATTAAACGCTGAAAACAAAGATAAGGGGTCACATAGCGATGACGAGGAGGAGCCCCGGCAGCCGAACACCGGAGGACAGAAGAGGTTCCCCCCACAAGTGCGGACGGTGAACATGATATATGCAACCCACATCCCCAAGAGGGAGCGGAAGCATGCGTTAAGGGACGTATACGCGTTGGAGCCAGTCGCCCCAAAGTTCAACCCATGGTCCTCTTGTCCGATCACCTTCGATCGCAGGGACCACCCCACTAGTATCCGTCATGGCAGATTCGCCGCACTGGTCCTAGACCCAATCATTGATGGATTTCACCTCTCTTGAGTCCTTATGGATGGCGGCAGCAGCCTGAACCTGCTTTATCAGGACAAAGTGCGCAAAATGGGTATAGACCCCTCAAGGATCAAACCCACAAAAATGACCTTCAAAGGCGTCATACCAGGTGTAGAGGCCCATTGCACAGGCTCAGTCACACTGGAAGTGGTCTTCGGATCCCCGGATAACTTTCGAAGCGAGGAGTTAATCTTCAATATAGTCCCGTTCCGCAGTGGCTATCATGCACTGCTCGGGCGAACCGCATTTGCGAGATTCAATGCGGTACCGCATTATGCATACCTCAAGCTCAAGATGCCAGGACCTCGGGGGGTCATCACAGTCAATGGAAACACAGAGCGTCTCTCCGCACGGAGGAGCACACTGCGGCCCTCGCAGCAGAAGTGCAAAGCAGCCTCTTAAGATAATCCACCAGTTCGGCGATTAAAGACCCGGACACCTTCAAGCGCGCCCAGAGTAATCGGCAACAAGACCGCCTGGCACGTTCCGAGCTCGCATAGCAATGCGGCCCCCGCCCCAGCCCCAGCCAAACGGCAAAATCCGTGCCACGCGTACACAATTACGCATTGAAAATACCATGGGCACAAGGGGGAGGGGGGCACGACTACGGCACGCCCCAAGACGCGGCTCAACCGCACTAGGGGCTTCCCACTTTGTTATTTTTCTCTCTTTCAGGACTTTAATCTCTGGAAACCCTGTCCGACAGTATGATTGCCGGACACATGATGCAGCAACCAAGGAGGCAGAAAGCTACATCGCACCACTGAACTCCCAGGTGGATTCCGATAATGAGTGAAATACTTGCTTTAAATACCATTCCTCAGCTTTCCCTTGAAGGGGACATGTCAAATAGTCCTACTTTCTGCTTATCGCACTACTTGTATCATTCTGCTTTAACGCACCTTTTTGAATAAACAATGCATAGCACTAGACTATTATCGCATTCTCTATTCTTCTTTTTCTATATATATATCTATATATATGTTCATCCATGACATCCAGCACCCGTACACTCTGGTACGGCCAGTACGCTAGGGGCTTAAGCATACCCCATAATATGGCGTGAGAAGTCCGAACACTTTCGACAGTGCGGCACCCCGAACTTATAGCATTATATGCATCAGCTCCGAATCATGTCTTGGGTCTATAGTTGGGTTTGCCCGGCTCCCATGTTTTGGTACCTTACGTTCCGCTATATCGGCTAAGGTAGCACTGGGAGAACTACTGCAATTTTGCCCCTGTTCAGCTGGGCTAAGCACCTCAGTAGAGAAAGCTAAAACTGACTGTCATGATAAGGTGAGAGCTGGTCGCTGTTCGAGAGGTTTCGATTCCCTAAAGACTTATGTCGCTTAGAGCGAGGAGTCGGCTTTGTCCGGCTTAAGGCGTGTCTAGCGCCCCGAATTCGGCCTTCCGAATACTAGGGGCTTCGCTAAAATTTAAAATTATAGAATTCTATGGCTAAGTGAGAGTGATAGAGCATTATAGTTCGATTGCCTTGTTCGTTGTGCTGAGCACCTCCCTCGAAGGACCCAAAAATGGGGAAAAAATGCTCAGGTTTATCCCGAACACCCCAGCACTCGTGGCGTGGGGGCAGAAGCCGACGACTAGCCATCTCTTAGGTTTGATAAACAGCCGAACAAAAGGTAATATTTTAAATTCAAACAAGCGTTGCATAGCGCATATGAACAAGTTTTCATAATACAGGATCACACGAGCAATTTCATTCAAATATTACATCTTTTGCACACTCGTCCGCTACAAGACGGGCACCCTTCAGGACACCCTCATAATACATCTCGGGGTGGCGATGCTCCTTGCCCTGCGGTGGCCCCTCCTTCACCAGCTTCTCGGCGTCCATCTTGGCCTAGTGCACCTTTGCACGGGCAAAAGCCTGGCGGGCACCTTCGATGCAGACGGATCGCTTGATGACTTCCAGCCGTGGGCAGGCATCCACAAGCCGCCTCACCAGGCCGAAGTAGCTATTGGGAAGGGAGTCGCCAGGCCACATCCGGACTATAAAGCCCTTCATGGCCTGTTCGGCCGCATTGTGCAGCTCGACCAGTTGCTTCAGCTGGTCGCTCATAGGCATCGGGTGTTCGGTCCCAGTATACTGAGACCAGAACAACTTCTCCGTCGAGCTTCCCTCCTCGGCCTGGTAATACTTCGCGGCATCCGACACGCTGCGGGGCAAATCTGTGAATGCTCCTGGAGAGCTCTGGACTCGGGTAAGTAACAAGTAATTCACTTTCACATGCTTGCTTTGCATATTGAATGCCTTACCCACCACTATCTTCCTCATTGCCTCAATTTCCCGGAGGGCCTTTTGGGCTTTGGCCTTAGCATGCTTTGTGCTCTCGAGGACCGCGTCAAGCTCGGACTCTCGCGTCTTCGAGTCAAGCTCCAAAGCCTCGTGCTTCTTCACGAGAGCCTGGAGCTCTTGCTGCACCTCGCCCACCCGTGCCTCTTGCCTTTCCCACTCGGTGCGCTCCTTGGCCGCTTTGTCTTCAGCCTCGGACATCGCTTGCTTCAGGGTCGCCACTTCGGTCGTGGCCCCTGGCACATTTATGATGATCCTGTCATTTCGCAACCACATTTTCTTTTATATATAGACAAGGTATTACTTACCTTTGTTCTCCACGAGCTGCCTCTTGGCAGGGCCGAGCTCTTTCTCGGACCCCTCGAGGTCCTGCTTCAGTGCGGCGACCTCCGCAGTCAGTGCAGCAGAGGTCAGCAGCGAAGCCTGCGTACGCATACAGACATACTTATATTAGACTCCTGCAGATATTATTGATCCTCTATTCGGCTTTTCTTTGTGAACACCAAACAGAGCATCAGGGGCTACTGTCTATGCGGTAATATTTTTCCTATATTTTAAATACTTACCTCAAAGCCTGTTAGAAGGCTGGCACAGGCTTCAGTCAGTCCGCTCTTGGCAGACTGAACCTTCTTGATCACCGCACTCATAATAGTGCAGTGCTCTTCGTCGATGGAAGCGCCACGAAGCGCTCCCAGCAGGTTGTCCGGTGCCTCTGGATAGACAGAGGTCACCGGCACGGGCGTCTTGCCCCTTTTGGAAGCGGGCCGCCTGCCCGAGTCCGGAACCACTGGAGGTTCCCGCGCGGTGTTTGGCTGAGGGCCGAACTTGGAGCCCCTGGGAGCCTTGCTCCCTTTACTCCTGGAGTCCGGAAGGTCGCCTTGAGGCACCTCCGAGACTGTCTCCCCCCGGCTAGGTGCCCCTTGAGACAATACCTCGGCATTGTCCGTAGGGCAAGGGGAGGAAGCGGTTGGAAGTGTATCACTATTCATGTCCGACGAGTCCAAGGAACCGTCCGACGATGATACATCGATACGGGCTTGGGGCGGACTGCATAATCATATTCGACGTTAGGAGAAGCAGTGCGACAAAGGTATACTATGAGTTACTCTGGTATCCGAATACTTACGATTTCGCCAGGGGCTTGGCCCTGAGCAGCCACTCGTCTTCGCCGTCGGCGGCGGTGGTGGAGCGGTCCGGAAGGAGAGTCCTTCCCTTCTTGGACCCTTCGGCCTCCCCGGTTGGGGCGGCCTTCCTTTTCTTGTCTCCCTCGGCTGGAGGGGGAGAATCTTCATCATCCTCCTCCTTGTTTTCAAGGGAGGAGGGTGTCTCGGTGTTATCGGATGATGAGTCCGATACCACCTGGCGCCGGGAACTCTTTCGGGTTCCCTTGGCCTTCTTCTTGGTCTTGTCCGGCACCTCATAAGGAGCCGGAGTCTGCATCTCCGTCAAGAGAGCGTCCGCAGGGTCTTCGGGCAGAGGGGCCGGACAGTTGACCTGCTCCGATGTCTCCACCCAGTCCTGTCAAAGGCATGGGAGCTTAGACCCCGCACATGGTTAAGCTATGGGAAATAAATACCCTGCCAGATGTACAGAACTTACCGGATTCGCATGGTGCTTCGCGCTTAGCCCGCGGTCCTCGGTAAGAGGAGGGACCTCGGTACCCTTGAACAACACCCTCCAGACGTCTTTATGTGTCGTGTCGAAGAGCTCGCTAAGGGTCTAGTGCTGCGCCGGATCGAACTCCCATAAGTTGAAGTCCTGTTGTTGACACGGGAGGATCCGGCGGAAGAGCATGACCTGGACTATGTTGACAAGCTTAAGTTTCTTGCTTGTCATGTTCCGGATACACTTCTGGAGGTCGTCCAGCTCCACCGATGAACCCCAGGACAGGCCCTTCTCCTTCCAGGAAGTGAGCCGCGTAGGGATTCCGGATCGAAACTCGGGGGCCGCCACCCAGTTGGTGTCGCGCGGCTCGGTGATGTAGAACCACCCCGATTGCCACCCCTTTATGGTCTCCACGAAGGAGCCCTCGGGCCATATAACGTTGGGCATTGATGACCCACAAGTATAGGGGATCTATCGTAGTCCTTTCGATAAGTAAGAGTGTTGAACCCAACGAGGAGCAGAAGGAAATGATAAGCGGTTTTCAGCAAGTACTGAAATAAGTGGTAACAGATAGTTTTGTGATAGGATAAATTGTAACGAGCAACAAGTAACAAAAGTAAATAAAGTGCAGCAAGGTGGCCCAATCCTTTTTGTAAAAAAGGACAAGCCGGAACAAACTCTTATAATAGGAAAAGCGCTCCCGAGGACACATGGGAATATCATCAAGCTAGTTTTCATCACGTTCATATGATTCGCGTTTGATACTTTGATAATTTGATATGTGGGTGGACCGGTGCTTGGGTGCTGTTCCTACTTGAACAAGCATCCCACTCATGATTAACTTCTATTGCAAGCATCCGCAACTACAACAAAAGTATTAAGGTAAACCTAACCATAGCATGAAACATATGGATCCAAATCAGCCCCTTACGAAGCAACGCATAAACTAGGGTTTAAGCTTCTGTCACTCTAGCAACCCATCATCTACTTATTACTTCCCAATGCCTTCCTCTAGGCCCAAATAATGGTGAAGTGTTATGTAGTCGACGTTCACATAACACCACTAGAGGCTAGACAACATACATCTTATCAAAATATCAAACGAATACCAAATTCACATGACTACTCATAGCAAGACTTATCCCTTGTGCTTAGGAACGAACATAATTACTCACAAAGCATATTCATGTTCAAAATCAGAGGGGTAATAATATGCATATAGGATCTGAACATATGATCTTCCACCAATTAAACCAACTAGCATCAACTACAAGGAGTAATCAACACTACTAGCAACCTACTAGCACCAATCCCTGACTTTGAGACAAGAATTGGATACAAGAGATGAACTAGGGTTTGGAGATGAGATGGTGCTGGTGAAGATGTTGATGGAGATTGCCCTCTCCCGATGAGAGGAGCGTTGGTGATGACGATGGTGATGATTTCCCCCTCCGGGAGGGAAGTATCCCCGGCAGAACAGCTCTGCCAGAGCTCTAGATTGGATCCGCCAAGGTTCCGCCTCGTGGCGGCGGAGTCTCGTCCCAAAAAGTTCCTCCTTATTTTTTTCTCCTCGAAAGACCTCATATAGGATAAGATGGGCATCGGAGAGCCACCAGGAGGCCCACGAGGTAGGGGGCACGCCCCCCACCCTCGTGAGAAGGGTGTGGGCCCCCTGGCCTTCATCTTTGGTGTGGATTTTCTTTATTTCTTTTAAGACGTTCCATGGAGTTTCAGGACTTTTGGAGTTGCGCAGAATAGGTCTCTAATATTTGCTCCTTTTCCAGCCCAGAATTCCAGCTGCCGGCATTCTCCCTCCTTATGTAAACCTTGTAAAATAAGAGAGAATAGCCATAAGTATTGTGATATAAAGTGAAATAACAGTCCATAATGCGATAAATATCGATATAAAAGCATGATGCAAAATGGACGTATCAGGCATCTTCCCCACTATGGCTCCGCCGCATTCCTCTTATTGGCCGCCCACCACCTTCGGCTTGATATTGAAGGTCTTCAGCCACAGGCCGAAGTGGGGTCGGATGCGGAGGAAGGCCTCGCACACGACGATGAACGCCGAGATGTTGACGATGAAGTTCGGGGCCAGATCATGAAAGTCCAGCCCATAATAGAACACGAGGCCGCGGACAAATGGATGGAGGGGAAACCCTAGTCTACGGACGAAGTGGGGGAGGAAAACCACCCTTTCATGAGGTTCTGGGGTAGGGATGACCTGCCCCGCGGCTGGCAGCCGGTGTGCGATATCCGCGGCTAAGTATCCGGCTCCACATAGCTTTTTGATGTGTCCCTCTGTGACGGAGGAGGCCATCCACTTGCCTCCCGCTACGGACATGTTTGGAGAGAGTTGAGGAGAAGGATGTGGACTTGGGCGTTGGAGCTCAAGTGCGCGAGAATGGATGAGCAAGGAGGAAGAAGGCGTGGGAAGAAAAAGGTGAGATCTTATCCCTTTATAAGGGCGGACTAAATTGTGCGCCCCCACTAGCCTGGTAAAACTCGCTTATCCCCCAAGCATCGTAATTAATAGCGCCATTGGGTTACCCACGTCTGTATTGATGAGAATCCCGTAATAAGGGGAACACGATCTCTGTTTTGACAAGATGTGTCAAGAAACCGCCTCGTGTTATGTGCGGGGCTGGTTAAAGAAAAACGATTCGAATAATTACCGGGCCATGACATGATGTCATGCTGCCAAAATGTGTCAGCAGATTAGATTTCTGGAAATATTATTCTCTCTACAGTGGTATGTGGAACTTATTTTGCAGGGTCGGACACTATCCTTGTATTCAAACTCTTCTGTGGTGTATTCGGAGGAGGAACCCGCCTTGCAATGCCAAAGACAAACTGCGCATCGGACTCATCGTCATTGAAGCCTGATTAGGGGGTATCCGGACAGCCGGATTATATCCTTTGGTCGGACTGTTGGACTATGAAGATACAAGATTGAAGACTTCGTCCCGTGTCTGGATGGGACTCTACTTGGCGTGGAAGGCAAGCTAGGCAATACAGATATGTATATCTCCTCCTTTGTAACCGACCTTGTGTAACCCTAGCCCCCTCCGGTGTCTATATAAACCGGAGGGTTTTAGTCCGTAGGACAACATACAATCATACCATAGGCTAGCTTCTAGGGTTTAGCCTCTCCGATCTCGTGGTAGATCAACTCTTGTACTACTCATATTATCAAGAATTATCAAGCAGGACGTAGGGTTTTACCTCCATCAAGAGGGCCCGAACTTGGGTAAAACATTGTGTCCCCTGCCTCCTGTTACCATCCGCCTTAGACGCACAGTTCGGGACCCCCTACCCGAGATCCGCCGGTTTTGACACCGACAAGGGGCAATAGGTGCGGGCGGCGTCGATGATAGAGGAAAAAAACAGGGAAGCGGGTCACGGGAGCTCACCCCCGGTGTCGTGAAGGGGGGGTTTGGTGAGGCCGGGGTCGGCCGGTGATGAGGAGGTCGTGGACGGGGCGGCGCCAGGGTGGTCGATGGCAGCAGGGGCGGACCCGGGCAGCGAGGGGGGTGTTGAGCACGACGAGGAGTCGAGGACGGACCGGTCCGGCGGGGAGGCGGTCCGGCGAGGTCCTGGGCGAGGACAACGGAGGGAGGGGTCGCAGGGCGGAGGCAACGGTCCGTTGGGCGCGGGCGCGTCGGGCGCCCCCGAGATCCAGAGATGAGGAGGGGAGCGTGAGGGGGAGAAGTGGGGATAGGGCTAGGGTTCGGTGGCGGAGTGGGGGGTTAGGGGAAATGGATGGGCCAGCCTGGTGGGCCAAACGGCCCACGGGGAGGGAGGGTAGGCTTTTATCTTTATTTATTTATTTATTGTTTTTCCTTTATCTATTTTTTTACTATTTTATTTTTATAATGTATAAAGTGGATCCCTAAATCGGTGTTACAACATAATCTACTGTCACAAAAAGTTTTACCCCAAACAAAATAGTTTAGTATTTTATAAAATATAAAAGACATTTAATTAATGGTTTTAGCTATTGTTTTAATTAGTTTAGTGCATTTAATATTTTTACAAAAATGTGGTTCCTCCACCATTATGACTTAGGATTTATTTGTCCCATTTTGAACATTTTAGTTTTAGCGTTTGAAAACTTTTGATGTTTGCCTTTATTTAAATTTGAATTTGAGCGGGATTTGAACCTTCGCAAGTTTAGCAACAGTAATACCACTGATGTGGCAACGTTTAGCAGACGGTTACTCTAGATTAACTATCCGGTCCTTACAATGACTAAGAAACAAAGGAGGCAAGCAAACCATATGAAATAGACTCTAAAAAGTGTTGCTTAAAAGGTAAACAAACCATTAGGAACAAGCTCTATCTGAAAGTGTGATGCTAGCCTATGCATTGGTTTGACTAAATTAGTTTTTATTGCCTTGTGGAAACAACATGGTCAAACACATTGCAAAAGCGAATAAAGCAAATAAAGACCGACAACACGGTAAAAGCCTGGCCTCTCTAGTCAAGAAGTACTTAACACATAGTATTTAATAACCAGGATTTGAGGAAAGCATTGCCAAAGATTTGCAAAATGAAATGTCATAAATGAGCAGGAAAAGCCCTTTGGTGCCTTCATAGAGCACGAGCATGTCACTTACTCCTATTTTCAAATGTGCACGGATTGTCATCACAGTTGACCATCTATCAATGAGAATGCTTCCATTTCTAGGCGAAATGAAGTACCTTGCCATCACTTTCTTTTTCTCAACAATAGCTAGTGTGATTGGACCAGAACAGGGCATTAGTTTAGGAACAACAGTAGGTAGCAATAGCTGTTGCAAGATGAATAAAAAATTGTAACACCGCATGAAGCAATAGTTTGCGAAGAGCGTATATAGCATAAAAGACTATGTGACAACTTTTTGTGAATGACACAATTTTTCATATCAAAGGTATACACTAGTGGCACACATATTCCCGTTATGTATCCAGCATTGAAACACTTGGTAAGGAAGCAAAGACTATAAACAAATTTTATGACATGCTTCAAGTCTACCCAATGAAACTTGAAATGAGGAGTAGCATGCATCTCATCAACCACACGCTTAAAACCCCTACAAGGAAATAACACCCTTATCACGAATTATGTATATATATATATATTAGTAATTATAAGCATAGGAATATGGTCAGAATAGGAAAGCCCATTTTATTTCTTAAGGGTTGGTTATCTAGTTAGAATGAGCACATTAATTTTATTAAGTGATAGGTCAACATGCAAAAAAATTCAAAGAAAACTAACTTTTATTATTGGTCCATCGAAAGATCTATTTTGGTAAGGTCAAATAGATGATAAGACCAGGTTCTGTTATATCCACTAACACTTTAGTGCCAACACTCAAGAGGTAACACGTAGCAAACTCTCTCCACAATGCAGGGATGAGAATAAGAGTGACCTTCTTCATCGCCGAAATCGGACCTATATCCATGGTTTGTCTACAATGTGACTTCAGTAGAGTATTCACTCAAGTAAAGGCCAAACTTCTCTAGCACGAGCGTTGTTGCAAAGTAAGGGATGTACTGCGAGAAATCATAAGACATAATATACCTGTTAGTTGTGAAAGGATAATGTGTTATCAAAAGTTACGGAAATCTACAAACACATAACATATCTGCTATTCAAAACTGTTCTATCAAGAATACACAAGAGATAGTTTGTTAACCAAATATGATATTATGTTGCACCCGGAAAATATGACAATGTTGTGAATGGAAAAGTAGCAACTATGTGTGCACTTTTATCTTGTGATGAATATACAAGCTTTTCTAATAGAACCATACAACAATAATTCCAAAATATCTTGCACTGCTGGTGGGCCCACAAGATTGGAGGCGCGCCCCTTGAGCTTGTGGCTCACTGGTGGGGCCCCTCCTGGTGATTCATCTTCCATTATTTTTTATTAATTCCGAAATAATTCTTTGTAAATTTTTAGGTCATTTGGAGCTCTGGAGAATATCTATCTCTCCTATAGCTTTTTCAGGTCCAGAATTCCAGCTATCGGCAGTTTTCCCCTTCATGTAAATCTTGCAAATTAAGAGAGAAAAGGCATTAGAATAAAACCATAAAGTGAAATAATAACCCAAAACATAATAAATAATGTAGGAAAACATGATGCAAAATGGACGTATCAACTCCCCCAAGCTTACACCTCGCTTGTCCTCAAGCGAATACCGAGCTCAATAACCATGACCCGATGCATATAGTGGGAGATGTCGATAAAACAAAATACGGACATGATAGCATCATGATTATTATTATAGCAACAATATATTGTCATAAAACTTCTCATGATCAGGTAACAATTCATCCACAATACCGAAGTATAAATCGTAAGCCTTCTTGAAAACTAATGAACTATGTTCTCAGTCCTTGAAGCAATTGCAGTTCATCATATTTTTAGAAAGATTCTATGTAAGAGCTTATGTTTAGCAAGTTCATGTACTCAATATCCTATAGTCTTATATGATTGCTGGCACTAATGGTCAAATTTGTACAACAAAAGTTTCAATCATACACATATGAAGATAGGGGTTTATTGTGTTCACCTCCCAACTTATTTACCTCGAGGGTAATGTCAACAATAATAACTCATGAATACCCACATCCAACTAGGTATATGTGCCTGGATCTTTCCTCACCACATGATGCTTGCCAAGTGGAGAATAATTAAGGACGGGATAGGGATGAACATTATTGACTCTCGCATAGAAAGTAAATACTGAAAAGTCAAAGATAGGCCCTTCGCGGAGGAAAGTAGAGGTTGCCATGCGTCTTTTATATTTGGATGTCTAAGCTCTTAATGGAAAGGAACATCACTTTGTATTGCCCCTTGTGATAGGAACCTTTGTTATGCAGTCTATCACTTTTATTTCTTTACCATCACAAGATTGTACAAAGCTTATTTTTCTTTACAATAAAAGATAATACATATTTAGGAGCAATATTTATTGCTTTATGCACCGATGACAACTTACTTGAGGGATCTTATTCAATCCATAGGCAGGTATGGTGGACTCTCATGGCAAGAAACTGGGTTCAAGGGATTGGATGCACAAGTAGTATTTCTACTTAGTGCGAAATTTTGGCTACCAAAGATTATAAGCAAGAACCACATGTTGAGGATACATGACAATATAACTTCTATGTGAATATAAGCAAACATAACTCTTGATGTTGTCTTCCTTGTCCAATGTCAACTACTTGATGAAACAGAAAATATTTGATGAGGGCTGACAATCATAATAGATGTCCAATATAGTATATTTATATGTGAGACCTCTCTTCCTTTATTGCTTTTTCATGAATTGCATCAGTGACCAATACTATGTTTGTTACCCTTCAACAAATTTTATCATTGTACTTCTCTTATGTGAAGTCATTAATTACTCCTCACGGGATTAGCATATTATCTTTTTATTCTTTTTATTGCTAGGATTGAAACAAGAAGGTAAAGTACCATAACTCAAACTACTCTTTATTATATGACTCTACTCATACTAAAACTTTATTCCTCCAAATCATGAAATAACTAAAGATCAAACTAAGATAGATAATGATGACCAAAGTGGTGGTGATACGACCCCGGGGCACCTCCCCAAGCTTGGAACAAGCCAAAGGTGGTTCCCATACCCGTATACTCAAGTTTCCTTCCTTGGTGTTGATGGCGAGGAAGTAGTGTGTTTGTCCTCCGTCTTCCAAGGCATAGCCTCCCCATCATATAAGGATAAATGTGTTTCTGGAATCCTTAAATTTGCAGCCAGGCTCACGCCTTTAAACTGGGACTCATACTCACAGTTTTGGTTTTGCAAGTCAAAAACATGGGCTTAGAGATTATCAGTCCAGTCATTCAGCTTGAAGATGGTGAAGGAAATATGCCCTAGAGGCAATAATAAAGTTATTATATATTTCCTTATATCATGATAAATGTTTATTATTCATGCTAGAATTGTATTAACCGGAAACATAATACATGTGTGAATACATAGACAAACAGAGTGTCACTAGTATGCCTCTACTTGACTAGCTCGTTGATTAAAGATGGTTATGTTTCCTAACCATAGACATGAGTTGTCATTTGATTAACGCGATCACATCATTAGGAGAATGATGTGATTGACTTGACCCATTCTGTTACAATAGCACTTGATCGTTTAATTTGTTGTTATTGCTTTCTTCATGACTTATACATGTTCCTATGACTATAAGATTATGCAACTCCCGTTTACCAGAGGAACACTTTGTGTGCCACCAAACGTCACAACGTAACTGGGTGATTATAAAGGTGCTCTACAGGTGTCTCCGAAGGTACTTGTTGGGTTGGCGTATTTCGAGATTAGGATTTGTCACTCCGATTATCGGAGAGGTATCTCTGGGCCCTCTCGGTAATGCACATCACCTAAAGCCTTGCAAGCATTGCAACTAATGAGTTAGTTGCGAGATGATGTATTACGGAACGAGTAAAGAGACTTGCCGGTAACGAGATTGAACTAGGTATTGAGATACCGACGGTCGAATCTCGGGCAAGTAACATACCGATGACAAAGGGAACAATGTATGTTGTTGTGCGGTCTGACCGATAAAGATCTTCGTAGAATATGTAGGAGCCAATATGAGCATCCAGGTTCTGCTATTGGTTACTGACTGGAGACGTGTCTCAATCATGTCTACATTGTTCTCGAACCCGTAGGGTCCGCACGCTTAAGGTTTCGATGACAGTTATATTATGAGTTTATGAGTTTTGATGTACCGAAGGAGTTCGGAGTCCCGGATGTGATCGGGGACATGACGAGGAGTCTCGAAATGGTCGAGACGTAAAGATCAATATATTGGACGACTATATTCGGACATCGGAAAGGTTCCGAGTGATTCGGGTATTTTTCGGAGTATCGGAGAGTTACGGGAATACGTATTGGGCCTTATTAGCCCATACGGGAAAGAAGGAAAAGGGCCTCAAGGGTGGCCGCACCCCTCCCCTTGGTCTGGTCCGAATTGGACTAGGGAAGGGGGGGCGCCCCCTTCCTTCCTTCTCCTTTTCTCTTCCCTTTCCTTCCCTCCTACTCCTACTACTTGGAAGGGCTCCTAGTTCTACTAGGAAAGGGGGAATCCTACTCCCGGTGGGAGTAGGACTCGCCTAGGGCGCGCCATAGAGAGGGTCGGCCCCTCCCCTCCTCCACTCCTTTATATACGTGGTCAGGGGATACCCCATAGACACACAAGTTGATCTTCGTGATCGTTCTCTTAGCCGTGTGCGGTGCCCCCCTCCACCATAATCCTCGATAATATTGTAGCGGTGCTTAGGCGAAGCCCTACGACGGTAGAACATCAAGATCATCACCACGCCGTCGTGCTGACGGAACTCTTCCCCAACACTTTGCTGGATCGGAGTCCGGGGATCGTCATCGAGCTGAACGTGTGCTAGAACTCGGAGGTGCCGTAGTTTCGGTGCTTGATCGGTCGGGCCGTGAAGACGTACGACTACATCAACCGCGTTGTGCTAACGCTTCCGCTTCCGGTCTACGAGGGTACGTAGACAACACTCTCCCCTCTCGTTGCTATGCATCACCATGATCTTGCGTGTGCGTAGGAAAACTTTGTAATTACTATGTTCCTCAACAGATGGTGTCTCCGATTTCCTTCTTGTACCACTTGTGCTGGTGAACAAATTCGGTGATCATGGAGTGATTGGCGCTAAGCCGGCATTCTAGCATTCCTTGGCACTTGAAAAATCTCTAGCTCCACTGCTTCAAGCCTGGCCTGCTCGCTTCCCTCCTTCCTTGGACCCTGAATGTGCCAGATGTGGAGCACCCCCTCACGCAATTCCATGGTTTGAGGGTGCTTCATGCGGGTGGAGGTAGCTATCTACGGTGGCGCGCGGGGACAGCGACTGGAGATAGCAACGTGGTGGTCAGCGGAGGCGGAGCACCGTCCATCTGGCTGGAGATAGCTAGCTACGGTGGCGCGCGGGGATAACAACTGGAGGTCGCGACGTGGCGGCCGGAGTGGATGGATTCGGGTCTGTGGTGCAGTTCAGTTAGCTGTGGCGGGTGTGTGTTTGTTTGGCTGGGTCACTTCCAAAGTGGCCCCACAAGTAAGTAGGGGCAACTTATGTCAATTTTGCAAATAGTGACAGGTTTTTTCTCATCAACTGGGTAGAACGAACGCTCAACTCATGGAAGTGTGACAGAATGGCATTTGTGATACATTATCAAAAGTTAGAGTGGCACAAATGAAATGCCAAATTTTAGAGTGGCATAACCAGAATAGGCCAAAACTAGAATGGCAACAACAAAACTTTCGCTTTAAAATTGGTGAAGAGTGTTTTAGAAAGAAAAGTATGGAGTTAATAGATTACCGTATGTCTCGCATATATACAGCTTTTCAGCCGGTTTTTTTGTAGTCTAATATCTGGTCTATTGTCGAAAATGGCGGCGTATACCCCAATGCTAACATGTTAGCTATTTTTTAGGTTCTTTTTCTTATTTTTATTCCAATACAATTTTTCATGTTTCCCTACTTTTTCTTTCAATTCTTTTAAATTTTTTTCCAATTTTGACGTAATAATCTGGAGAAAATGATTGTATATACAAATAAACAACCTCAAAATGCATGAACTTCGTTTGAAAAGGCACATACACTTTCTAAAATTTCAGAAGAACATTTTATTTATACCAGGATACCTTCTTAAATTTACACAAATGATTTTAGAAGGAGCAATTATTTTTATATATGTAAAATTTTGATTACATGAAGATTTTAAAAAATGAGTTAACACATTTCAAAATTACATGAATAGTTTAATTAATGTATGTGAACACCTTTTAAAATTATATGAAGATTTTTTAATTCATGGGCGCTTTTAAAATTATGGTGGTTTTTAGTACCGTACACTTCTCAAAATTACACTAGTGTTTTTTAAAATATATAAACTTTTTTACTCTTTTTAAAACTGGTTTACAAGAATTATGGAATTATACTCCCTATATGAATTTGAACTAAACCACGGCAAGAACTATGGAACAGAGGGAGTATCTATTTTTTTAGGTAAAGAGGGAGTATCCGCTATTCTTGACTTAGAAATAAACTAAAAGAAAAATTGTGTGTGGTAACAAGCCGCGTAGTGGCCGAGCCTTAGGAGGACCTTCAATTGGAGTGTACCGCGCTGGGCTGACCCATCTACGGTGTTTTAAATAACAAAAATGGTGCCCCCGTGGTGGATCGAACCAGCGATCTCTGCACCGAGAGCTCCTCCCTGGCGCCTTATGCGCCAGCAAACGAACCCAGCGCCCACGCACCTGGTTATGCGGGCCGGCCCAAGAACGAGGCGAAGAGGTCGTTCAACGCGCGGCTTCCGATTAAAAAAACAAACGGCTAGAAAAAATATGTAGAAAGAGGGATTCGAACCCACGTGGCATTCCTGACAGAATTGGAGCTTCAACCACTGCAACGGGATAACATTTGTGTGTTACATACGTAAACAATTTTATTTGACCTCGAGTTTCTGCCGCAGTATAAATTATTTGAAAAAGGGGAACCAGAAATTGAACAAGAATTTGCGAATTTTAAAAACATATCATCTATTTTGAAAAAGTCACGGATTTCAACTAAATGTTCACAAAAAAATTAAAAAATTCATCATTTTTAGAAAAAAGTTCATCGATTTTGAAAAAGGTTCATCGCTTTTGAGAAAAACAAGTTCATGAATTATAAAAAAGTTCACGGATTTGAGAAAATTTAATCGGTTTTGATAAAAAAAAGGATCACAAATTTGAAAAAAATTCACCAGATTTTGGAAAAAGTTCATGGATTTAAAATAAGTTCATCACTTTTGATAAAAAAGTTTACGAATTTGAAAATAGTTCATCGAGTTTGAAAAAAAGTTCATCGAGTTTGAAAGAAGTTCATCGAATTTGAGAAAAAAGTTCATCAATATTGAAAAAGTTCATCAATTTTGCGTCAAACCAGGAAGAAAAGAAAAAAGAAAAGAGAAGAAAGAAAAATAGAGAAGGGAAAAGGGAAAATGATAAAAGAAAAGTACAAGGAAGAAAAGAACTAGAAAGGTGCACATAACCATTAGGGTTTGTGGCGTGGTGGTTTGTGTTGTGTAAGATGTATGACGAAGCAGGAGGTTTCCTGTTCGTATCACGGTGCTGCCGCTTTTTCTTTTGCTTTTGCGTTTTCAAAACAGAAATAAAAGGGCCGGCCCATATAGCGACGATGAGAGATCGGGGAGTGTGCCTATTCGAGGTGGCCTATATTCGGAGCGCCGAATAGGATTTCGCTTCTGCACCGACCAAAGCTTACCTGATATGTCGACTTACATCTTTCCTCTTTATTGGTTCTTCTATCTTTCCTATTTCTTTGTCCTTTTTCCGTTTTTCGTTTCAATTTTTTTATTTTCTCTTCCTTGTTCTATATTTTTGTTTCAAATTCGTGAATTTTTTTCTAAAAAATCAATGCACTTTTTTTAAAATTCGATGAACTTTTTCCAAATTTGCTGATTTTTTTCAAATTCAACGAACTTTTTTCCAAATTTGCGAACTTTTTCATATTTGATGAAATTTTTTTCAAGATCCATTAAAAACATTAAAATTTGATGAACTATTTTCAAGTTTGATGAACGTTTTTTGGAAATCCATTAACTTTTTCTCAATTTCAATGAACTTTTTTTCAAATTTGATGAACCTTTCTCAGATTTTTGAAAATCGATGAACTTTTTTTTTAAATCAATGAACTTTTTTCGGGTTTGTGTACTTTTCTTCCAAAATGGAGCTGTTTTTCAAAGTCCATGAACCTTTTCCAAATTAATAAATTTTTTTCCAAATTATTCAAAAAATGTAAGGTATACAATAGATGGTTCTGTGAAATAAAATAGCGCGGCGACATTGTTTATTACGCAGTTGCCGCTGTTACCAATCACTAGCGACAGGGTAGCTCGAGCGTCTATTGGGACTTGTACGTGAACTCGAAGGTCGTGAGTTGAAGAGCTGTAGAGATCTATATTTGTGCGCCTTTGTGCGAGCTTTTGTGTTCGCTGCTCAACCTGATTTCGTGGCTGGCCCAACTAAGTGCGTAGCGAGCCCAGGGAGAAGTTCGGGCGCTGGAAGCTCCTGATAGGAGCTCCCCAATGGAAGACACCTGTACAAATCAAATATCCTATATGGAAAACCGCCTCTTTCCCGCACGAAGCCTCTTCCCACGAAGTCATCTTCCTCAAGGTCTCATAAATGCACCATGGATGTTTAAAATATATCTTGTATTTCAGAAACTATTCATGAAATTTAAACAGTGTAGATGTAGTTTTTTTTAAGTTCTATAAAAAACGTATTTCTATTAAGAAAAGAGGGGCCATAAACATGGAGAAATTATTAAACAAAAAATAAAGCCAAATATAAAAACCAAAGGCAATCTGAAGAACTGGAAGAAAACCAAAAAAATGGGGGAAAATGTGACACATGAGCCGGCTTACTCGATCACCTTTGTGCGACAGGAACCGAATTCGCCAATGTGGATGACAAATATATTTTTCCGATGTAAAGTGACATGATAACGGGAGGTCCCACTTATTGCAGCGAATTGCCTGCGTTTCGCAAATTGGAGGGGGGGGGGGGGGGGTCCCCCACCTAGGCCGACCACACGGTAGCACCCGCCCGTGAGTGGTGTAAAAATCTCCAAAAAAGTGTTGTGATAAACAAGAATCAAACTCACGACCCTGCCTTGTGGAGACACCTAGCTAGCTAGTGGAGCTAGTAAGTGTTTGTGACATATACGCAGCACAACAAAAAAGAACTAAAAACATTGGCAGATCCAACAAAAATCAAACATTTCTTAAAAAAATTGGAATTTGTAAATATGATTTTTGACAAACAAGATTTCGACAAAATTTCTTAAAAAACATTACGAACAATTTTTGACAAACACGATTTTTAAAAAATATAAAAAAATGAAATTTGTAAAAGCATTGAATTATTTAGAGGAAAAAGAAGTTTTTTCCGCACTTGTGTGCAAATTTCGAAAAGTTGGATCATTTTCAAAATTTCCGAACAAATTTGTGAAACGGGAATAACTTTTAAAATGCTGAATAATATTTTAAAAACATTAACATTTGCTAAAAACAATGAATTTTTGAAAACAAAGCAATTTTTGAATTTGTGGAAGAAAATGTACAATATGGACATTTTGTCAGCTTCTGAGTATTCCTGAAAAGCGAAAAAAATTGAAACAAATTTCAGAACAGAAACCATTTTTCAAGTTTCAATAAATTATTTGAAATGCCAACATTTTAAAATTTTCCAAACATTTTTTGAAAATAATAAAAATAAAATGGAAATTTTCAAATAAACAAAAAATATGAAAGACAAAATTGAAAAATGAAAAACCCAAATAAAAAATTGAAGAGCGAAAAATAAGAAAATTGAAAATAATAACAGTAAAGTTTGCTGGCCATTTACCATGTTCGGGTTTGGTCCATGTACAAGAGGCCTTACTTTGTGATGCGTTGTGCAGCACATAGGATTTTTGCACAATTGGCGCTGAATAGAGTGGCAAACCCTATTTGGCGTTGCAGGCGCCAGTTGTAGGGCAATTTCGCTAATGGTCGCCAACAGCGCTCCCCCGCTGGGCCGGCCCATCTCACAACTTTTAATTTTGGCTTAATGTGTAAAAAAAAGGAGTGCTGGAGAGATTCGAACCTGCGACCTGTAGTGTACGTTCCACTCGCATCAGAAAAAGAACACATTGAGTCAGTGGCCTTCCTTTTCATCTTTTATACTTTGCCAGGCGTTTTTTTTTCTTTCTTGTTCTGTGTTTTTTCTGCACCGCTTTTTCGTTTTGTTTCTTTTCCTGTTTCTTTTCTTTCATATTTTTTCCTTTTTCATTTACTTCTTATGCACAAACTACTTCCAATTGGATGGATATTTTTCAACCTTGTTGAACTTTTTTTAAAATTTGATGAACTTTATATTCAAAATTGAGAATTTTTTTGAACATCAACGAACTTTTTCTTCAAAACCAGTGAACTTTTTTCAAATCTGATGAACTCTTTATCCACATGGATGAACTTTTTTACAAAACCAGTGAACTTTTTTCAAAATTGCTGTACTTTTTTCTTAAATTGATGATTTTTTTCAAAATCATTGAACTTTTTTCACATCGAATGATTTTAAAATTCGGTGAACTTTTACTAAAATTCGGTGAACTTTTATCAAATTCAACGAACTTTTTTCCCATTTGGACAAAGTTTCTTTCAAAATCAGTGAACTATTTTTCAAAGAAAAATCAATCTTTCCCAAATTATTTTCAAATAACTCAAAAATCTTTTGCGACACAGTTGTATTGGTTCTAAAAGGGTTCGCATTGCTATTAATCACTTGCCTTCACATGGTCCTATGGATAGCTACGGAAATCCAGGGATTCAACGGCGCGAGTTAGAATCTACACCAAGGCACTTTTTTGTGGGGGTTTTTGCCCTATATAACACAGGTTGTTGCGCCTTCAGGGGCCGGCCCACTATGAGCTGCATTGGGCGCCAATCAGCTTCTGCGGCGCTCGCTGAAGGTGCCAAACAGGAGCACCCGAATAGAGTGTATTCCGTATAGCGTGTATACCCCCAATGCTCGCTAGAACTAACTGGCCTGTCAGCCTTTTTATTACCCATACCGGTTTTGGGAACCATCTAGAAAGTTCCTAGTTCTAGATGTTTCCATTATCTCAAAAAAATCTTTAGACAGTTCCTTCTGGTTTTATTGGACTGGGTCTTGGTGGGTTTTTTCAGACGATTATTTGTTTTTATTTTATTTCCTTTTCTTTTCTTCATTTTCCCTTCTGTTTTCTTTTTGGTTTATTCTTTTCTCTTACTTTTGCTTCGTTGTTCAGTTTTTCAAATGTGTGAACTATTTTGAATTCCAAAACTTGTCTAAAATATATTAAATTTTATCAAATTATAATTTTATAAATTATTGAACATATCCTCAAATTCGTGAACCTCGTTTTATACAAATTTAGTTTACTTTTTTGATTTAAAGATTTTGTAAAATGTACTGAACTTTTTTTATTAATTTGGTGAACATTTTTTATTTTTAAAAAAATTGTTTTCCCAATTACCTAATTTACCAAGTCTTAGAAAATTTTCAAATTCGGGAAGTTTCTTAAATTTTTGGTTTTTAATAAAACCTTCATGAATATATTTTTGAAATTTTTGAACTTAAACTCGTTAACTTTTCTCAAATACATAAACTTTATTGTTTCCAGATTTCATGACTTTTCAAATGTATGAACTTTTTTTTTCCTGAAGTCACGCACAATTATTGAACTTCATGTACTTTTTTGAAAATCACAGACATTTCTTTGAATTTTTATTTTTCTGAATTTTCCAAATGGGCGCCTAAAGTTCCTCTGTGTTGGGCGTTCTAAGTCTCCCCTTTTTGTTTTTTTGAATCGCAAAAAATGCGGGAGAATCAAACGAGCGATCTCCCGCATGGATCTATGCGGCAGTAACCAGCATGCCAACATGCCTGTTCTGTTAAATAACCTCTTCTTCCATCTTTTCTTCCTTCTTCTTTCCTTTTTCCATCTTTATTTTTTCTTTTTCCTTTTTCCTTTTTTCTTGAACTTTTCTTACAATCGATGAACTTTTTTCTTAAAATTATTGATTTTTTTAATTCAATTCAATGAAATTTTCTCAATTTTAATGAACTTTTTTCAAATTTGATGAATTTTTTAAAAATAAATGGATTAATTTTTTTCAAAATTGATGAACTTTCTTAAAATAGAGATACTTTTTGTCAAAGTTGATGAATATTTTTTGACATTCGGTAAACATTTTTCAAATATCAATGAGCTGTTTTTTCAAATTCTTTAATTTTTTTTAAATTCATGAACTTTTTCTCGAAATTTGATGAACTCTTCTTCATAAAAAAGCAACTTTTTCAAATGGTTTTCAAATAATTCAAAAATCTAATAAATAACGCCAATACAATAGTTCTTACATATTTCGTGTTCCTATCAATCACTAGTGCTTAATTACGGCAGTGGTTAGCAGATAAATTCATAGGTCGTAGCTGCACGGTGTCAGTTCTAGTTCGGGAAAATGAAGTGGAAACTTTCCGTTTTCCGACGGAAAATGGAAACAGAGAGGAAATATGGAAACAAAAGAGGAAATTTGCAAAACAGAAGTGGAAATGGGATTTTTTTATGTGGAAATGGAAACAAAAACGGAATGGTGTTTTCCGATGGTAGCACTCACAAAAATATATGAAAACAAATGTGGTAGCACTCAGTTCTGTTCGTTTCTGCTCCGTTTTCATCCATAGTTCTAGTCCTTTTAGACGCACTTTTTGCGTCTTTTTTTCTGCGAAACAATTTTACTACACTGTGCATCATGGGCCGGTCCATAAGGTGGATCACGTGGGCGCCAACTATCTGTTCTGGCGCTTAAGACGCTGAACAGGAGCTCTGCTATGTGCCACCCGCAACGACACTTGGTGCAGTGTCGCCTGCAGGGAGCCATTGCTTGGCAGGCATAGTAACCACCTGTGCATGTCAAGCTGATGTCACTTAGACGTCACCTACATTTTTTTGGGTTTTTCTTCACATTTCTTTTTCTTTTTTGGCTTTCGTTTTTACTATTTTTTATATGTTGAAATATTCTCTCTCTATATATATGTACATATTACAAAAATTATTTTACATTAATTTTGAAAAATCTTAATCATTTATTCGATAATGTTAAACATGTATAAAAAATATTAATCATGTCTACGAAAATGTTTGTTGCAATTCAAAAATGTCATGTTTTAAAAAAATGAATGTGATATTTGAAAATTGTTTATACAATGCATGAAAATATGTTCATGCAATTCGAAATAATGTTCGTACATTCCAAAAAACTTGTTCACCTCATTTCATAAAAAAGTGTATAAATGTAAATAAAATGTTTTCGTATTGTAAATTTTTTTATTCATACCATTAAATAAATGTATGTGACATTTTAAAGAATAATTCCTGCGATTCAGAAACATAGTTTTGATACTTTTAAATGTCTATACAATGTAATAAAATGTTCCCTTACATTGAAATATGGTCATATGCATTAGAAAAATGTATGCAAAAGATTAAAGAACTATTCAAAATTTTCCAAAAAAAATCCATGAAAATTTCAAAAAATAATCATTCCCAATAAGAAATGTACAACATTTATGTTTAAAATATCAATGTGTATTCATTTTTTTTCAAAATATGTATTTTATTTTGTAAAATACAACATGTATTTGAGAAAAGTCCAACATGTATAAAAATTGTTTCATGTGTGCGCTAAAAATGTACATTGTGAACTGAGAAAAAGTGGACATGTGTTAAAATAAAGAAAATCAATAAAACCGACAAAGAAACTGAAGCAAAGAAGAAAAGTGAAGAAAAGGAAAAAGAGAACAAACCGAAGAAAACAAATAAAAACAATGGGAAAACATAAGAAAAGGAAAAAGAGAACAAACCAAAGAAAACTGAAGCAAAGAAAAGTATTTTTTGATGATGTTTTCTGTAAAGGAGAATAGACTATAGGGCCATAGGTTCACTAGTGGCCACTCTGTGCATTCGGTTTACATGGTTTGTTTTATATATTTTTGGTTTGTAGGGTATAATACTTCGGTAAATATGGTATGAAATTAAAATATAGTTTGGTTTCGGTATATATCAAATTATTTCGGTATGGTCTCGGTATATAGCATAAAAACCAAAGTTGACGTGAATTTGAGAATGACGTAATAAAAATTTATAAATTTATGACTCAAAAGACATACTATTTTACTAGAATAGTATATAACTATATATATAAGGTTATATACATGCATTAGTTCATACTTTGGTGGTTATGGACGTGCTTAGCATTTTTTAAAGAGAAAAATGACTATGTTACACGAAAAATGTACATGTTTATTACACAATCTGGCTCATGTACAAGAAAAACGACAACTCATATGGTTGTTCGCCTCAAGTAATATAAACATATTGTTATTTGTTAACTTCGATTTATTTGGTTAACTGTTTGATTTTTTGGTATATACCATAAAAACCAAAGTTCAAAATGGCATAAAAAGTTCATACCCTGTCGGAACCACAAACTGAACCGAAAAACCATACTGAAAGTAAGTTGCAGTTTGTCTAGCAGACCACACATATCTGGTTGGAGAGGTGCCGCTAGACTAGTTCACTCTGCGATAGCGAAAAATTCGTGAAAAAGTGGCACCGGGCGTTTCTCGAAATATGGGATTTATAGGCGAACGAGATGATGTAAGTTAGTGCCTAGGCGGCCCACGTGCCCACCTCATGCGGGTGGGCTCTGGCCACACCACCTGGCCGCTTGGGTTCATCAGGTGGCTCCTATGCCCTCCCGACACTTTGTGGAATCCTCTGGACTTGAAAAAAATCTTAAAAAATCTCTGGGGTTTTTTGGGCTCCGTAGATATGGATTTTCTGAAAAGTCAAAAACATGTAAAAAACAACAACAACTGATGAATGCCTTTCATCATAACCTATCATCACGATGGCCATGGGCCAAGCCAATTGATGTGCGTATGAGAAATAACACACACCAAAGTAATAGTGCTTTAATAGAATTAATTCTCATTGTTTAAAAATAATTAGAGAAATATCACCAGTCGCTAGACATGATGATGTCAGAGTCTTTTAGCCGAACATGGCAAAGACGTAGCCCGCACAATGGTGAGGTCGGCGCTGCGAAGCGCAGCGATGACATGATGGGTTTGGTGTAGCAGGGTTTATGTAGTAGGATTGGATCCATTGAGCCGGTCGCCGTGAGGCTGGTGCGGTGCGGCAATGGCGCGGTGCCTCCACTTAAGCGAGGGGCGAGTAGATAATTCTAAGGACACAAAATAGTGGAACTGGCAGATTTTATTTTGAGGAAATTAATTTGTACAAACAAAATTTAAACAGGAAAAATAGAGGAAAGAAGGAGAGGGCCCTTCAACAACACCGCATGCAGAGACGGCTCAGAGAGCAGCTAAGAAGCCGACAGTGATTGAGCAATCCTTTCACATTGGGTACATCGAGTACATCGAGTGTTATTCATTCAAGGATAAATTGTATGTGGTAGTGGGTGCTCAGCAACATTAAGATGATGATGAAGAAGAAAATGAGTATGATGATGATGCAAGATCATGGAAGTGTATGCCCTTCCTCCTGATTTTGTTATGACCAAGTGATCCAAGCCGGATCATTGGACATATAGAGATGAAAATCCTCATAACCAAGACCACGATTATGATGTTGATCCAAGGTTGTGCAACTTCATGTAGAGGAGGGTCTATGATGAGATCCTCATGACCAAGAAAGACAAGTTTTCTCAACATAGAGGTGTGGATGTGGTGGATCTCCGAAACAAGTGTCATTTGTATCCAGAAGTCTATGATGCTCTCAATGCAATGAGGCTAATTCCATTTGTGACGTTCAGGCATCCATAAAGTGAAGATCTAGTGATGCAGTTCCTTGCCACAATGTGGTTTGACAGTGATGATACCCAACTCTCTTCTAGATGTCAGGTACCCAACAATGTCAGGCGCTTATGCCAGCATTTAGAGCGATTACTGGCTAGCCGTTCTTTCTAGAGGAGCATCCTAAGTATGGTTGTGTTCGTGAGGTTGGGAGATATGGGTATGAGATTCCCTTCGCACACAAGCCTAAGAAATCCTTTGTTGCAGGTTCTACCAAGGATTTGATTCCCACTTATGACTGCTTGCGCCACATTCTTCACCACACCCTCACTCTAAAGATTAGAGATTCGCAAAAACTTGAGGAGAACCATGATTGATGTATTTTGTCTATGCTGAGAATGAGGAGGTGGATGTTCTTTACTACATGTTTGCAGAGATTCTGAAGTGTGTGATGGCTCAGAAGTCATGCATCTATGCAGCATTAGTTAAAGCATTGATCGAGTTTCTTCTTCCCTGCTATGGTCACATATCATACCAGTGCACCCAAGAACAATAAAGGTTTCAAGCCACCTGACCCAGCAGAGTACAAAGGCACCAAGAAGGGGTGCAACACGAGGCATGCAGAACCGTACTACATACACTCCAGGTTGTGCCTCTAATCCTCGCATTCCCAATGCAACTGTGATGACTGTTCTTATGAGCATGAACAAGCGTGAGAAGAATATGTTTGTTTGAGGTTTCAACAATCTGCTTGAAATGTGCAAATCTATTCAGAGGTGCCAGATAGAGGACATTAACAAAGTAAAGATGTACATGCACCAGAGGAAGGGAGAGGAAGAACCTGAGCATGAGATTGTGCAGCCAGGCCCCGAGGACAAGGATAACATGGCCACCGACTATGAAAACTCGTTGGCTAACTGGCACTTTGACGATCAAGATGATGCTTTAAGTGCCCCTCCATGCATCGAGGCTTCGTTAGCATCGCCTTTTGCTCTTTTTTGGCGTCTTGATGCCAAAGGGAGAGAAGTGTTCTGTTTTGGACCGCTTTCATTTGGGAGATCTCAAACCCTCATGTTATCCTTGATTCTTTCTTTAGGATTGTGATACTTTTTTACATTATTGTACCTTGTGGAGGTGAATCACTCTTTAATTTAATGTTAGACTTTGAGATAATGTTCATCTAGCTATGACATGGATGTGCCATGCTTATTGTATCCATTATGATCATACAATCTTGTGCACCTTGTCGTACATATATATGTTGCTCTCACACCACACCTCTTGCATGTGATCTATGCAGCTTGAGGGCTATTCTTGTTGATCACATGTCAAGGTCTTGGTCAATGATTTAGTTTGTATCTTTGCTTCACTCATATCATTGTAGATGTATATTGATATAGGGGAGCTCCTTATATTAGTAGAGTTGCATAGCATCATTCCTTGATTATTATTATTATTACCATGTGCTAAAATGAATTTCCCAAAAAGGGAATTGAAAGTGCGTTTAGTCCCTAATAGTTTTTTTTCTATGATGACAATGTTTTAGCGATATTAATGACGGGTACTACAGTTTATCTTACGTCAACGGTCTCTTGAGGTGTTCTATAGGGAGTGATTGACTCCCCCTCCCACTTCAACAAGGAATGTTTGGTTCCTTTTAAGTCATAGAACAATCGCACTATTAAGAGGGGTCGACTAGCTTGGAAAATGGCATAGGATCATGCAAAACATACACTAGTAGAAAAAGGCCCATTTGTCCCGGTTCCAGAGGCCCATTTGTCCCGGTTCTGGAACCGGGACTAAAGGGTCGGTACTAAAGCCCAATACCTTTAGTCCCGGTTCGCCTATGAACTAGGACAGATGGGGTTCCACATGGCCGCTGCGGCTTGCCCAGGCAGGAGGGCTTTTGTCCCGGTTGGTAGCACCAACCGGGACCAAAAAGCATCCACACGTCAGCACTTCAGGGGCTGGGGTTTTTGTTTTTTTAAGGGGGGGGGGGGTTGGGGGTTTTGTAGGGTTAATTTAGGGGTTTCATATATTGTGTTAGCTAGCTAATACAGAGAAGTGTCCTCTCTTATCTCCGTGCTTGGTCGACGCTACGTACTATACGTATAGAGAGGACTCGACACGCTAGCTAGTAAGCAAATGAAGGAAACCATTAAGTACAGAAGATCTTCATGACCATATACAGAGAGAAGTGATCGACCTCTCCTTCTCGGAGAGATTGGTCGAACAACAAGTTTTCGTATATCTATCCGACGCTACTGGCTACATATATACAATATAAGATCTCTTACAATCCCCTAACATCTGAAATCAAGTTCCACATGGTATTCTCCAGCTTTATTGATGACGTGGTCAAGAAAGAATCCCACCAATTCCTCCTGAATTGCTCGTATGCAATCTTGTGGTAGGAGTTCATTCCACATCTGCCACATCTAATTTGAAGAAGGGGGTCAATACATATATATATGAATGAAACTCAATGCAATGATGGTAATAAAATAAAATTGTGAATATTATTGCTTACGCACTTCAAATTGTCTTTTAGAGTAGCCCCGCTTATTCTTGGCCGTCGCGTTGTAGATGAACTCGCAAACGTAGTATCCACAGTAATCATTCCCGGGTTCCTGCCACAAGCACTTTATGAGAAATAGAGGTCAATCAAACTGATAATCAAGCATTATAATGTATTGATGAAAGTAGCTAGAATCAACGGGAGATGCGCAGAACTAGCTAGCTAGTAGTACTTACTTTCGGGTGTGTAAATCGCAGCTCCCCCAGCAGTCCCGGAGCTTTTGCGGTGAATACTTTCCAAACCCTGTGAGACAAAGAAAACAATTACGTGATATTAGGAAATGAACAAAGTTGCCGATATGGTGTGATAATGATCGATTGAACTTACTTCTCGAGCATTTTAGTCATGGCCGCATACTCCTCGGGATCTTTTCGTCTCGAGTCTAAGACGGTTACTAGTCCCTTCTCAAGCTTAATCTCTAGGAGAATAAAGTGGAAGCTGCGCACGCATGCATAACTCATCAATTACATTACTATAACCTCGAGTAATAAGGGAAACCGAATATGCACAAGACAGTAACACTCACTTGAAGTTGTAAGGAAAGAGTATTTTATCTTTGTTTTGATTTTGAAGCAACGATCATAGCAAGTTGGCCTCGGTTTCTGTGGCATCATATTTACTGTCCATTCATCTATGAGATTTGTGTTAATGAACCCAATATCATAGATTTATGCTTTTCTGCATTCGACGATCTTCAATCTGCATAATATAGTGAGGATAATTATATATACATGTAATGAAAGAGCCGAGCTATATATAGAGACTTAATTACAGAAGTAGTACTTACAGACAGTAGCAAGTGATGATTATTTTATCGAGGGCCTTTTGATTGAAAAACTGGAAGAACTCCTCAAATGGAATAGACAACAGATCAATTCCAACGAGGTCGTGCTCCTCTTTAACTCTCAGCGTCAAAATATCCTTCCCAGACTCACTACACGTTTTCATGTACCACTCATGGAATTTTCGCATCATCGTTGTTAGAGGAGGATGAGCAGGTTTGACGAGAGGGTTCCCATGCCTGTATTTGAATTTCTCCACCTTCATTGTATCAAAATGTGCATTGTCGGGCAGGTAATCTGCAGGATTGGTACCGGTCACCATCCCCGGATGATTAGTGACGATATCGCTAGACACCTTGAGCAGGGGGCACGATTGGTTCGCTTGTTCGCCGAGCTGGGGATATTTTTCACACTTCTTCGTTCTGCTAACCTTCTATCACTACAAGTACTTCCCGACTGCTCCGCTTAGATATATGACCTTTCAATAATGCGCTCATAGTTGGTTTGCAGCGGAGACGGTGGTGCTCGCTTTAGGGCATCGACAGTGTGCTTCGCTTTCACGAGATCTATCTTCTCCTCCGGAGGTGGATGTTTCATAGCTCTTCACGTTTCAAATAAGTCCTTCATATAGGCTTGACAGATCTCCGCGTTTTCCTCCATGGTCCTCTCGTATGGTAACTTCTCTAGAGGCTTGAGAGATGGACCGAATCTGTATTGCCTCCCGCCTCTGGTTGTACAGCTAGACGCCGGAGCAGCCGGAGCGGTTGCTGCTGTCTTCCTTCGTTGCTTATGAGGCAAAGAAGGAGGTGGAGTGCCACGATGCACCTGAGAAGCTGGAGAGGCGGCGGCTATCGGTGTCAAAACCGGCAGATCTCGGGTAGGAGGTCCCAAACTGTGCGTCTAAGGATTGATGGTAATAGGAGACAAAGGGACACAATGTTTTACCCAGGTTCGGGCCCTCTTGATGGAGGTAATACCCTACGTCCTTCTTGATTGACTTTGATGAGTATAGGGGTTACAAGAGTTGATCTACCACGAGATCGTAATGGCTATACCCTAATTGTCTAGCCTATATGATTATGATTGCCTCTACGGAATAAACCCTCCGGTTTATATAGATACCGGAGGGGGCTAGGGTTGTACAAAGTCGGTTTACAGAGAAAGGAATATTAACATCCGCACACTAAGCTTGCCTTCCACGTCAAGGAGAGTCCCATCCGGACACGGGAGGAAGTCTTCAGTCTTGTATCTTCATGGCCCATTAGTCCGGTCCACGTCACATAGCGCGGACGCCCGAGGACCCCTTAATCCAGGACTCCCTCAGTAGCCCCTGAACCAGGCTTCAATGATGATGTGTCCAGCGCGCAGATTGTCTTCGGCATTGCAAGGCGGGTTCCTTCTCCGAATACTTCAAAGTAGTCCTTGAACAGAGAACGTGTCCGGCTCTGTGAAACAGACACCACATACAACCACAACATGATATAATATTTAACAAGTCCCATCTACAGACGGCTTTCGAGGTGAGACGTTACGTCCCCTGCATGGTTATTATTTTGTACCGTCTTTCAACCTCTCGCTCCACATTACGAGACACGGTCTTTATTGGCACATCTTGTCAAAGCAGAGATCGTGCCTGCTTATCACGAGATTCTTATCAATATGGGCGTGGGTAATCCAACTGTGTCGTTTGCACGATCCCTTGGGAATAGGCGAGCTTTAAGGCTCGTGAGGAGGCATTCGATATTCATCGCCTTTATAAAGGGATACAGACCCACCTTTCTCCCCCACAGCTACCTCTTCCTCAGCCTATCCAGCCCCGAGCTCTAGTGCCTAGGTCCCGATTTCTTTCATTGCTACCAAGCCTTCTAGTCATGCCTGAATCTAGCTCCCAAGCCAGGTGGATGGCCTCCTCGGTCACCGCGGAAGATATCGTGAAGCTCTGGGAGGCGAGGTACCTGACTGCGGAAATCCCCCACAGGCTCCCTGCAAAGGGGCAGGTTATCCCCACCCCAAAATCCGGCGAGAGGATTGTATTCATCTCTCACTTCCTCCACGGGCTAGGGTTCGCTCTCCACCCCTTCGTTCGCGGCCTTATGTTCTATTATGGGCGATATTTTCGCGACCTAGCCCCAGACTTCTTTCTCCACATCTCGGCATTCATCATTATGTGTGAAGCCTTTCTCCACATCCCCCACACTCCGGCCTATGGCTCAAGACCTTCAGTGTGAAGCTAAAGATAATCGACGGGGAGCAGGTGGAGTGCGGCGGCGCTATGGTGAGCAAGCTTGCCAATACTGTCTGGCCAAAGGGCACCTTCTCGGAAACATCCAACTTATGGTAGCGGGAGTGGTTTTACATTACCGAACCTCATGGTACCAAATGGGTAGCCACACCTGCATTCCGATTTGGCCCTCCATTGCGACTCGCATCATGGATTAATAAGGGGCTTGACTGGGGATCAACTGATGAAGTGCAGACGCTGCAAAGTCGTATCCAGAGCATCCTCGAAAAGGACACCAGCCTCATCAACGTGATCCAGGTGATGCTAGTCCGCCGGGTTCTCCCGTGTCAGCGACGACCTCTCCGCATGTGGGAGTTCAATCCGGAAGGGCCACGGACCCTTCATCAATTCTTCAACACAACACACAGAGGGATGTGGAAACTATTCTTCAAGACTCAAAAGCAGTGGCCGGACACATCCGAGGACATCGGCCTCGACTGCAACCACCCAGATACCCCGGTAAGTACCCGGCCGACTCCTGAACACAATTCGATTTAATTATCCCATAGCGATGTTCTGAGAAACCTATCTTCAACCAGGGCTGGATAAAGAAGGCGGAGCGAATTAGGTGTTCGTTTCCACTTCCCGAAGACTCAGTTGATCCTGTGTTAATGAGGATGTTACGTCTAGACAAGAAATGCCGGTGAGGGAAGACAAGAAGAAGAACAAGAGGACTGAGGGTGACCTCCGTTCTAAAGGTGTATTGCACGCTACGTTCGGGGAGACTGAAGCTCCCTCGTCCGAAGATTAAGACAAAGGGGAAGAAGAAGAAAGGGATATTCCTTCCCCCCACGGGAAGAAAAGGAGTGCCCCCGAAGACTTGGAGGTGGAGGCACCCAAGAGAGGGAGGATAACCCTGTTAGGTGGTTCGGGTTCGGAGGACGATGTTGACGCAGAGCTCCTTTCTAGGGACAAGCCCTTTGCCGAATCGTAAGTGAACACGGATGCTCTAGGTATATCCCGTTCTTTTTGGTTTTGCAAGGGTAACATTTAAACCATATGTTCACAGTCCAGCCCGCTATCTACCTCCACAGTCCTCCTCATCAGGGGACTTGCCTCCGGAGATGATGGAAAGCGAGACGCCTCCACAAGCTTCACCGCCCCTAAGGGCGGACGACTTCGAGGTGTCGTCCCGAAGGCTCTCCCCTGACCATTCAGCGGCGCGGGGGGCAGAGGACACAACGCCTTAAGGTGATATTTCGACCATCAAGGGTCCAGGGGAGGCTGCCCCTGCGGGGACCAACAATGAGCGCCCCGAACTATCCGGTTTACAGCCGGAGACGACTCTAGGGTCAAGTAAGCGTACCCTTTTGGAGGGAGTTCACACTCCCGTAGCATCCTCCGGGAATACGGAGGTGCCGGATACACTAATGGGCACATTGCAAAGTGCATCCATCACAGAGGAACATCATACCTTAATGGGTACGGTAGTTGAGAGGATTCTGTCAATGAGAAGCGGATTGAACAAAGCCTTCACGAGCCTGCTGAGAGGCTTCGAGGTATGCAATGTAATAACCGCTCTTTTATGCAAAAATGCACCTGTATATAGTTAATAGCCCCTAAGGCTCTGGTCGGCTTCCACATGAAGGCGATTAGAGGATCAAAAAGGATATGCTCAGGAAGTAACATGATTAATTTGAAAACAGGCTGTTATGTCAAAGGCGACTGCCCAAGCCGCGGAAGTTACAGATTTAAAGAAGAAACTTGAATTAGCTGATGAAGACATTACCCATATTAACAGGCGCTAGACGAGGCACAAGGTATGTTTTGGCACTGCTCGCTTACGCATGTATAATAGTATGAGCAGGAAGCTGAAAACTATACAATGTGATATGCCTGACTATAGATGGTGCTACCGCGATTGAGACCCTGAGGGCCGAGCTTGCCCAGGCCAAGGAGCAGGCCAGAGTGAGTAATGCGGCTGTCCAGAAGGCGGCTGCTGATTTAGAGGCCGAACAGGCCACTCAGCGCCAGTGCGAGGAGAGAATATCTGTCATGGAGCGAGAGCTAGAGGATGCCACTAGCAAATGCAAATCAGTCGAGGAGGATAACAAAGCCAAGGCCGCCGAACTCGACAAGGCCTTACAAGAGGCGAGAGAAGCACAGTCCGAGTCTAGAGCGGCTCGGGAGGAGATCCGGCAAGCTGGGGAGATAGCGGCTGGTAAGCTCTTTCTTTTACAGACTAAATCCGGTGACCCGAAGTATGCTCTGCTTAATTAATTGTGGAGTTCTCCAGACGCATTCTTGGACTTGCCGAAGAGTGTGTCTTCGATGCGGCGCAGTTCTTCCAAGCGCGGGAAGCATGTTCTGTGGAGAAGCTTTTCTGGTCACAATTCAACGTGCCACGGCGTCAAGCGTTGCTGAAGGAATAGATGGCACAGTGGGCCGAGCTCCACAAGATGTCCGGAGCTTCCATGAAGGACGTCATGGTCCGGCTATGGCTGGCTGAGCCCATTCGAACAACTATTTCGGTTTGGTGCAGTGACTTGTCGATGCAGTGCCGCGTATTGTCGACGCCGTTAAGCGGTCGGCGTGCATAGAAGGTGCTCGGATGGCCTTCCCCCGCGTCAAGATATACTGGGCAAAGATGAAGGCCACCGATGTTGCGGCTAAAGGCCTGCCCAGCAGCAAGGACCACCGCACGCCGGAGCATTATTTGGAGGATGTCCTAGAGGGCGTCCGCTTGATAGCCAGAGCTCGAAGGACATTATGTTCGAATAGATGCACTGGAATTGTGAGAACAATATTATGATATATTAAGGCTGTGTTATACTCATACCTTTTTGTGAAAGTTTTTTCCTCCTATGTGGCCCTTTTTTTATAATCTGAAAGTTTTCCAGTCGTCGGCTTCAGTCCCCTCGCATATAATATGGGGGTGTTTGGATTAACACTTGATCACTCTTGACCCAACGTCTTGGTCCATAACGGAGGTGTCAGTGCGGCGAACTAGGCAATCGGACTATAGGGCTTTAACACTTTCACTTAGCTATAGGAGTTTTACGGTGGGTCTACGATGTAGCCCCTAGTATGTACGCGGTGATCCGAGTACGGTTGCGTTACATAGGTGACCGGGACACAGTCCTTCATGTAATACGGAAAAATCACTAACGATTGTAATGAATCGCTGAGTAGCTGACTAGCTCTCACCGCATCATGACAGTCAATTTTCGGCTTTCTCTACTGAGGTGCTTAACTGGACGAACTAGAAACACAATCGGAGTAGTTCTCCCTTTACTACCCTAGCCGACCAGACAGAACATAAGGTAGCAAGCACAAGAGCCGGGAAACCCAACTATTGACCAAAGACATGATTCGGAGCCGATGCATATAATGCCGAACTCGGGACGCCGAAATGTGCTGAAAAGCTGTTCGGACTTTTGTTTGGAAACACATATGTTGCCTTGTAGAGCCCCTCGCAGTTTTATGCCGAGGTATGTACGTGGAACCACATAACAGACATAATAAAAATGATACCGAATAAGAATTTTGGCTCACTGAAATCTGATTGATACGTCAAGACGTGATCTTACAGAAGGTACCATAATCACCAAGGCCATTTACATGCCAGGGGTCTAGGGCGAAGGGAAAAGCTCTATACATGTCCTTGAGCGAAGTTGTGGTCTTCCTGCCGCACGTCTGCGCCTTCGCCCAAATAAGAAAGATTTCTTTAAAGGAATGGTCTTCGGCCATATATATGGAACCGGGATTGGAAAGAGTCCTCGTGGGTCTGAAGAATGAGTAGGTGTTGATTCACCTGCGGTAAAAAAGGAAGGATGATTAAAGAAAGGGCAAGGCCATATAAGGTCGAACCTTTGTATAGGCATGTCCGTATATTGCCTCCTCCGATGTCCAAGGTATTTTGAGTGCATAATTGTGCATGTTGGAAATATGCCCTAGAGGCAATAATAAAATGGTTATTATTATATTTCTTTGTTCATGATAATTGTCTATTATTCATGCTATAATTGTGTTATCCGGAAATCGTAATACATGTGTGAATACATAGACCACAACACGTCCCTAGTGAGCCTCTAGTTGACTAGCTCGTTGATCAAAAGATAGTCATGGTTTCCTGACAATGGACATTGGATGTCATTGATAATGGGATCACATCATTAGGAGAATGATGTGATGGACAAGACCCAATCCTAAGCATAGATCAAAGATTGTGTAGTTCGTTTGCTGTAGCTTTTCTGAATGTCAAGTATCATTTCCTTAGACCATGAGATTGTGCAACTCCCGGATACCGTAGGAGTGCCTTGGGTGTGCCAAACATCACAACGTAACTGGGTGACTATAAAGGTACATTACAGGTATCTCCGAAAGTGTCTGTTGGGTTGGCACGAATCGAGACTGGGATTTGTCACTCCGTATGACGGAGAGGTATCTCTGGGCCCACTCGGTAATGCATCATCATAATGAGCTCAATGTGACCAAGTGGTTGATCACGGGATCATGCATTACGGCACGAGTAAAGTGACTTGCCGGTAACGAGATTGAACTAGGTATTGGGATACCGACGATCGAGTCTCGGGCAAGTAATGTACCGATTGACAAAGGGAATTGTATACGGATTGATTGAATCCTCGACATCGTGGTTCATCCGATGAGATCATCGTGGAGCATGTGGGAGCCAACATGGATATCCAGATCCCGCTATTGGTTATTGACCGGAGAAGCATCTCGGTCATGTCTGCATGTCTCCCGAACCCATAGGGTCTACACACTTAAGGTTCGGTGACGCTAGGGTTGTGGAGATATTAGCATACGGTAACCCGAAAGTTGTTCGGAGTCTCGGGTGAGATCCCGGACATCACGAGGAGTTCCGGAATGGTCCGGAGGTGAAGATTTATATATAGGAAGTCAAGTTTCGGCCATCGGGAAAGTTTCGGGGGTAATCGGTATTGTACAGGGACCAGCGGAAGGGTCCCGGGGTCCACCGGGTGGGGCCACCTATCCCGGAGGGCCCCATGGGCTGAAGTGGGAGGGGAACCAGCCCCTAGTGGGCTGGTGTGCCCCCCTTGGGCCTCCCCCTGCGCCTAGGGTTGGAAACCCTAGGGGTGGGGGGCGCCACCCTTGCCTTGGGGGGCAAGGCACCCCCTTGGCCGCCGCCCCCCTAGGAGATTGGATCTCCTAGGGCCGGCGCCCCCTAGGCACCCTATATATAGTGGGGGGGAGGGAGGGCAGCCGGACCCAAGCCCCTGGCCTCTCCCTCTCCCTCCCGTGACACTCCTCCGTCTGCCTGTGCTTGGCGAAGCCCTGCCGAGATCACCGTTGCTTCCACCACCACGCCGTTGTGCTGCCGGATCTTCATCAACCTCTCCTTCCCCCCTTGCTGGATCAAGTTGGAGGAGACATCTTCCCAACCGTACGTGTGTTGAACGCGGAGGTGCCGTCCGTTCGGCACTTGGTCATCGGTGATCTGGATCACGTCGAGTACGACTCCATCAACCCCGTTCTCTTGAACGCTTCCGCGCGTGATCTACAAGGGTATGTAGATGCACTCCTCTCTCCCTCATTGCTAGATGGCTCCATAGATTGATCTTGGTGACGCGTAGAAAATTTTAAAAATTCTGCTACGTTCCCAAACAGTGGCATCATGAGCTAGGTCTATGCGTAGTTACTATGCACGAGTAGAACACAAAGCAGTTGTGGGCGTCGATATTGTCAATTTGCTTGCGGTTACTAGTCTTATCTTGATTCGGCGGCATCGTGGGATGAATCGGCCCGGACCAACCTTACACGTACGCTTACGTGAGACTGGTTCCACCGACTGACATGCACTAGTTGCATAAGGTGGTTGGCGGGTGTCTGTCTCTCCCACTTTAGTCGGATCGGATTCGATGAACAGGGTCCTTATGAAGGGTAAATAGAAATTGGCAATTCACGTTGTGGTTTTGGCGTAGGTAAGAAATGTTCTTGTTAGAAACCTATAACAGCCACGTAAAAACTTGCAACAACAATTAGAGGACGTCTAACTTGTTTTTGCAGCAAGTGTTTTGTGATGTGATATGGCCAAAGGATGTGATGAATGATATATGTGATGTATGAGATGATCATGTTCTTGTAATAGGAATCACGACATGCATGTCGATGAGTATGACAACCGGCAGGAGCCATAGGAGTTGTCTTTATTTATTTATGACCTGCGTGTCAACATAAATGTCATGTAATTACTTTACTTTATTGCTAAAGCGTTAGCCATAGTAGTAGAAGTAATAGATGACGAGACAACTTCAAGAAGACACGATGATGGAGATCATGATGATGGAGATCATGGTGTCATGCCGGTGACACCGATGATCATGGAGCCCCGAAGATGGAGATCAAAAGGAGCAAACGATATTGGCCATATCATGTCACTATTTGATTGCATGTGATGTTTATCATGTTTTACATCTTATTTGCTTAGAACGACGGTAGCTTAAATAAGATGATCCCTCATAATAATTTCAAGAAAGTGTTCCCCCTAACTGTGCACCGTTGCGAAGGTTCGTTGTTTCGAAGCACCACGCGATGATCAGGTGTGATAGATTCTAATGTTCGAATACAACGGGTGTAAGACAGATTTACACACGCAATACACTTAGGTTGACTTGACGAGCCTAGCATGTACAGACATGGCCTCAGAACACGGAAGACCGAAAGGTCGAGCATGAGTCGTATAGAAGATACGATCAACATGAAGATGTTCACCGATGTTGGCTAGTCCGTCTCACGTGATGACCGGACATGGCCTAGTTAACTCGGATCATGTTTCACTTAGATGACTGGAGGGATGTCTATCTGAGTGGGAGTTCATTGAGTAATTTGATTAGATGAACTTAATTATCATGAACTTAGTCTAAAATCTTTACAATATGTCTTGTAGATCAAATGGCCCACGTTGTCCTCAACTTCAACGCGTTCCTAGAGAAAACCAAGCTTAAAGACGATGGCAGCAACTATACGGACTAGGTCCGGAACCTGAGGATCATCCTCATAGCTGCCAAGAAAGATTATGTCCTAGAAGCACCGATAGGTGACGCACCTGTCCTAGAGAACCAAGACGTTATGAATGCTTGGCAGTCACGTGCTGATGATTACTCCCTCGTTCAGTGCAGCATGCTTTACAGCTTAGAACTGGGGCTCCAAAAGTGTTTTGAGAGACACGGAGCATATGAGATGTTCGAAGAGCTGAAAATGGTTTTTCAAGCTCATGCCCGGGTCGAGAGATATGAAGTCTCCGACAAGTTCTTCAGCTATAAGATGGAGGAAAATAGTTCTGCCAGTGAGCACATACTCAGAATATCTGGGTTGCATAACCGCTTGACTCAGCTGGGATTTAATCTCCCGGATGACGCGGTCATTGACAGAATCCTTCAGTCGGTTCCACCGAGCTACAAGAGCTTTGTGATGAACTTCAATATGCAGGGGATGGAAAAGACCATTCCTGAGGTGTATTCAATGCTGAAATCAGCAGAGGTGGAAATCAAAAAGGAACATCAAGTGTTGATGGTGAATAAAACCACTAAGTTCAAGAAATGCAAGGGTAAGAAGAACTTCAAGAAGGACGGCAAGGGAGTTGCCGCGCCCGGTAAGCAAGCTGCCGGGAAGAAGCCAAAGAATGGACCCAAGCCCGAGGCTGAGTGTTTTTTATTGCAAGGGAAGTGGTCACTGGAACCGGAACTGCCCCAAATACTTAGCGGACAAGAAGGCCGACAACACTAAAGGTATATGTGATATACATGTAATTGATGTGTACCTTACCAGTACTCGTACTAGCTCCTGGGTATTGGATACCGGTGCGGTTGCTCACATTTGTAACTCAAAGCAGGAGCTACGGAATAAGCGGAGACTGGCGAAGAACGAGGTGACGATGCGCGTCGGGAATGGTTCCAAGGTCGATGTGATCGCCATCGGCACGCTGCCTCTACATTTACCTACGGGATTAGTTTTAAACCTCAATAATTGTTATTTAGTGCCAGCTTTGAGCATGAACATTGTATCAGGATCTTGTTTAATTCGAGATTGCTACTCATTTAAATCCGAGAATAATGGTTGTTCTATTTATACGAGAGATATGTTTTATGGTCATGCTCCGATGGTGAATGGTTTATTCTTAATGAATCTCGAGCGTAATGCTACACATATTCATAATGTGAATACCAAAAGATATAAGGTTGATAATGATAGTCCCACATACTTGTGGCACTGCCGCCTTGGTCACATAGGTGTCAAACGCATGAAGAAGCTCCATGCAGATGGACTTTTAGAGTCTCTTGATTACGAATCATTTGACACGTGCGAACCATGCCTCATGGGTAAAATGACCAAGACTCCGTTCTCAGGAACAATGGAGAGAGCAACCAACTTATTGGAAATCATACATACTGATGTGTGCGGTCCAATGAGTGTTGAGGCTCGCAGTGGCTATCGTTAAGTTCTCACCCTCACTGATGACTTGAGTAGATATGGGTATGTCTACTTAGTGAAACACAAGTCTGAGACCTTTGAAAAGTTCAAGGAATTTCAGAGTGAGGTTGAGAATCAACGTGACAAGAAAATCAAGTTCTTGCGATCAGATCGTGGGGGAGAATACTTGAGTCATGAATTTGGCACACACTTAAGAAAATGTGGAATAGTTTCACAACTCACGCCGCCTGGAACACCTCAGTGTAATGGTGTGTCCGAACATCATAATCACACTCTATTGGATATGGTGCGGTCTATGATGTCTCTTACCGATTTACCGCTGTCATTTTGGGGCTATGCTTTAGAGACTGCCGCATTCACTTTAAATAGGGCTCCGTCGAGATCCGTTGAGACGACACCGTATGAATTATGGTTTGGGAAGAAACCTAAGCTGTCGTTTCTAAAAGTTTGGGGATGCGAAGCTTATGTCAAGAAACTTCAACCTGAAAAGCTCGAACCCAAGTCGGAAAAATGCGTCTTCATAGGATACCCTAAAGAAACTGTTGGGTATACCTTCTACCTCAGATCCGAAGGCAAGATCTTTGTTGCCAAGAATGGGTCCTTTATAGAGAAAGAGTTTCTCTTGAAAGAAATAAGTGGGAGGAAAGTAGAACTTGATGAAGTATTACCTCTTGAACTGGTAAGTGGCGCAGCTCAAGAAAATGTTCCTCAGGTGCCTGCACCGACTAGAGAGGAAGTTAATGATGATGATCATGAAACTTCAGATCAAGTTACTACTGAACTTCGTAGGTCCACGAGGACACGTTCCACACCAGAGTGGTACGGCAACCTATCTTGGAAATCATGTTGTTAGACAAAGGTGAACCTGTGAACTATGAAGAAGCGATGGCGGGCCCGGATTCTGACAAATGGCTGGAAGCCATGAAATCCGAGATAGAATCCATGTATGAAAACGAAGTGTGGACTTTGACTGACTTGCCCGATGATCGGGGAGCCATAGAAAATAATTGGATCTTTAAGAAGAAGACATACGCGGATGGTAATGTGACCATCTATAAAGCTCGGCTTGTCGCTAAGGGTTATCGACAAGTTCAAGGGGTTGACTACGATGAGACTTTCTCACCCGTAGCGAAGCTGAAGTCCGTCCGAATCATGTTAGCAATTGCCGCATTCTATGATTATGAAATATGGCAAATGGACGTCAAAACGGCATTCCTTAATGGTTTCCTTAAGGAAGAATTGTATATGATGCAGCCGGAAGGTTTTGTCGATCCTAAGAATGCTAACAAGGTGTGCAAGCTCCAACGCTCGATTTATGGGCTGGTGCAAGCATCTCGGAGTTGGAACATTCATTTTGATGAGATGATCAAAGCGTTTGGGTTTACGCAGACTTATGGAGAAGCCTGCATTTACAAGAAAGTGAGTGGGAGCTCTGTAGCATTTCTCATATTGTATGTGGATGACATACTGTTGATGGGAAATGATATAGAATTCTTGGAAAGCATAAAGGCCTACTTGAACAAGTGTTTTTCAATGAAGGACCTTGGAGAAGCTGCTTATATATTAGGCATCAAGATCTATAGAGATAGATAGAGATGCCTCATTGGTCTTTCACAAAGTACGTACCTTGACAAGATATTGAAGAAGTTCAAAATGGATCAGTCAAAGAAGGGGTTCTTGCTTGTATTGCAAGGTACGATATTGAGCATGGCTCAATGCCCGACCACGGCAGAAGATAGAGAAAAGATGAGTGTAGTCCCCTATGCCCCGGCATAGGGTCTATCATGTATGCTATGCTGTGTACCAGACCTGATGTAAACCTTGCCGTAAGTTTGGTAGGAAGGTACCAAAGTAATCCCGGCATGGAACACCGGACAGCGGTCAAGAATATCCTGAAGTACCTGAAAAGGACTAAGGACATGTTTCTCGTGTATGGAGGTGACGAAGAGCTCGTCGTAAAGGGTTACGTCGATGCTAGCTTCGACATAGATCTGGATGACTCTAAGTCACAAACCGGATACGTGTATATTTTGAATGGTGGGGCAGTAAGCTGGTGCAGTTGCAAGCAAAGCGTTGTGGCGGGATCTACATGTGAAGCGGAGTACATGGCAGCCTCAGAGGCAGCACAAGAAGCAGTCTGGGTGAAGGAGTTCATTACCGACCTAGGAGTCATACACAATGCGTCGGGCCCGATGACTCTCTTCTGTGACAACACTGGAGCTATTGCCCTTGCCAAGGAGCCCAGGTTTCACAGGAAGACCAGGTATATCAAGCGTTGCTTCAACTCCATTCGTGAAAGTGTTCAAAATGGAGACATAGAGATTTGTAAAGTACATACGGACCTGAATGTGGCAGATCCGTTGACTAAACCTCTCCCTAGAGCAAAACATGATCAACACCAGAACTGCATGGGTGTTCAATTCATCACAATGTAACTAGACTATTGACTCTAGTGCAAGTGGGAGACTGTTGGAAATATGCCCTAGAGGCAATAATAAAATGGTTATTATTATATTTGGGGGCGACCGGCTCCATGGTGTAGCCATCCTGTAGTGCGTGTTTGTGCTCCCTCCTAGGGATATGTGTGACATATATCATATTCACTGTTTTTACTTTGGGGGGAAATTGCTTCTGTCCCCCTGTGTTCGGCTGACGAGGCTCTTGGTCATCGTCGTCGCTTGGCGACCCCTTTCCCTTGTGTTTGGCATTAAGCTTGCCGGCTTGTTTGAAGACCCAAAAATTTCTGTTGGTGTGGTTGGCAGGTTTATTGGGGGTGCCATGAATCTGGCAAGGCCGATCAAGTATTTTATCTAGACTGGATGGGCCATCTCTATTTGCCTTTAGTGCTTTTTTCCGTTGACCGGGTTTGGAGCCGCTAAATCCGGCGTTAACCACCGTGTCTTGCGTTCCTTTGTTGTTGTTTCTACGCTTGTGCTTGTCGCGTCGTGGCTTGCCATTGCCGTCCCTGGTTTCGGAGGTACCAGGGTCGCTAGTGCTATTGCTTCTGCGAGGAAGCCAGCTATCTTCTCCTGTGCAGAAACGGGTCATAAGTGCGGTGAGGGCTGCCATGGACTTCGACTTTTCTTGGCCGAGGTGTCGGGCGAGCCACTCGTCTCGGACGCTTGTTTGAAGGCCGCGAGGGCTTTTATGTCCGGACAATCCACAATCTGGTTCTTTTTGATTAGGAACCTTGTCCAAAGCTGTCGGGCCGATTCCCCGGGTTGCTGGATTATGTGGCTAAGGTCATCGGTGTCTGGGGGCCAAACATAGGTACCCTAGAAGTTGTCTCTGAATGCATCCTCCAGGTCCTCCCAACTTCCAATAGAATTTTCTGGTAGGCTGTTCAGCCAGTGCCGTGCTGGTCCCTGAAGTTTAAGGGGGAGATATTTAATGGCGTGTAGGTCGTCACTGCGAGCCATGTGGATGTGGCGAAGAAAGTCTTCAACCCATACTGCGGGATCTGTTGTGCCGTTGTATGATTCGATGTTCATGGGTTTGAACCCTTCTGGGAACTGGTGCTCCATTACCTCATCGGTGAAGCATAGGGGGTGTGCGGCGCCCCTATGTCGGGCCGTGTCGCGACGCAATTCGGATGAAGTCCGTATGCGATTTTCGGCTGGCGCGTGATTATATTTGCCGCGCCGGGATTGGCAACCGTCTTCTCACGCCGGGGCGTGCCCCCGCGATCCATAGATTGATCTGGTTTGGCCTGTTTTATTTTCCAGGTATTGTTGTAGGTCATATGTATACCCTCGAGCCATTGTTTCTCTGCTTTTACGGTGAGGTGGAGCGGCTGGTGTTCGACATCAGTTGCCATTCTGCCCTGGCCATGTGGTGGTTGGTTGGGTCCGTCAGCTGCATTATGTGTGGGCGGTATGGGTTCCGGTGCCTCGGCATCGATTGGGGTAGCAGTTTACGCTTCGGTTAAGTCTTTACTGGGCGTTCGAGGCCGTACTCTTCGGCTGCCAAGACATTAGTACATCTGTCGTTGAGCAGATCTTGGTTAGCTTGCAACTGTTGCTGTTTCTTTTTTAGGCTTCTAGCCGTGGCTATTAGCTGGCAGTTGAAGCGCTCTTGCTCCAGGTGTTCCTCTGGCATGATAAAATCTTCATCGCCGAGGCTCACATCGTCTTCGAAGAGTGGCAGATAGTTGCTGTCCTCCGAGTCTTCGTTCTCTGCTTGCTCGTCGGGATCAATTTGCCCGTCCTCCCAATCATCCTGTTCGGAGGTTGGCTCGACGGGGTCTTCTTGGTCTTCGGTGTCGTCCGGAGTGTTGTTCTCTCTGGTGCCAGTATTGCTGTCTTCTCCACTATGTGAGCGCTTTGGTTGAGTCTCAGGAGGTATATCCTCAACTAGATTTTTCTCGTTATCGCCGTTACCCTCTTTGGGTGTATCCACCATATACACATCCTACGAAGAGGTGGCCGTCCATCGTCCGGTAAACAGCGTGTTTTGGGCCTGCTCTTCTCCGGCATCGTCGTCCATACCGTCGATGTCTTTGGAGCCATAATCGAGCATGTCGGTTAAGTCCTCGACAGTGGCTATGAAGTGGGTGGTGGGTGGGACGTAAGGTTCCCCGCTCTCAGCCCCTAGTCCGGGCTGGGCGTAGTTCATATGTTGCTCCTCTGTAATGACAAGGGATCGCATTAAGTCCAGAGCCTCGCTTAAAGGCGAGGTTCGGTCAGGGAGAAGAGAGTTCGTGGAGTGCAGCAAGAAGAAAACTCTTTGGCCGAGCTCACACGATGATGACTCTGAGGGTTCGGGGCCAGTGTTCGGAGAGGAGTCCGGCTTCATGATGATTGCCGGTGATACTGCTCCCTCCGGCTCTCCCGTACTAGGCTTAATAGCCACAACGAGTCCGGCGGGCTCGGGAATCCTGTTTTCAGACCTGGAGACGCACTCCGGATTTAAGGCCAGAGCGGAGGTTGGGTTCGCGAACCCTTCGAAGATCAAGTCTCCTCGGATATCAGCGACATACTCCAGATTTCCAAAACTAATCTTGTGACCTAGGGCGTAGCTGTCGATCTGCTCTAGCTGGCCAAGCGAGTTGGCCCGTAGTACGAAGCCGCAAAACACAAAGATCTGGCCGGGGAGAAAGACCTGCCTTAGGGCAACTTTGTCGTAGATGACTGATGGAGCCATCGAACCTTCCAGCGACGACACAGCGGAACTCTCAATGAAATAACCAATGTCGGTGTCAAAACTGACAGATCTTGGGTAGGGGATCCCGAATTGTGCGTCTAAGGATTGATGGTAACAAGAGACAAGGGACACAATGTTTTACCCAGGTTCGGGCCCTCTTGATGGAGGTAATACCCTCCGTCCTGCTTGATTGACTTTGATGAGTATAAGGGTTACAAGAGTTGATCTACCACGAGATCATAATGACTAAACCCTAATTGTCTAGCCTATATGATTATGATTGCCTATACGGACTAAACCCTCTATCTTATATAGATACCGGAGGGGGCTAGGGTTGTACAAAGTCGGTTTATAGAGAAAGGAATATTCACATCCGCACACTAAGCTTGCCTTCCACGCCAAGGAGAGTCCCATCCGGAGATGGGAGGAATTCTTATGTCTTGTACCTTCACGGCCCATTAGTCCGGTCCACGTTACATAGCCCGGACGCCCGAGCACTACTAGGGAAAACCTTATACATAGAAATTTATCAGTAGCGTTGTCTAAAAACAGGCGCTACTGCTAATTAGCAGCAGCGTGGGGTATAAAAACCGCGCTACTACTAAGTTGATAGTAGCAGCGAGGGGTATAAACCCGCGCTACTACTAAATGATCTTCATCATACCCCTGAAACAGGCCATAGTAGTAGCGAGGGGTATAAAACCCGCGCTACTACTAAGTAGGTAGCTATAGCACAGGTAAGACCCCCACGCTATTACTAACCGTGTCCACTACTGCACCATCTACCCGGCCCGATCCACTCCCACCCCACCACTAAAAAAACTCTTTCACATCCCTAGAAAAAACTCTCGCACGATCTCCTCGGTCCTCCCCAGCCCGGCTCCTCTCCCCAATATCTCCTCGCCGCCGCCCCCACCCACGCCGGCCGGTTCCGGCGAGCACCGGCCGCGCGCAACACCCCACCTCGTCCTCCTCCCCTCCCTTCCCCTTCCTCCTCAGCCCGCCCCTTCTCTCTCCTCCTTCCTCCTGGTGGCCGGTGATGGGCGCGGACGAGGAGCACCAGTCCCCCGCACGGAAGCGCGAGCGTGAGGAGGGGGAGGAGCCCGTGGCCGCCGTCCCAAATCTGCATCAGTTCGTCGAATAGCAGCGGCCGTGCTGTTTCTTCGCCGGCGAGATGTCTACCAATGGCGTCGAGATTAACGGGTACATTTTGTTCCCCTCTCCGACAAACAGCCATTGGTAGAAACTGGCACAGATTTTAGGGATTTCTGACTGATTTGCTGGCTCCATCGATTCACTGGATGTGTGCTGCGCCCGGGGCGAGGAGTAGTTCCTTCTTCCCAGCGAAGTCATAGGATTCATGAGCGTCCCAAACGGCGCGGTCTGTGCCGCCGGCTATGCACGGCCGCCTGTGGATGCAGTGGTGGGCGAGGTGTGCTCTGAAGCCACCAGCGGCTGGACGCGCAGGTCAGTGAAAATCAATCACCTCTATTTTCTTTCTATCTATTGTTCTGCAATCTCATATCTGGACCATATTTACGTTCTTAGTCACAGAAACGTGTTGATTGGGGCCTGCGTGGTATATGTTGTTGTTGGGGTTCATGAACGAGTCATAGTATATTCGGATGTAGCGGTGAAGCAGTTTATTTCCATATTTGTTAGGTTCCTAGGCACGTAAAATCTTGGCAGTGAGCTATGGGGTTCCCTGTTGCTGAATTTGTTCATGAAGCATTAGTATTTGATTCAGGACTGCTTTGGCCGGTTTGATTAGTTTGAGAGAGAGTCTGTACTACTGATGTTTTTGCAAGGCACTTTTTTTGGTTGGACTGCATAGTTGATTATTTTTATGTGGATGCCAGCTGATTAGTCTAGATGATGCCGGGAGCTGCAATGGAGTGGGCTAAGATTGTTGGCGATGCAGCGGTCTCTTACTAGTCACTAAGATATCATTCCATAAGCTGTAATCAGTCATATCCAAAACACAAATTATTATCCCCACTTCTGTCCCTGTTTATTTTCTTGGATTTAAACAATGGATTGACATCTTAGCCACCAATATATCATTCTGTAAGCTGTAATCAATAGTATCCAAATGGAATGGGACCTTTCTTTTATTTGAAACTTCCAAATCAAGGGTTTTCCTTGAAATATATTCATGGTGGTGTAAGTGATTTAGCTTTTGAACAGAAACTTTTACAAGTTTTTGGTTGCTTTGACAGTACAATATGTTCTACTGTACATTATATTTCCATATCTATATAATTTAGTTTGAGAAAGTAACTTAAGGAGGTGCATCCCTTTTTATAATTCCTCTACACTACTCAATCACTATCTACCTCTAATTATTATAGTGACATCACTTATGGGTGCGGAAACCATGATGCTCTTCTTTACTTGTTTTTTGAGGAAGCTGTAGCCTCCCGCATGCGCATGGTAGATTTAGTTGTGCAAGTGGGTCGTATCTTGATTTCCACTGGACATGTTGCCATGGAGCTGAAAACTATTGATGCTTTGCATAGGTTCATGGCCCTGTCATGTGCTTGCTCATGTCAATGTCCATGAGCAACAGCAAAATCAATCATTTAGTAGCATATCGTCTTAGACCTTAGTACTTTCCCTAGCAACTGGATATACCGGACTCTATAGTGCTAGTGCACTTTCATTTTTGTTAAATTTGTACACCCTGCCTGAGAAAACAGTAGCCGTCACTTAGCTTTTTGTTGGGTGCCTCATATAGGATGCACTTCCTCTATTACCGGACGACATCCACTAGGTTGATGATCCTAAACAGCCTGGGAGAGTGAATGCTTCAATGCTCATCACATACGTGTATGTAGAGTCTGGACTAGTTCATAATCTGTTTTCAACATTTGTACTACTAGATAAGTAGTAATTCTGAACAACTTTGTGGCTTGCAAAAACCAGATTGCAAGTAATTCTGAACATCTTTGTAGCTTGCAAGAACATACTTGAAATCAGTTGACACATGACCCCCGCGACAGAAGGCACTAATTAATGCTAATGATTTAGTAACTACAATTTTTTTTCTTTGCCTTGTCCCGCTCAGCAATGTATTGTATTTGTCTTCCAAGACTGAACTTGGTGCCAAACATTGCGGCGCGAAGTAAACACATCACCCTGCCTGATGTGGTACTATATATAGCGAATAACCTAACAAGAAATCTGCTAACACACAAAGTAATTTAGTTCACATATGCATTTCTGTGTTTCTTTTGGACTTTATGTTTCTCTATGCATTTGCCAATCTATATATTTAGTTTGAATAAGAAGTGAGGAATTAAGCATATATATTCGGCATGAGCCCCTTTAAATTGCTAGATGATAAGGAATCTTAACTTAATGGGTCTTGTGAATTGTAATATACTATTTAGTTTAACTGATGCAATTTGCGTACTAACAAGTTTTCACTTTCCGGATGTGGGTGCAGGGGTGATCGACACTGACTAGCGTGGCCCGGTGGGCATTGTGCTCTTGAACCACTTGGAGGCGGACTTTGCTGTGAAGCACGGTGGCCACATCGAACAGATGATCGTCCAGGTGATTTTGACACCGGAGGTCTTCGAGGTGGAGGTCCTCGACGCCATCGTCCGGGGGAAGGAGGATTCGGGTACATTGGCGTATGAACTCCGAGCCTTGGTAGATACATCTAGAGAAGTGATTTGTTTAGGTTGGTGGTGGACCACTAGGGGAGGTACTTCGATGATGGTTGTGTGTCTGATGTTAAATGGAATCCTGAGATGGTTCTGTGACGTTGGTTTGCTTTGCAATGGACGTATTACCATTCATGAATACCACATCTAACTTTTATTTTTTTTAATTCCTAAATTGTTAGTAGTAGCATGGGGTAAAAGTGAGCGCTACTAGTAGTTAGGTTAGTAGTAGCGTGGGTGTTAGCTTAGTAGTAGCGCGGGTTTAGCCCACGCCACTAGTAACAGTTAGTTCTAGCACCTTATTGGTAGCGCGGCTGTCCGCGCTGCTAATAGCCTAAAAACCCGCGCTGCTGCTAGCCTTTTCCCTAGTAGTGGAGGACCCCTTAATCCAGGACTCCCTCAGCAGCTGTCTTCCGCTGTTGCTGACGAGGCGTAGGAGGAGGCCGGCTGCTCGGACACGCCGGAGGAGGAGGAGAAGGAGGCGGAGTGGCGCCACGCGCTGGAGCAGCCGGAGAAGGAGGCTGTGTGGCTTGATCACTCGCCGGAGGAGGAGGCGGAGTGCCCTGACTCGCCGGAGGAGGAGAAGGAGGAGGAGGAGGCGGAGACGTCCAGTTCAGAAGGTTGATGAGCTCCTTCCGCCATAGACATGGAGTCTTCAGAGCAAGACCCAGCCGAGTCTCCCCTTCACCGGTAGGGTGGTCAAGCTCAAGCTCCTCAAATCCCTCCGTTATTTTATCCACTATCACAACAGCATAGCCTTGTGGAATCAGAAGGCAGTGAAAAGTTGCACCGGGTTCAGGAGGTGCAACAGAGCCGACAACCGCCTTGAATTTGAGGTGCTGCCATTGCATCATAAGGTGGCAATCTTGAGCCTTCGTGATAGCATCCACGGGGTAGCTAGGAGCCGTGAAGTCAAGCTGCTGAAGGAGCTCGGTAGAAGCCACGCTGCTTCTCCGCCGAGATGGCGAGGTAGCTCCGGCAGGTCGCTGGCTATGAACTACTTGTTCCTCTAGCACTCGTACCCCTCCATTCAGCTTCTGCAGTTTGGTCTGCTCCACTTTCCTCCTCCTCTCCCGGGTTTTGTAACTGCCTGCGCCAGGAAACCCAACCTTCCACGCAACGGAGCCTACCGTGCCTCGTGTTCGTCTTGGGTGCTCAGGATTCACTACAAAAAAATACACTTCCATGATGATACGTGTTTGTCACAGTAGATCATGTTTTCTGTCATGCATGTACATCCATGACAATTTTAGGACAGAATCAAGATAGTCATACCTGTGCTGTCGTAGAAGTGTTCCATGACATTACTAAAATTATCATCACGGAAGTGTCCCTTTCCATGACGATAAATCATGCGTCATAGAAGTGCTTTCGTCAAGGGTGACCAATACGTGGCATCCATCTTAACGGAACGCCGTTAAGCTATCGGGTCCGGTTTTAGATCCGATAACCCGTTAACAGCCGGACCAATGGGGATTTTCCACGTGTAAAATACTCATTGGCCGGAGGAAACACATGTTTGCTCACCGTTGGGACAGATGTCATCCACTCATTGGACATGAGGCACCTATGATACATCGACACGTGGAACGGCCCAATAGAGGCCCATTCCGGTGAAAAGGCCGGCCCAGCTAAAGGCCCACCATTTTTTTTCAGGCACTACTGGGCTGGCCCGTTAACAGCGTGCCATGTTTTGGGCCAAATTGAGGCCCATACCAGATCAGGCCCATTCACAGCCTGCCGTGTTTTGGGCCAAATTACGGTCCATATCGGATCAGGCCCGTTAAGAGGCCACTGTTCTTTTGGGCCCATTCTAGGATAGGTTTGTATTTCAGCCTGTTAAATGCCCATTTACCAGTTCGGCTCGATAATAGTTTTGGCCTGTTAGCAGCATGTGGTGCATCTGGGACGTTGTCGGCCTGGTTTAACTTTAGGCCATTTAATGGCCCATGTAGACACTTGGCTATTTATTGTCTGATGTAACTTTAGAACTCTTAACGGCCCATAGTCTTCATGGATAAATTTCAGCCCAACTGGCCTACTGGCCTGTTAATGGCCCGTGTAACAGTTAGGCCTAATTACTGCCCGCATTGAATACGGCCTGCTTACAGCCCATCTGATAATGGACCATGACACTTTTAGGCCTATGGCCCGCATAGATACCAGCCTGCTTAAAGCCCAGAATTTTATTGGGCCAAACAGGCAAGAGATATATTTTGGCCTGTTAACTGCTCGTCCTATTTGGGCCAAACATGGGCCTTAGGCAGTTTCGGCCTGTATTGTCCCATGAATTTTTCGGCTCAATGCTAGCCCAATCTAGGTTTTAGCCTGTTAAAAGCCCATTGTATTCTCTGGCCCAGCTGGCCAGAAATTTACTTGGCCTGTTAAAGGCGGGAAACAACCATAAGGTTTAGACCTGCTAATGGCCCAAGATGATTATAGGCCCATGTTTTGGCCCATATGAGTAACGAGCCGCCCTGAAGACCAACAACACTGAGATCCACTGAACCTTCCAACCTAAATTACAGCATACTGACCAAGAATAAACCTAGACTATACAACAAAGAAATTACATCATATTACATCCCCTCGGCATCAAAGTTCGCCGCCAGTGATAATAAAGGGCAACTAGATAGTAGATTAAATAAAGTGGGCAGGTAGCCACCAGTGGAAGTTAACAGGCGGACAAAATAATAGACAGAACCGACAGTGCTTCAACACATTTCAACAAAGGTTAGCCCGGCCCAGCAGCCGCAACGCAAGTAGCTTAGCAACCTGATAAGAGTATGCTTCTTTGGCACTCATATCCACCAACTTAAGCTACATAGCATCAATAAACGTCCTGTACTTACGGTTAATCTTGCATAGAGATTGGAGTTCCAGTCATATTTGAGCGGAAGCATGTATTTCTGCTTGAATTTCAGACTGGAGAAGTCGAACAGATTCAGGCGGCGACTTAATCGAGTTTGTATCACTGAGTAAGTTTGACACTACATCAAGATGTGACTTCGTGGTTGTATCCCTACCCTCAATATGTTTTGACTTCTCCTCTAGAATATATGTTAGAGGGACAAAAAATGGGTTCGTCTCACTATCATTGTGGCAGTTCTTCCTAGCAGCAGTGTTGTCACCCTGAAAGAGAAACAAGTAGGTAGATAACAGGTTTTGCACGTATAAGCATCAGCGCTGTCAATTCATCTCATTTCTGTGTCAGAAATAAAGAGACATAGTTTAAAATAGCATTAACATAATAGGCATTGTTCATAGTTAAGACGGCAGGAAATGGCATTGCGCAGGAGTGGCCAGCCTCACCAGACCACTGGATTACAGATCAAGAACACAAGCATAGATGTAGATCTAAACAACGTATAAGCATGAATGGTGAGTGTACTGTCAATTTATACCATTTCAGATTGGTAAATAAAGAGACACAATTTAAATAACATTGATATAATATGGCATTGTTCATAGTTGAGACATAGCAGGATATGACATTGCGCTGTTGTTGGTAGTCTCACCACACCACTGGATTACAGATCAAGAACACAAGCATACACATAGTGCTAAAGAACATAACTTTCTATGTTTAGTTTAATTGACATGGTACGAATAAGGAACTAGATTGTACAATTAAAGAATGAAATTGAGAACGACAAACTTATGTTTATGTACTTCTACTTTATAAACTTTGAACAAGCAATTTGATGCAGATGACAAAAATAAACAGCATTTGCACTCATAGCTATCCCAAATATAAACAACAAAGTTTGAAGGCTCGAGGTGAACAAACTTACATTAGTAGTGAAGACAGGCTCTATAAAGGCCTTGTCCATATTGATGGGGGGGGGGCAATTCAAGACGTTTACCTCACACTCTTCTTCAAGAGTATTGCCTTTATTCTACATTTTGTTAAGAGTAAATATAGATGTGAAAATATAGAAACAAATGGCAATTATTCAACTTAACATGCAGAGTACAAATGTAAATACAGCATACAGGCAGAAGGCACTGACAAGAGCAATGCGGAGCTAAACTTCTTCAGTAACATTGGTTTTATTCAATATTTTGGCAAGAGTAAATGTAGATCTGATGTCTAGAAAAATGGAGGACAAGGGAAAATAAGCTGCAAAGTGTACATGAAGAACTGGCTGACAAATATAAGGACTACAAATACTTATAAGAACAATGCAGAACTAAATTTCTTCATAGGCATTGGGTTTATTCTACATTAATTTAAGCATTAATATAGATATGATAATTTGGAGCGAATAGTGGATAAGCAAGCTATAATGCAAAATGATGTCACATAATCCACCAGGTATGAATGTAAGGACGACGATAGAACAATAGATACTCACAAGAGCAAAGCAGCGACCAGCATAGTTGCGATATCCTAGGTTTTGCAGCGCTGGTTCTATCGCCAATATACGTCGAGTGCTATGTGATTTCTTCGGTAGCACTACCTTTTTCAAGGACTTTGCTTGTACTCCTTCAGGTTCTGCAATCACCCTCTTCCTTTTGTATGTCTGAAACACAAGAACAACATTTGAATGGAAAAACATGGTATGACGACAAGTGGAATAGGTGTTGATAATGGATGGGCATGGAATCTTCACATATATCATGAGTAAATTAAGCAGATGGCGGTGCAACGAAGCAAAATAAATGCAAGACACCTTATGCAAGATATGTGCAACCAATAAAACCTTGCCAAATTAGAACATGCACCTTGTTGGGTGAACACGATAGGCCATCTGCCTTTAACTCCTTGAGCTCAGAATAGTCATTAGGATCATATTCTGAATACGAATCTATAGGTCGGGACCATGTGGGTTTCATTGCATCCACAATGGACCTCAATCCCTTCATGCCAAGTTTGTTACCCATTGAACTGTTCCGCAATATTCTTCTAATGTGCGCATTCTTACACTACTAGGGAAAACCTTATACACAGAAATTTAGCAGTAGCGCGTGTCAATATGGGCGCTAGTGCTAAATAGCAGTAGCGTGCGTTCGTAAACCGCGCTACAGATACAATAGTAGCAGTAGCACGTGCACATGAAAAAGCGCTACCACTAATATTCCCATTGCTAAAACGATAGGCTACACATAGCAGTAGCGGTCTTGAGGGAAGCGCGCTACCGCTAGGACATAAGTAGCAGCGCGTTTCGCACGGAGAGCGCTACTGCTAATGGAAATAAAATAAAATGAAAAACAAATGGAAAAGTAAATGAAAAAGAAAGAAATAGAAAAAGGAGAAAGGAAAAAAATAAAATGTAGAGCAAAATAAATGAGAAAGCGAAAAAGGAGAAAGGCGTAGCAGTAGCATTTGTTTGTAAGAGGCGCTATAGCTAACGTAGCTGCATCGCGTTTCCTAGATCCCCGCTGTAGAAACAGAAAAGGAAATAAGAAAGATGACGGAAATTACATAGCTATAGCAGTAGCGCATTTTGTGAAAATCGCGATAGCTAACTTAGCTATAGCGCGTTTCGTGAAAAGCGCTACCGCTAAGTTTGACTTAACCAAAAAACCGTTTCCCCCTGGCCACCACTTCTCCCCCAAAATCCCTCGACCCACACCCCGCCGCCGTCTGCCCGATTAGCCCTCGCCCCACTTCGCCGTCGTCTCCTGCCGACGTCGATGCCCCCGGAGCCACCAGAGCCGCGCGCCATCGATGCCACTGGAGCCGCCCCCAACGCCACCGGAGCCGCGCGACCTCATCAACGCCACCGGAGCCGCAGTCGACGCCACTGGATCCTCCCTCACCACAACTGCCTCCCTCGCCGTCACCGGAGACGCCCCTGCCTCCCTCGCCACCACTACCTCCCGCGCCACCACCGGAGCCATCCTCTGTAAGCCCCCACCCCTCCTCTCTCTCTCTCTAAATTAGTTAGGCTAATTTAGTTAGGAAAAGAATTTAGTTAGGTTAATTTAGTTAGGTTATTAGTTAGGTTAATTTGACAGAGACGCCCCTACCTCCCTCGCCACATCTGCCTCTCTCGCCTTAGGAAAAAATTATATATGCTTAACTAGGGCAGTAGGGTTAGGGTTGTAGCGTTTAATTACAAATGTTAGGAAAGCAAGGTTTAACTAGATGTTAACTAGGGTGGTAGGATTTAGTTTAGAGAAAAAATCAATATAAAAATATAAATTTCTATTAGTGTTGCAATTCTAGTAGGTTCTTAATTTTTAGTGAATTTTTATTAGGACAAAAAATTTAGGACATAATTTGAGTTCTAGGTTCATAATTTGAGTTCTAGGGTTCATCCATCTATATTTGGTTTTTGAATTGAGTTTCAGAGAGCATGAGATTTGGTAGATTTTCTTGAAGTGTCAAACACTAGGAGATGCAAATTTGAAGTGGTCATGGTACATGAAAAATCCTCAATTGTGTTTTCTCATTGATCATAATCGACATTGAAGTGGTTCGATTATGCCCAAGTGGCCTTTTGTTGTTTCTAGGGAATGAAGCTGAGTGGCCGATGTTTCGCCGGAATGTTGATTCATTTCCGTTACGGCAAATTTTAGGTTCTCGATTTGTCCACTTTTTAGCAAAGGTCATGCCGAAATTTTCCGTGAATTTCGGCATGACTTGTGCTACAAACTAGGACATATCGAGTGCCCGGGATATGCCACACCAGGAAGGAGTCAACGTTCCTGCAAAACATAGGCCTTTTTATGTCATTATTCATTTTATTCGGTCTAGAATTAATTTACTAGATTTAATGGTATGAAACATGGCTAGCAACGATGAAGGACATGGTTCTGGTTATTGCGACGACGTCTACCTGGCGACAGACGAATTTTTGAGCATTGCCGACGATCAACTGATGTTGTTGCCGGGCCCACCGGTCACATCGGGGACTGAGACCGACACGCAGACCGGCGCTGAGACTGAGATCGGCGCTGCCTCGGGGAGCGGAGCCGGTATAGAACAGAAAGCAAAGAGGCGACGGCTTCCTAACAAGCTCAGGACTACTAGACTGGTGGTCATAGAGGTGGACGACGACAATTTTGAGCAAAACGCGCCCGAGGAAGCGCGCGCGTGCTACGACAATCAAATTGGCTGCATCATACGGACAACCGCCACCATCAACGATGAGAAACTAAACAAGTTAGATAATATGAGGCCCACCCTCCTAAAGAAGTTGCACCAGATATTCTTGTTCCTGGGCCGGAATGAAAATGATTATAAAGATCCAGATAAGGACCCGACAATGAAGAAGATAAACGTGCCCACCCTCCATGAGCAAGTTTAGCGACGCGTTGGCCGCCTGGAAAGCAAGGGTGAAATATCGGATCTTCAACGAAAAGGAACCCTACTCCGATATTCTAAAGGATAATCCGACAATCACGGCAGAGCACTTTGAAATATTCAAGGCGGCTTGCGAGGCCAAAGATGCCAAAAAAAGTCAGAGTACATGAAGGGGCTTCAACAGAAGAACATTAGGTGCCACCACCTCGGAAGCCGTGGTTATGGCGGGAAGAGGTCCATATGGGCCAAGGAGGACGCGGAAGCCGTGAGTCTGGGCATCCCAGACCCCTTGGCGGAGTTCATCGTCTCGCAGGAGCATGACGTCCTCAGGGACCGGCACTGTTGGGACCCAGTGAAGAAGGTTTTCGAGAAGAACGCGGTCACGACAGAGTTCATTAGACTGCTGGTAATTTTAGTTTCTGATCAATTCGACTGCACGTTTGTCATATTTGTAAACGATCCTTGTGCCTTTTGCAAAGAGAGCAGCACAGGATTACGGCCGAAAGCGACTCGCCGTCTGAGGCGTTGGCGAGGCCCAAGTGGGACACTCTATTCAACCGGGCATTGAACATATTGAAAGGACTCCCGGTGGAGACTCGACCGTCGTATGGATGCGTGCACCGTGTCGGAGACGGTGCCACGTGGAAGAAGTACTACCATGAGACCATAGAGGAGAGAAAGGAAAGACAGAGGTTAACTGAAGAAAACATCGACAAGAAGGTTGAGATTGCGGTTGAAAAGAAACCATCTAAGACAGTCACAAGAGTGGTAGCTACTGCACAACAGGTGCTTGTAGATATGTCTACTACCTTGGTTCCGGCCGTTTTCAATTGGAGCAGGCAAAATCCAGAAAAAATGCAACGGACTTTCCCCTTGCTGACTTCCTCAGGAGCAGCTCGACTAGCGTTGCACCAGCACCTGCACCGGCTCCTGCACCTGCTCCCGCACCTGCTCTGGCACTGGCTCCTGCACCTGCTCCCGCTCCGGCTGCTGCACCTACTCCCGCACTGGCTCCTGCACCTGCTCCCACACTGGCTTCCGCACCTGCTCCGGCACCGGACGTGCTCGGCGGTGCTTCGTCTTTGGCTGAGCTCGACGCCCTCACGGTATCTGTCACACCGGCCCCCTTCAATAAATATATAATCTCCCGTTTTCGTTGCCTTTCGGATGTCTCACGTCACAGACTTTTCTTTGCAGGCCGATGAAACCCCGTGCACCATATTGTACACTATTGGTGACTAGAAGGTGGACGTGGGGAAGGCGACGATAACGGAGCCGAAGGAACCATTGTTCCACAGCCGACCGATCCCCCCGGAAGTCTTCAAGGATTCCGTGGCCAGTGTCAAACCGGGCCATGAGAATTTGGCTCCTCGGTACTAGTGGGGGATGACGACGAGACCCCGCGGCGGCTTGTTGATTGTTGCAATGGGTGGGTCCTGTTGTGGCCAAAGAGTCTGCTTCGTCTGGAGGCGGCCGGGAGCACACCCACGAGCACACAGTTAGGTATGAACATCAACACCCCGCCTACTCCATTAGTCGCTGGTGACGTCGCCATAGATGAGGATGAGGATGAGGATGACACTCAACAGTATGTCAATACTAGCGCCTACTTAGGGTTTGAGCCTCATGAGTCGGTGCCTGAATTGCCGCCTCCGGAGTCTGAACATATTATGGACAACCTTCCGGTAGTAAAGAAGTCTAGGAAGAGACTGAGGAAAGGCAAAAAAGCTGCTTCTGTGATCCAGCAGCCTCGGGTTCAAGACCGTATAGATATTCCCGGTGCGGCAAAATGGCATATCCCCGGTCAACCAATCCTACCTGAAGCTGCGCCGCGGGCCAGATTCGGCGATTTAAGGAGACTTCATGACAATGTGGTGCGGACAGAGAAAGGCCTCATCGCCTCAAAAAATCCAGGATACCCACTCTACGTGGTTAACGTGCCGCGGGGATTGTCGTACGTCGACACATTCCTCGCGGAGAAGTTCTTCCTTCGATTCGATTACATCTTTGACATGTTTCACTTGAAGAAGCTGGATTTTGTATTTGTCCGCCTTTATGCTTTGCACATGAACTACCTGATCGGGGTTGAGCAGATACCTTATATTTGTGTCGCTGACCCGTACTTCATGCACGAGGCCTTCTTGGGAGTCTGCGCAAAGCACTGTGAATACGCGAGGGAATACATCGTCAATTTCATGCTCGCCAATAAGGACAAGGAGGCGATTCTCGTGCCTTATCATCCCATGTAAGTCATCCGCGCGGATATCCTTCCTTTGATTTCAATCATTCATTTGCACGGTGGAGGCTAATTAATTTGAGGTGTACTAATTTTGCACAGCGGCGGGCACGCCATCCTCATCATCCTCTACCCCCGACACTCTCATGCTCTTTACTTGGACTCGTCGAAGAACATTAAGTAAAAGGATTACACCCACATCAAGTCTGTTCTCCACAGTGCTATGTTTTACTACGGCGCACGGGGTGGAGAGGTCAAGGACAAGAAGAAAAAGGACGGCAGGCCCGCCTTCGGCCATAAGACCGACTTCTGCTGCATCCAGCAACCGAGTGATTCTCTTAATGATGGATTCTATGTCCTACACCAGATGCTGGAGTACAGACGGGATCACCAGAACCTTTGCATGTCACCTACATCCGGCGATGCCCATATTCTGCAATGGGCAAAGAACTTAGGAGATATCAAGGATCATCGACTTCGAGCTGAGTTCTATCACATCCAGCACGAACTTGCCCAAATCATCATGAAGGAGGTCGTCGAAAAATCAGGGATGTTCTACGAAGAAGGACAAATGTCGCGGGAAGACGTCCGAACACGCCTCCAAGCTCAGCGTCTCAACCTGAAGCCTTTCACTAAGCTCGGGGACTATCTCCCTGACTTGGATGGATGGCACGACATGGAGTGACTGTCGATATATGACAATGTGTCCGCTTAGTCCATACTATCTGTATGACGAAAGTTTGAATTATGCACGATGAAACTTTATTTGTGATGTAATTAAACCGTCCTCCTCGACTAGCGAAGATCACTCTAGTTAGGGCATTTTGGGTACGACGAACTTTGTTATTTATGCTTATGATATGTTGCTTCTATTTTTGCCAAGTCTATCTCTTTCTGTTGCTCAACTATATATGTAGCATATTATCGACTCATGTGACGATGCAGGTGTATAGATCATCGATGGCGAAGAAGTGCTACGTCAGGAGTATACAACGAGTGGCCGGAATGTCAGGCCCAGGTGTACCGGTTTCCGGTTTCCGAGCGACAGCCAGTATTTAGTTTAGGTTCACGCAAAGTGAGAGCTCTTCTCGCGTATATCATTGTTTAGATGGATGATGATGTAGTTGCAAGTAATCGAGATTTGTATTGCTATTTTCGAGATGATGACGAGAGACCACTTGGTGTTGGATGATGATTATGATGATGACATGATTTGATGAGACTATTTGTATGTATGTGCTATGATTACATTTGTATGTCTATCATATGCTAAAGATTATTGTATAAAGCCTATTCAAATACAAAACAAATATGCAGAAAAAAACTACTAAAATTAGCAGTAGCGAGTGGAGAAAAGTTAGCAGCAGCGCCACAGTAACAGTAGCGCATCCAGGCAAAGCACGCTAGAGCTATTATATAGCAGTACCGCGGGTGTGCACGCGCTACTGCTACGGGTTAGCTGTAGCGCCTTATTAGTAGTGCCAGTCCCCGCGCTATTGATATACCTAGAACCTGTGCTACTGCTATCCTTTTCCCTAGTAGTGTTATATTCATTTTGATTATGCACAATATCTGTAAAGCATGAAAACACAAATAGTACTGAGATTATCTTTGTAATGCAGAGGATATTGTAATATAATAGAGGCTCCCTGTAAACCCTTGTGTTCTATCACTGGATTATGATGAGAGAGCCCATGTGTGCTGTAATATGGTGAGTAGATTAATATAATCTAGCACAACTACACAAAAAATAGGCTCCTGTTGGGGCCCCCAGATGTAAGGATAGTTGGCAGATGATAGGTTCATAATATACTGTATAGAAAGTTTATTGCCAAACCATGATAACGAGAGCGCAGAGCCCGTAGTGTAGATAATAGGGGTACACCATAACCACCATAAATAAATCGGGAAAGCGGAACTGGCTCAAAAACATAGGGTTTTGCCGCTACTAATATGCAGCCTATCGATCACCTACAGGCCAGCTCTACTCATCTGAAGGCGCACAACTGTTACTATCAGTTTAGTCTATCAAAGACCGCATGGCTCCCACCATTTCCGGGGTATTATGACAGACCAACTCGAAGTGCAAAATCAATTAGCAGAACCGACCCAATAGAGGTGTCGACTGCAGATGTCCCTGCTCCCCTTCCTGACAAGGAACATACTATGCTTCCCATACAGAACACCGCACGGGCCGCCGGCCGAACCACCGGCCCCCATCGTCTGTGTTCCTCCGTCACCCCCACCCCCGCCCCCACCGACATCGAGTTTTCTTTGTTCGGCGAGGTCCCACCACCGCCCCCACAACCACCGTCCTCACCCGAGCCCCTTCCTTCGCACCGGCGAACTCCGGCGAGCTCTCAAAAATCTACTGACCCAATTTTGAAATTTATTCTACTGTCATTTAACTAGTGTGGAATATAAAAGGGGAAAACCATAAGCATTGCGAGTATAGTGTTGAGCGTGCCATGGCGGATTTGGAGGTGCAAACCGGATAAAGGAAACTTCGCAACCAATGTTTGCTTTCAACTAACAAGTAAGTGATGGACAAGAAATCATAGTAAAGCAATGTCGATCTATTTTCTTGCTGCGATAAATAAGTTGAGAAGATACGAAAGAGTACCGCCTCTGGTGCGGCACCGTGTATGCATCTGCTGAGAATTTGACAGTGCTGCGGTAGCGATGGCTGTCGGCGGCGTGGAAGTAGATCTAGGATGATAGACGGTGGCGGCAAGGCGCGGTGGGCGAGACAGTCGTGGGAGCGGTGTCGGCAAGGTGGACGACGGCGGGGGTGAAGCGGGAGGACGGGATGCAAGGATCCCGGTCTGAAGCCATCACTACAAAAAAAGACACATCCATGACATTTTGGGCCGAACAAATTTTTTTTCTGTCATACATATGACACTTCTATGACGATAATTGTGACAAAACCTGGTATCATCATAGATGTGGTGGGCTCCTACTTCTATGACAAAAAATCATGACAGAAAATGGGCTTTTCGTCCTGGGCGGGCTGGAGACGCAGCTGCATGACATTCTTTGGGCTGTCCATGATGGAAAAAAACCATGGTAGAAGCGAGGGGGAGGAAAATTTCGGGGAGTTCCCGGTTACGGTGGGAGGTCGGGGGCCGAGCGATGCGCGTTTCTCTCGTACACGTACGCGTGTGTGTGCAAGGCGTTGGCTCTAACTGAACCCGAGTGAGGCGTTGGGCTCTAACTGAACCCGCGCGATTACACTGCAGGCTACGCGTTACTGAACCCGAGCGATCGATCGATGGCTGTTAACTGAACCCGATCGAGCGATTCCTTGGCTACTGCTGCTAACTGAAGCCGATCGATGGGATGAACAGTGAGCGTTGCCGGGGGGGGGGGGGGTTGGATGAACAGTGAGCGGTGGCGTTGCCTCTGGATGAACAGGACACTGTGGTGTGGTGGAGGGCTGGATGAACAGTAGATGGTGGAGGGGTGCCCGTGGAGGGGTGGATGAACAGGACCCCGTGGTGTGGAGGGCAGGATGAACAGTAGATGGTGGAGGGGTGCCCGTGGAGGGGTGGTTGAACAGGACCCCTTGGTGTGGAGGGCTGGATGAACAGTAGACGGTGGAGGGGTGGTTGAATAGTAGCCGGTGGAGTAGCGCGTGGTGGAGGCTGGATGAACAGGAGCCCGTGGAGGCTGGAGGAGGTCGACGGTGGATGAACAGTAGCTCGTGGAGGCTGGAGGGGGTCGAGGGTGGAGATGAACAGTATCCCATGGAGTCCCGTTTTGCGGTACGCCACACCCCTCCCGATGAACAGGACCCCTGTTTCGACCTTAGCGCTCCAACACAAGTCTGTTTCCTCCGTTTTGCGGTACGCCACACCCCTCCTGATCAACAGGACCCCCGTTTCAACCATAGGAGGTCCGTTTCCTCCGTTTTGTGGTACGCCACACCCCTCCTGATCAACAGGACCCCCATTTCGACCGTAGGAGGTCCGTTTCCTCCGTTTTGCGGTACGCCACACCCCTCCCGATCAACAGGACCCCTGTTTCGACCGTAGGAGGTCCGTTTCCTCCGTTGTGCGGTACGCCAGGCCTTTTTTGCATCGCCTCTTCCGTCCAAGCCCTCCCGATGAACACGACCACGCATTCCGTTCCGACCCATGAACACGACGACGACGCTGTTTCTCCGTTCCGTCCCAGCCATGTACACGAGCCCTCGCCGTACGTATGCGCGAGTAGGCGTTTGAAATCCCGCCCGTATGTACATATACGTGGTCGTATTTTCTTTCTTGCACCCTGGCCGCCTCTACTACGACACGTGCGCGCCTCTACATCCACCAGTATATATGTACGTACACGTTCACGACCAGAATGCCAACGCTGCGTACGCTTCGACCAGGTGGGTCCCAACTGTCAGGCACTTCCTTGCGTGCGAAGGTGTAGCTGGTAGGTCCCAGCAGTCAGGGGGGAACGTTTTTTTCGCGAAATACGATGTCCCATCCGGTGGGTCCCTGCTGTCAGGTGGAGCAATCATTATTTTCCAGGTAATAAGGAGGCACTTCCTTGCTGCCGCCATGGACCCAGCTGTCAGCCTCTCCACGTACAGTCCACGTCCAATGGAAGTCGTTCCTTGACCACATTGACCACGCCGCGCCGAGAGCACCAGGGCGGTGGACGACGGCGAGGCGTAGGAAGGGGATGACGGGGAGCCGGGGAAGACGCAACAGTGGAAGCCCACACGCACGCGGAGAGGAGTACGAGGGTTCACTGGTTCGGCTGCGGTGTGAGGTTGCCGTCGCCGCAGGGCCTGGCCAGCGGTGGGAATAGTAGGGGGCGGTGAGGCCTCCGCGGCAGCACAGCCGGCCACGGGAGGCAGGAGCATGCGACACAACCGGCGCTGCTTTGGGCGGCTGGAGCAAGAAGAACAGAGGTTGAAGAAGCTCTATGGCCGTTGGATGGACATCGTACGGTTAATGGAGCTAGAATCGTTCATATTGACTAAGTTGACAAAGCCCTTCGTCCCCGTCAACTTAGTAGGCCCACAAGTCAGCCTCCCACCAAGGTGGGTCCTAGCTAGCCGGGGGAGTATTCATTTTTTTGTGTGTAATAAGGAGGCACTTTCGGTGGGTACGAGCTGACAGCGAGGGGAACATTTTTTTCGTGAAATACGGTGGCCCGTCTGGTGGGTCCCAGCAGTCAGGGGGAAACGATTTTTTCGCAAAATACTGGTGGCCTGTCCGGTGGGTCCCTGCTATCAGGTGGAGGAATAATTATTTTGCATGTAATAAGGAGGCACTTCGTTGCTGCGGCCGTGGACCCAGCTGTCAGCCTCTCCACGTACAGTCCACGTCCGATGGAAGCCGTTCCTTGACCATGTTGACCACGCCGCGCTGAGCGCACTAGGGCGGTGGACGACGGCGAGGCCTAGGAAGGGGACGAAGCGTAGCCAGGGAAGACGCGGCAGTGGATGCCCACGCGTAGAGGAGTACGAGGGCACTGGTTCACTACGGTGTGAGGTTGCCATCGCCGCAGAGTAACAGGGGGTGTGGGTGAGTAGAGGGATGGTCTGGCCAGCGGTGGGAGTAGTAGGGGGCGGTGAGGCCTCTGCCGCATCGCAGCCGGCCACGGGAGGCAGGAGCACGAGGCACAACTGACGCTGGTTTGGGCGGCTGGAGCAAGAAGACCAGAGGTTGAAGAAGCACTACGGCCGTTGGATGGACATCGTACGGTCACTGGAGCTAGAATAGTGCATTATTGACTAAGTTGACAAAGCCCTACGTCCCCGTCAACTTAGTAGGCCCACAAGTCAGCCTGCCACTATACTGGATCCCAGCTAACAGGGGGAGTATTCTTTTTTTTGTGCATAATAAGGAGGCACTTCCTTGCGTGCGAAGATATAGCTGGTGGGTCCGAGCTGTCAATGGCGGTAACGTTTTTTTTTGCGAAATACAGAGGCCCTTTCGGTGGGTCCCTGATGTCAGGTGGAGGAATCATTATTTTGCGTGTAATAAGGAGGCATTTCCTTTCGTGCGGCCATGGACCCAGCTGTCGGCCTCTCCACGTACAGTCCACTTCAGATGCATGTCGGTCGTTGACCACGTTGATCAGGCCGCGCCGAGAGCACCAGGGCGGTGGACGACAGCGAGGCCTTGGAAGGGAACGACACGGAGGCAGGGAAGACTCGGAAGTTGTTTCCCACGCGGAGGGGAGTACGACTGTACGAGGGTTTACTGGTTCGTCTACCGTTGTCGGAGAATAACAGCAGGTATGGGTGAGTAGAGGGATGGCTAGGCCAGCGATGGGAGTACGGTGGGGCGGTGAGGCCTGCGCAGCAGCAGAGCCGGCCGCGGGGAGGAGGGAGCAGACAGTCTCGCCGGCGCCTGTTTGAGCGGCTGGAGCAGGAACAGCAGAGATTGAAGAAGCACGACGGCCGTTGGATGGACATCCAACAGTCACTGGTTGTGCGTCAACCTTTTTTAGGAAAGCCTCAAATCTGTGGAAAACAGCATACAACCCATCTGCCATTATTTCTAATAATTTTCAGCCCATTTGCTAATTCTTAAGGTTTTTTTGGAGCCGATATTCTTTTTGTTAGCATTACAGCCCAAATTGTGGCCACGGTTAAAAAATTATACGAAATTTTGCATATTTCGGTGCGGTCCGAACTGTTTTTAATCCCGAAATTTCGACTCACATTCAAACTGATTTAAAAAATAAATGTATATCAATATAAAATCCAACAAATTCTCCACGCATAAAAATTAATGTAATTTAAAATCTTGAAATGAAAAAAAGATATTTGAAACTAATTGCCGGTTTGATGTGTTTTAAAAATGTACAGCCCATTTCTCATTACTAATGGGCCATTTTCTTGGCTAGCCGAATGAAAGCTCTCCTCGTCTTGAAAGATTTGCAGCCCAACAGGCCTGACAAAGCGACTTACTTGGCAAATCACAAAAAAACTGGGCTGTGGCCATGGACCCAGCTATCAGCCTCTCCACGTACAGTACTCTTCCGATGGAAGTCGTTCCTTGACCACGTTGACCACGCCGCGCGGAGAGCACCACGGCGGTGGACGACGGCGAGGCCTAGGAAGGGGACGACACGGAGCCGGGGAAGACGCGACAGTGGAAGCCCGCGCGGAGAGGAGTACGAGGGTTCACTGGTTCGGCTGCGGTGTGAGGCTGCCGTCGCCGTAGGGCCTGGCCAGCGGTGGGAATAGTAGGGGGCGGTGAGGCCTCCGCGGCAGCACAGCCGGCCACAGGTGGCAGGAGCATGCAGCACGACCGACGCTGCTTTGGGCGGCTGGAGCAAGAAGACCAGAGGTTGAAGAAGCACTACGCCCGTTGGATGGACATCGTACGGTCACTGGAGCTAGAATCGTTCATATTGACTAAGTTGACAAAGCCCTCCGTCCCCGTCAACTTTGTTAGCCCACAAGTCATCCTCCCACTATGGTGGGTCCCAGCTAGCAGGGGGTATTCATTTTTTTGTGCGTAATAAGGAGGCACTTCCTTGCGTGCGAAGATATAGCTGGTGGGTCCGACATGTCAGCGGGGGGAACGTTTTTTTTGCGAAATACAGAGGCCCTTCCGGTGGGTCCCAGCTCTCAGGTCCTCGCAAAAAAGGGAAAGAAAATCAAAGACTTGGGAAGGCGTATAGAACAAGCTATTGTACCAGTAAAGAGACATTGTCGAGTTTTAAAAAAAGAAAGACGTGCTCCTGTAGCTTGTTCGAATCCAAACCTAGACTATGACTATATATGGTGCTATGCTACTCTGCAAGTAATGAAACTGACATATCCAACGTTCGCTTCTCCTCTTCTCTACTTACTCTGCCTAGCATCAGAAGCTCTGGCCGCAGCAACCATGTCCGCTGGCTGCTCGTCCACCTGCTCTTCAGCAGGCAACAACCAGATATGTGCCAAGTCGCAACCCGTACCATCGCCTGTGGGTCTCATCACACCCTCGCCAGCACGCGCACCGCAGCCGATTGCTCATCGCAACCCGCTGCCGTTGGTGTGGTGCCACTTCTGCAAATCACGCAGAGTCATCCGTCGCGTCTTAACCACAATCTGCAACCCTAGCCGAGTCTTCTACAAATGCCTGAATCATGGGGTAATAATATGTTTAAGTGTTGTTCTGCTGCTTTCAGTTGCTGATTTTTTAATAGTTTGGTTGATGATCTACCAATTTGATTCATGCAGAAACAGGAAGATTCGTGTGATTTGTATTTATGGGAAGTTGCTGATGTGGGGGAATGCAACTACGCTGATTATTTGGTTAGCCGAGGAATCCCAATACCAGCAGGTTGGGGTATTGGACAAGTAACTGAAGGAATGACAGAAGAGGAAGATGCAGAGCAGAAGGTTAAAGATGAAGTTCCTCTGATCATGGCCAAGCAACAGCTGCTGAACGGCTTTGACAGCAATGAGGAGATGAAAGAGCTTGTGAAGATAATGGGGAAAATCGATGTGCTCTGTAGGATGATTGTCTCTTTATTTGCAGTGTATGTAGCGCTTGTGATGTATTCAGTGGCTACGACATGAGCACTTTGCTGAAACTAGTAATGAATGAAACCTGTGTAGCAGGCTGGGCGTAGTGTTTTGAACATCTAATGATTTCTATTAAGGGAAATCAGGGGGTATCCCCTTTTGCTCATATAAATAAATAAATAGTAGAGGCCCTGTCGGTCAGCTTTGTTCTCATTTGAAGACGTCGAGCAAATTGCAGTCCAACAACAAACTATGTCATCAAATTCAAGTTTCATAGCCAAATATTAGTACAACTACACAACAATGTCATCATGTTTTAGTTGTCATACAATCACCAAAACAGAAATCAGCATACATAACAAGTGATGTTCTCACAGCAAAATACTAAACAACATGTTCATCAGGTTTCAGTTGTCATAGCAAACACAATTTCACATAGTAGATAAAAAAACGTCTTTTGACAGGCAAATATGACAAAAGCAATGTAATCATCATCCGCAGCAGCAGCGTGAACATCTTCGCCATGTGTATCAGTCTGAATCGTAATTCCCCACGGTGTCATCTTCTTCTTCGTCCTCAACGTCCTCGAACGTTGGCTTCTTCTTGATCAACTCTTGTATGTCCACAGCACGACAGGCAATCTTTTCGTCGGCGTCATTGACGTGATGGTTCTCAAAGATATTAGGAACATCTGTGTTATCTTGTACATCAGGAGCAGTGTAAGCATCTCTTGTTGTGCAACTTCATTAAACGAATTCCTCTGTTCAAACCTTTGCAATACTCTCCAGTCATCGCTAAGTGCAAATGTGTCTTCCAAGAAAAAATATCTGTGTTGCTAGATTTGCCAAAATAAAAGGCTCGTTGGTCTGGTACGCCGCCTTGACATTGATGGATTTGAAATAATCATCAGCTCTGGGTTTTGCGATCCTGGAAAACAGGTTATACCAACGACAGCACAACACAACCACACACCGATGATCCTCGAAACTGGAGATATACTGCAAATGGACAATGTCTGTTATGATAGCATACATTTCAGTTGTCTCTTTGTCATACTTATCCGTGCTCATGATGGCACTGTTTTGTGTCTTCCTGCCTTCGTCTCGTGCAAGAGTGTTGTAGTGCACATCTCCAACAACGCAAGATTCATAATGTCTTACCCGAGTATCAGGACCCATTGCTAGTGAGTAAAGGGCATCATCAACTGCCTGCCCATCCTCCCGCATCTTCTTAACCTATGGATAGAAAATAGACAAGATGATCATCTTATGTACTCAATATATTAAAAAAACTGACAGTGCACTTCAAAAGCTTACATGGTTCTTGAACCATTTCGCAAATCCTGCCATAACCAGTTTGTCAATGTTTCTTGGATTTTGTGGCTGTAACTCCTCTTTGTAGATGCTACACAACATAGTGATCGCGTCAAGCATCTAAATATATAAGAATGTGCTGCAAGTTTGGTAGATTACGATGTATAAGTTGCAGTAATGCACTTACTTGATATAAGGTAGTATGTCAGGACAGTTATTCAACACATACCAAACCATTTTGTCCAAATCTTTAGGTTTGTCCTCTTGTCGACTCTTCCCTGTAACTCGAACAGAATAATCGAAAACATTGAGCCCGGGATTGTCTTTACCCACCTCTTTGCTAAGCTGATCAGCTGTTTCAATGTATTTTGAGCAGAATGTAAATGCTTCTGTAGCAATGTAGGCCTCCGCAATGGTACCCTCGGGTCTAGCTCTATTCCTAACATAGCCCTTGAAAGTGCCTAGCCGCCTTTCAATAGGGTACATCCAGCCATACTGTACTGGACCTCTAAGTAGTGCCTCATTAGGTAGATGAACAAGCAAATGCACCATCACATCAAAGAAGGCTGGAGGATATATATTCTCAAGGTCGCATTGGATAGTTGGTATCTTGTCTCTAAGACGCTCCAAAGCATATATCCTGATATTCCTACTGCAGAGTTCCCTAAAGAATTGTCCCAACTCCGCAACTGCTCTGTATAAGTCAGGGCGGCCCAATCCTCTAAGGATAATAGGTAAAACCCTTTGAAGTAGGACGTGGCAGTCATGAGTTTTCAACCCTTGTACCTTGTTTCCATCCGCACTGACTCTCCTTTCAGGGTTGGAAGCAAATCCATGTGGGAATCTCACACGTGACAGGACCTCGCAGAATTCTTTTCTTTTTACCTTGTCCAAGACGTACACAGCTGGTGCCATATCCCGTGGTTTACCTTCATCTTGCACCTACAAATCCTGTCTGATACCCAGGTGTGTGAAATCAATCCAAGATTTTAAGGTATCTTTCGTCTTGCCTTCAATATTAAGAAGTGTGCCGATAATGATGTCACATATATTTTTCTCGATGTGCATCACATCAAGATTATGCCACAGATCCAAATCTTTCCAATACCCCAAGTCCCACAAAGTGGACCTGCGGGTAAACAATAATCTCTCTTCTGCCCTGCCACGCTTCCTTTTCCCGCTACCATTATCAGGATGGTTTCCTGGTGTAATATGCCTGACCTAATCTAATTCCACTTGCAACTCATCGGCGGTGAGCCTCTTTGGCGCATCACGGTTTTCATGCTTTGCATTGAACACATGTCTTCGGTATTTTCTAGGAAGCGGCTTGTCCTTGTCAAGGAAACGGCGGTGTGCAATGTAACAGTTCTTGCTAAGTATTGCGTATGACAGCGGATTCCTGTCACAGCGAACACATGCATTGTAACCATGTGTCGTTCGCCCTGACATAGTGCCCAAAGCCGGATAATCATGGATGCACCAAATTATAACAGCATGCAGAAATAAATCAGCTGGTGGGCTGCTATATAGGTCTCGAGTGAGAACACCCTTCCATAGTTGTTGAAGTTCCTCCACAAGAGGTTCCATGAACAAATCAAAATCCTTTCCAGGACTTTTTGGACCTGGGATGAGAAAGGCCATCATGTAGTTTGATTCTTTGGTGTAGACATTTGGAGGCATGTTGTAAGGGATAACAAGCACTGGCCACATGCTATATGTGGCGCTCTGGTGGCCAAATGGGTTAAATCCATCTGAAGCTAAGCCAAGTCTAATGTTTCTCGGGTCAGCAACAAACTCTTTGTGTTTATCATTGAAGCTTTTCCACTCACTACCATGAGATGGATGGCTCATTACATTCTGATCTCTGTACTCCTGGTTCCTAGAATGCCACAGTACATCCTCTCTTGTTTCAGCTTCATGAAACAACCTCTGCAATCTTGGTGTAATTGGAAAATGTCTCAGAACATTATGAGGAATCCTCTTCACAGCATTGCCATCTTTCCATCTTGATGATTTGCATTTCGGGCATTCACTTAAGTTGGCATAATCCTTCCGGAACAGAACACAATTATTCTTACAAACATGGATCATATCATATCCAATTCCAACTGCATGAAGGAAATTCTTCATTTTACTGTAGGTGTGTGGCAGCTCAGATGCATCTGGGAAAGATTCGCGGAAAGCAGCCAACATCGCATCGAATGATTTGTTGGTCATCCGCTCAGATGTCTTCACCTGAAGAAAGGTGACCATAGCTGAGAATACTGACAGCTTATTTCCTGGGGTGACAACAACGTTGCATTGTTCCAACATGTGGGCCCACCATTTTTCTTCTGCAGGTGAAAGTTCATGGAATGCACGAGCATTTCGTAGCATTGTTTCAATGTTGGTCAAACTCACTGGCTCCGCCACCACCACCTCCTCCTCCTCTTCCACCTGAGCATTAGGTAGATCAAGATGGTGATCTGCTGCTTCCATGTAGTCAATAACATTGACGTTCACAGCTTCACCATGATGAACCCACCTAGTATATGTGACCGACATCCCATACAAGTGTAGATGATTTTGCACAGTTGACTGGGGTCTTGTAACTGAATTCATACAACTGCTACACGGGCAAAGCACATCGGATTTCGGACCACCGTACTCAGCTCTGATAAAGTTCATGAAGTTTTCAACCCCCTCGACATATGCAGCAGAGAATCTTCGAGCAGAAGTTATCCAAGTCCTGTCGATCTGTTAGACATACAAATTAGTTCTTCTGCTAGATATTACAGGAAAAACATATATGCTTTTTTATGAAGTCCAGAAAAAAATACCTAGGTCGATGTCTAAAGCTATGGCAAGATATTTGGACGAGCAGATCTAAGTAACGAAATATATGTAAAGCTAATTCAGCAAACATATTTGAGTGCCAAATTATGGCAGGCTGTTTCAGTAGTCAATGAGGCCGAGCACACAGCCATCGAACTATCGAAGGCCATCACAACAACAAAGATCGAGTATAAAATGGTGTAGAGCTATTTCACCTAACAGATTGGCTACTAGACAATGGCAATCTACGTCACAATAAATATAGGGCAGGATATTTTAGCAACCAATCGACCTTGGCATGCCATCTCAGCTAAGCAGATTGAGTGCAGAACAGGGCAAGGAAGCTTCTTAAGCAGAGCATATTGCCAGTAAACTACTTCGGCAAACAGTGAGATTAACAGCGTCTATCAGCTAACATTCAGCGCTACACCGACATGAACGGGGCCTCAGTCTAGAGTGCGCGTACCGTGGGAGAAGCTGACCACCGTGCGTCTCCACACGAACGTCGCCAGCGGTGGCGGCGCTGACCGCCGTGCGCCTCCACAAGAACGTAGCCAGAGGTGGCGGCACGGCTAGAGGACGACAGTCTACGAGAGCGTACTGTGGGAGCGAGAGGATCGCCGAACCGCGGCGCCGACGTATCGGCGCGGTGGGGAGGTCGGCTTTGGCGGAGTGAATGGAGTGGAGGGGGACAGGGGGGAGGGGGTTTGGGGAATATTATTGGCTAGTTGGCCGAATGGCGGTTGAATCGGATTTGGGGGGAAATTTTGGGTGTGGGGGGGAGGATTTTCACGCGGTTGGCGGGGGGAGTTTGGCGCATGGTCGGTTTCTCCAAGTGCAGTCCCACGTGTCAGTGAAGAGGCAAGCCGAAGCGCGTTCCGTTTGCGTGAGCCGTGTGCAGGACCGAACGTGTGTGGGGTGCAATGCGACCGCGACAGGAGTGATGTGTGTGTACCGCATATTTTCCTTTTAAACTAGGTGCTTCGCCCCCACAAAAAAATATGTTTCTTCGCGCGATCCATCGATACTACTACTAGTAATCCGGTAATCCCGACTAAAACGGCGCGACCGGGTCTTTTCCCGCGCGATATGCTGAGAGGTTGGCTTAGTTGGGTTTTTTAGGACGAGTAATGCTACACCTACGTAATCCCAGTTACGTAATTAACATAATGTGAAACGTGTGAGCTGTTGATTGTAGATTGGGGGGAGGGAGGGGCCCACCACCATGAAAATCAGGGGAGGAGAGAGAGATGCAATTTACGTTAACCCTTTTGTAGGTTCCCGTAGATGTAGAAAGATGTGTCCGATCCTGCAATATAGGCCGTCCGATCTATATCTAATGGATAGGAAGGAAACTATGACAATTTACTCGCACTCCTCTCCACATTTGCAGATAAGGCTTTCCCTCGTTAATCCTTTTCTCCCACAAGATCTTGATCTTCCGTGCAACGCACGTGCATCTTGCTAGTACTCCTACAATATGTATATTATTGTGAAAGTTCATATACACCGGCCGAGATTAATGCAAACACGGCATATTTTCATTACATTTCGAACTTTTATAGGACAAAAAAAATAAAAGAATCCCGACCCTAAACCTATTCTACGGCGGCGACCGACGTCCTCCATCTGTGATCTCCATATACGGGGGAGGGGTTCAAGACCCGTGAAGTGAAGGTGCGGTCTCCGACGAGGAAAAGTAGAACACGGGAGACGGACCGGCCAGTTGGCACACCATGCGCTACCGCCTCCCATGCCCTACTCATCCTCGGAGGAGTCCCCGACCTCGACGGTGCCGGACGTTGGACGGTGCCAAGTAGGACGCGTGGCTGACGGTGCTCCCGTCGTCGGCCGCTAGCGTGGCCACCACTTGTGCGGCGACTTCAGCGAGGGCGGCGACCTCGAGCTCCATCCCTGAAGACAAGCTCTCTCGCAGAGCGTTCGCGCTTGCGGTCATGGCAGATGTGGTTCCAGGTAGGAGGACGATGAGCTATGGTGTGGAGGTTAGCTGGGCGTTGCCGCTTTAAGTAGCGCATTCCGGTGAGGCCAAGCGTCCGGGTGCGTCATTAAGTCGCCAGAGTTGTTCCTCGGGCACTGAGCCTCTTAATGACAACATACGAACGGACGGCATGAATGCGGGCAACTGGCGCCGGCTGGGAACGCACCGCGTGACGGCGCGAGGGATGAGGGTTTTGGTGTGCCAGGGTAGTCAGCTGCGGTCGTGGCAACGTTGGAGATGCCCTTTGCTCACATGCGATCCCTGCATGTCATTGAAAAAGCAAGACAACCCGGCATGGTCTCAGGTCCAGAGGATGCAGTTGGCTATCAGGACCCCGATTCTAAGTCACACCGATCTAGCCTGTAACACCTCATATCACTTTGCGGCCTCACGCACGGTATTCCCACGGGTGTCGCCTTACCATGGCCTGAGACCGTTTGCGCCTTTTGGCTCACGTATATGATAGTGTCGCTAGCATCCATATGACAGAGAATCCGGGCCGACATGACTAGTCGTGAACCCAAAGTGGCACTAACTTATGGGGACATGCATACATGAATCAACATCAAGCATGTCGGTCAGCAGCGTGCGAATCCGGGCTGTAGCACTGGGCTAACAGGACTCCGGGAACCCGGGCTGTAGCAGGCTAGGCAGGACTCCGGATGTCACCGCGTGACATTTCCCCGAAGGGACAGACACAGTAACAAAGTGAATCACATGCCGGCCAGTCAAGTGTTCCGGAGCAGTAGTGCTGGGCTAGCAGGACTCCGGTGAACCGGGCTGTAGCAGACTACTATGGCTCATGGAAGCACAAGACTACATTTCCCCATCAGAGAGGCTACCAAGGATAAACAACTAGGTTGTCGGATCCCACACATACCAAGTGTCGGTGTCAAAACCGGCGGATCTCGGGTAGGGGGTCCCGAACTGTGCGTCTAGGCCGGATGGTAACAGGAGGCAGGGGACACAATGTTTTACCCAGGTTCAGGCCCTCTTGATGGAGGTAAAACCCTACGTCCTGCTTCATTGATATTGATGATATGGTTAGTACAAGAGTATATCTACCACAAGATCAAGGAGGCTAAACCCTAGAAGCTAGCCTATGGTATGATTGTTGTTCATCCTACGGACTAAAACCCTCCGGTTTATATAGACACCGGAGAGGGCTAGGGTTACACAGAGTCGGTTACAATGGTAGGAGATCTACATATCCATATCGCCAAGCTTGCCTTCCACGCCAAGGAAAGTCCCTTCCGGACACGGGACGAAGTCTTCAGTCTTGTATCTTCAAGTCCAGGAGTCCAGCCGAAGGTATAGTCCGGCTATCCGGACACCCCCTAATCCAGGACTCCCTCAGTAGCCTCTGAACCAGGCTTCAATGACAACGAGTCCGGCGCGCAGATTGTCTTCGGCATTGCAAGGCGGGTTCCTCCTCCAAGTACTTCATAGAAGATTTTGAACACAAAGGTACTGTCCGGCTCTGCAAAATAAGTTTCCACATATTGCCATAGAGAGAATAATATTTACACAAATCTAATCTGCTGACGTATTCCGTAGCGTGACATCACACCACTGCCAAGTCTTTATTCGAATCGTTTTACTGTCCCACCTCAGCGCATTTAGCGAGGCGGTTTCCTTGGCACGTCTTGTCAAAGCACAGATCATGTCCCCTTATTCCGGGATTCTCATCAATACGGGCGTGGGTAACCCAACCGTAACCGTTGGTATGTTTTCTCGATCAAAGGCGAGTCCCAAACGGTCACGGGGAGGGCCCTTGGTATTCATCCTCTTATAAAGAGACCAAGGCCTTACTCCTTTCTTTCTATCTCAAACGAGTTCACCCTTCGCCTCGAGTTCCAACACCCAAGGCTCCAGATTTCAGGCGCTTCGGACCTTAGACAATGTCCGGTTCCGACCTTCGAGGCCGATGGATGCCCTCCTCCGTCACGGAGGAGGACGTGCTGAAGTTGAGAGAGGCCAGGTTCTTGACTGGCGAAATCTGGCATAGGCTGCCTGCTCAAGGGCAGGTCATTCCCACTCCCTAGACTGGTGAGAGTGTGGTGTTCATGTCTCACTTCCTTCGGGGGCTAGGCTTCCCGACGGATCCCTTCATGAGGGGGCTCATGTTTTATTATGGGTTGGAATTTCACGACTTAGCTCCGGAGTCCATCCTCCATATTTCCTCATTCATCGTCGTGTGTGAATCCTTCCTCCGTATTACTCCTCACTTCGGACTATGGCTCAAGACCTTCAAAGTAGAGCCAAAGATGATCGAGGGACGACACGCGGAGTGCGGAGGTGCTTTTATAAGCAAGAATGCTAGGGCTCCATGGCCCGAGGGCTCTTTTCAAGAAGAGTCCAGCTTATAGCAACGAGAGTGGTTTTACATCACTGCTCCCAGGAGCACCAAGTGGGTGGCGCCACCTGCCTTTCGCTCGGGACCCCCACCACAGCTAGTGTGATGGGTCAATAAAGGACTGGATTGGGGGCCGTCCAAGGACGTTCCCTTGTTGCAGGGCCGCATTCGAAATCTCCTAGAAAGAGATATCAGTCTAGTCACGGTGACACAGGTTATGCTGATTCGTCAAGCTCTGCCCTGCAAACGTCGCCCCCTCTGCCTGTGGGAGTTCAATCCGGAGGGACCACGAGGTCTCCAACATTTTATGGGCGCGACGCCTGTGGAGATGTACAAATTGTTCTTCGGATCACAAGCAATGTGTCCGGACTTGACCGAGGACGCAGGTCTGAGCTGCAACTGCCCGGATACTCAAGTAAGCAGCCTTGTGCCCGGACTCGCAATCCACATATTTATCATAAAATTGCCCTTAAAAGAGTTGTCCTTTAAAAAGGAGTGGATAGCGAAAGCAAAGCTAATCAGGTGTCCGCCCCCCTCCACGAGACCACGCCGGGTCCCGTGCTAGTCAGGATGTTGGAGGTTGTGCCTTCGGAGGAAAGCGAGGGAGGGGACAAGGAAGCTACGGCCTCCTCGAACGAGGCTTTTTGGAAGGGAGGAATCGAAAATTCCTCTCCTTAGGGGAAGAAGAGGACCGCCTCTGACGACCCGGAGACCATGGCCTCAAAGCGGGGGAAGAAATCTTCGTTAGAGGATCCTGCGCCGGGGGATACGTCGGCCGAATTATGTCCTCAAGGGGATCAGCCCTCCACCGAGCCGTAAGTAGAGAGGAGTTTTTCTTTTTAAGAAATGAGAGAAATCCTAGCTTTATATCTGAGAAAAGTAATCGAAAATTTACCTTGTAGCTCGGACCTTAGCCCTTTTCAGCAAAGCTCGTCTTCGGGGGATATTCTTCCGGAGATGATGGAGAGTGGAACGCCTCCCCCTGCCGTACCGCCTTGCGAGGCGGGCGACCCTGAGGTATCCTCGCGGAGGGTTTCTCCGAATCCGGCAGGGCTGGAAGGTAGCCATATGGCCCCCCAAAGCCCTCCGTGTCCGGCCTCTGAAAGGGGCCATCGGACGAGTCCGGCACCGTCTGGTGCGTGGTCGGAGGAGCTGAAGGATCTGCTAGGGCGAGCATCTATCTCAGAGGAGCACCGTGCATTGATGGGTACGGTGATTGGGAGGATTTCATCCGTGGAGAGCGGATCGCACGAGGCCGTCAGGAGTTTACTGACAGGTTTTGAGGTACGTGAAATAATGTACCCTTTTTGGACAGTTGCGCATAAATAAGATGCGCCCTGTGTAGATAGTAGCCCCTGAGACTCTGTGCGTTGTCAAAAGTGACGGCGCGCAGAGGATCATAATCCCAGGTCTAATATGCCGCCTTCATACGTAGGTGGCGAAGTGTCGGGTGGCTAGCCGGACTGATGAATTTGCCGAGCTAAAGCGGCAATTTGACGTGGCAGATGCCGACATCGCGCTTGTCAACAAGCGGCTTGACGAGGCAGAAGGTATGTAATTACTCCGGCGGCACCTGGAGGAGCTTTATGCCAGTATCTTACAATGTGTGCGCTTGATGCAGATGGTGCTGCTACCATGGAGAATCTTCGGGCGGAACTTGCCCGAGCCAAGGAGCAAGCTAGGAAAAGTGATGCGGCTGCTAGAAAGGCAATTGAAGAGCTGAAAGCCGAACAGGCTGCTCACTGCCGAAGCAAGAAGGAAATGGCCGAGATGGCTATGAAGCTGAAGAGCGCTGCGACCATTGCAAGCTTCTTGAAAAAGAATATTAGGCGGAACACACGGACCTGGAGAAGGCCGTTGCGGATGCCAAGGATGCTCGCTCTTCAGCCCTTTTTGCATCAGGCCGAAGCAAGAAGGAGCTGCGTCAGGCCGGAGAGATCGCGGCTGAAAGCCCTTTTTGCTGTGGAGGAAGTTCTGTGATCCTAAACATGCTCTGTTAAACCGGATGTGGAGTACAGCGGACACCTATCTGGATTTGGCAGCGAGTGCTGCAGATGCGGCCGAACACTTCCGAGATCAAGAAGATCACGAAGTGGAAAAGCTCTTCTGGTCGCAGTTCCACAATCTAGAGCGTCCACTGTCATTGGCCGATCGTTTGGCCGAATGGGCCGAGCTAAATAGGTTGTCCGGACTCGCCATGAAGTATGTCATGAGTCATCTGTGGCCAGAGAGGCCAGAGCCAAAAAGTTATTTCAACTTGGTGCAACAGTTCCTTGGTGCGGCGCCGCATATCAATGCGATGAAGAGGTCAGCGTGCATAGAGGGTGCGCGGATAGCTCTTGCCCGTGTCAAGACATACTGGGCGGAAATGGAGGCCACCGCTATTGCATCCCCAGACTCGGATGGAAGCTGAGTACCTACCGAGCACTATTTTCAGGAAGTTCTGCAAGGCGCTCGTTTAATAGAGACGCAGTGCTCGAAGGATACTATATTCGAATAGCATATATTATTGTAAAACAATATTTTGATAAATTGTAGAAGCTTTTTATACGTGTGCCTGCAAGTATTATAATACCTCCTGTGCGGCCGTTTAACATATATGTATATATAATCTGAAAGATGGCAGTCGTCGGCTTCAGGCCCCACGCACATAATGCGGGGGTGTTCGCAGAAGGCGCATTTTCACACTTGATCCAACGTCTTGGTCCTACAAAGGAGGTGATAGCGCAGCGAACTAGGCAATCAGACTATGATGCTTTATCACTTTCACTTAGCCATAGGAGTTTGACAGTGAGGCTACTTATATAGGCCCTGGTGGCGCCTGCGCTCGCCCGAACTCGGGGCGCGTATGTGCCTGGCTGGGAAACGACCCTTTATTAATGCGGAGGAATCCTCACTAGTAGAAAAAGGGTCAAACGTGAAGCACATTAGTGCCGGTTTGATTTTGGCCCGGTACTAATGGTACCATTAGTGCCGGTTTGAATGGATTTGCATTAATGCCGGTTTGTGTTGAACCTTTAGTACCGGTTCGTGGCACGAACCGGTACTAAAGGGGTGGTGGCAGGCTGGCGTCAGGCCGGGGCCCCATGATCACCTTTAGTACCGGTTCATGGCACGAACCGGTACTAAAGGTCTAACCTTTAGTACCGGTTCGTGCCATGAACCGGTACTAAAGGGGTCTGACCTATAGTTCCAGTTGGAGACACAAACCGGCACTATAGGGCAATTTTCAAACTTGAAAAAAATCATAACTAAATCATCCTAATTCATAAAAATACATATAATATATCAAAATTTGCAGAACAAAGGGGTTGATCCGCTGAAACAACCAGTTTTCCGTTTCGACAATTTTTTAAAATCACAAAATTCCAAAGGGAAAATAGAGTTTTTGGGCGTTTTAGACGTTTTTTTGGACGTTTTAGCGTTTAGTGCTAGGGTTTAGATTTCAGCGTTTAGGTTTAGGTTTTATGGTCTAAACCCTTAGTTTGTACTATTTAGCATAGAGTTTCCGACGTTTTAAGTCCCGGGTTTATGGTTTAGGACAATTTTTGAAATGACAAATTGTAAAAGGAAAAAAAGATACACTCTAATTTATGTTTTTTTGAATTTTGGTTAAATCTTGTCAAATCGGTCAAACAACTGATTCAAGAAATATAGAGTGTTACTAAATAATTACGCAATAATATTAGTGTTACTAAATAAGTATCTCAGTTTTTTTGAATTTTGTTCAAATCTGGTCAAACTGTGGTCAAATTGTGGTCAAACTATGGTCAAACTACTTATTCAAGAAATATTAGTGTTACTACATAATTATTCAAGAATATTAGTGTTACTAAATAATTATTTCAATTTTTTGAATTTTGGTCAAATCTGGTCAAACTATGGTCAAACTGTGGTCAAACTTATTCAAGAAATATTAGCGTTACTAAATAATTACTGTTTTTTTTAGAATAATAGTTTCAAACTCAAACGGTGAAATGCGTGACTTCATGCTCAAGCTAAACTCCTGAGGGTTAATAGGATTGACATCTTACTATTGTCAGGAAAACAACAAGTGCAGACTCGGAAACGAAGGAGAATAGAACCTGAAAGTTAAGTGTGCTCGGGCTGGAGTAGTGAGAGGGATGGGTGACCGTTCGGGAAGTTAGATGATTTGGAATGAGTGATCCACACTTGAGCAGTTAAGAGAGGTGATTAGAGACTACATCATCAAATAATTCAGAAAAATAAAAAATAAAAAAAATCAAATTTTTTTTTCCAAAATTTTCAAAAAATAAAAAATAAAAAAAACCTTTAGTACCGGTTGGTAACACCAACCGGTACTAAAGGTCCTCCGTACCAGGGCACGAGTTCACGCCACGTGGTGGCACTTTAGCACCGGTTCGTGCCGAAGCGGTACTAAAGGGGGGGGCTTTAGTGCCGAAACTTTAGTGCCGGTTCCATAACCGGCACTAAAGGCCCTTACAAACTGGTTTTAAAGCTCCGTTTTCTACTAGTGCCTAAAGATTCTGGTAAGTCATCGAGTGGTTGACCAGTCTCACGCTATATCATGATAGTCAGTTTTCGGCTTTCTCTACCGAGGTGCTCGCCTAGCCGAACCGGGGCACAATCGCAGTAGTTCTCCTGGTGCCGCCTTAGCCGATAGAGCGGAACGTAAGGCAGCCGAACACAGGAGCTGGGCAAACCCAACATTTGACCAAAGGCATGATTCGGAGCTGATGCATATAATGCCAAACTCGCGACGCCGAACACTCCCTAAGGTATTCGGTCTTTATGAGGGCGGGCGGGATAACACCCTTAGTAATAAGCCCCTAGTGTCCAGGTACGCGCAAAACTCTGACGTGGCCACATGCCAAAACGCCAGCCTCCTCCTTCGTTATACCAAGAAACCAGGGGATGTGTATCAACAAGAGACACTAAAAAAGGTTTACGCAGGGTCTTAATCTGAAAAGAATCCTTGGAACGGGTCCCTGCTGCACGTCTGCGCCTATGTCTCCGTTGTGCCGTATCCTGGACGGGTGTAGCACCGTGTTCATCCGTAAAAGATAGGAACTTAGTTGAAGAAAGATTGTGCCAAACATAATTTATACTAAATGAACAAAGTATAAATCGAAATGGGTAAAATTGAGCTTTATTGTCTCCTGTTTTATATGCGCGGAGCCCCTATTACAGGGGTATACGGCTATTAAGCCTTTATCAATTGTATGTTTATGTCGGACTCGTCTAACCATGCCCGTGGTCTTGACGACCTGTTTAGGTGCTTTGGCTGGTGAAGCCGCTTTATTGTGGGGCTGTCAAGGCAGCCGCACTGTCTTCCGCGCGGGAGGAACACTCAATATTTTCCCTTTAATGAGATGATGCCTTGTGGACCGGGCATCTTAAGCGTAAGAGATGCATAATGCGGTATTGCGTTAAAGCGGGCGAAAGCTTCGCGTCCCAGCAGTGCTTGATATCTACTTGAGAATGGGGCGATGTGGAAAGTTAGCTGTTCACGATGGAAGTTATCGGGGGAGCCGAACATAACTTGTCACAACCCTAGCCTAGTTTTGCTTACTCTTGCATGATCATCATGGCATCATGTTTTTTTATGAAACTGAAATGGGGATGACAGAACCCCCAGCACCCCCCTTAAACCAACTAGGGTTTACTAAAATCTTTTTCAATGATTTCAAAATGCCCTTTAAAAATGTTCATCATTTCTGGATCAAGGTGGAAGCATCTACCGAAAATGGTTGACATTTTTGCAGGACATATTTGGACTTTGAATTAATTCAACCATATTTGAATTGGAGCTATTTAAATGCTATATATATTTTAGTTGCTCCAAAAATGTTGGAAATTGTTAAGGGTCACTGGAATAACTCAGAAAGCACCCATAATTATTTCCAGGATTTTATGAATGGTTTACTATTTATTTTTAAACCAGAACAGAAAAACAGAAATTAGAAAAGGTAACAGAAATAAAAGAGAGAGACAGAGGAGCTACCTGGGCTTACCTGGCGCCCCAACTGGCCCACCTCTGTAGTAGCCCAACTAGGCAAAGCCAGCCCGGCCCACCAGGGGCAGCACTGTCTTCTTCCTCCCGCCAGGAGGAGAAGCAGCTGCATGCCCAATGCGCAGGCGAGCCGCTCTGGCTCCTCCCTGCCTGCGTGCCCCCCTCGACTGCCTGGTCGCCGCCATGCACACCCCCGACCCCCTCGTCCTCTCCCCTCTCTCCCTGGACCTCTTTCCCCTCCTCTCCTCTCTCTCTCGCGGCAACCCGATCGCAACCATCACCACCGCCGCCGTTTAGCATGGCCACCGAGCTCCCCAGGAGTCGTTTCCGTGCCCCCGTGCTCCGCCCCCAACCCCAAGCACCTCTCCGCCGACCAACGCAAGGCCGGATGACCCGAGGACGACGCCGCGACCTTTCTTCCCCGTCCATGGCCGCCGGATGCTACCGTCCGATTCGCCGTCGTCCCTGCCTCCCCGAGCTCCACGACTGGCTCTTTCGAACCGCGGTGAGCTACTGACCGTTTCCCCTCTGACCCCTTGCTTGCTCCCACCCTCTAGCCATAGCCCCGAGGTCACCCAAGGCCGCCGTCCGCCATGGCCGGTGAGCCCGCGCTCCCAAGCCTCTCCTCCTCGCTCTAGGGGCATCGACACGCTCCTGGCGCCTCTAGGAGGCTGCCTAGCCACTACATTTGCTCACTCGAGCACTAGAGCCCCAGACCCGCTCGAGCCCAACTCCGGCCGCCGTTTCTGCCCGCCGCCGTCGCCGCGACACGCCGTTCCCGGCAACCCCGCTTACACCATTGGATGTGGCTGAGCGCCAGCTTTCCAACGGGACCGACCGCGGCCGAAACCGTCCCCTATAGCGCTTCCCACGTCGTCTCCGTCGTCGGCTTTGGTCGCCGCCAGCTGAACTTCGGCGAGGCTGACGTGGCGCCATCATTAGGGGCTAATCACGCCCTAATTAACCCCCCTTGCTCACTGACAAGTGGGCCCCACACCCTAATTAACCCCAGCTTTATTTCTGCTTAGATTAGTCATAACCCCACGGGACCCACGCGTCAGATTTGACCTTCCTGACGTGGCCTTTGACCGGCCCCACACGTCAGTGACTCATGCCAGCGGTGTGTCACTGACCAGTAGGCCTCACTGGTCAGGTTTGACCTGGCCAGCCACAGTTGACCTGATGATGTCACTCTTACGTCATGCTGACGCAGTAAAACCTTTTCTGGATTTTAAATAAATATAAATGATTTATTTATTTTCAGAAAATATCCAAAACTTTGAAAAATCATATAAAATCAACCGTAACTCAGAATGTAATAATTTATATATGAAAAATTATCAAAAAAATTCAAGGAATCTGTTTATGGCATTTTCATGCATGGTTGAACAATGTTTGTCCTCTGTTTTGGACAAAACAAATAAATGGCATTTAACTAATCATATATGGAGTTTGAATTTGAATCTTGTATTCAAACCAACTTCATTTAATTGTGTTGCTAGTTGCATCAGGCCAATCAACAGCATATTGCCATGTCACATTCATGCATCATATTGTTGCATTGCATTGATTGTGTCCTTCCCTGTTTACCGGTAACCGTCCCCTCTCAGACGACGATGTTTCCGACGACTTGATCGATGACACCGATGAAGAACTATATTATCTTCAGAAGTGCCACGCAAGCAAAACTCCCTTGTTCATTCCGATACAATCCCACTCTCTCGCTCCTGCTCTCTTTTACTGCATTAAGACAACAACGATTCAACTGTTACTTGCTGCGGTAGTTGAACCCCTTTATCCTCTGCATGACCTGTCATTGCCACAGTAAATAGATGAAACCCACTAGCATGAGTAGGAGTTGTTTGAGCCCTGATGTGCCTACTCATTCATGCTTGTTTGTCATGCCTGCTACTGCTTAGAGTTGAGTCAGGTCTGATTCATCAGGGATGAATTGGAATAGTGATGAACATATCCTACTGTGTGAGCTAAGTGTGTGAACACGATTTGGTAAAGGTAGTGGTGAGAGGCCATGTAGGAGTACATGGTGGGTTGTCTCATTGAAACCGTCCTCAGGAACTGAGTTCTATGTTTGCGATCCATGAACAGCTACTACCACGCATTGGGCCCGAAACCAATGGACCCTCGACTTATTAACTGCCCTTGCCCTCTGTCCAGGAGTTGCAACTAGTTTCTGGTGTTCGTAGGATATGTGTTGGCGACCGTGCGTAGCGCTGACCCTAGGGGTGGGCTATGATGCGGTAGATACACCGTGGCACGGTGTACCGGGCGCCTGTTTGGTGTCTCTGTAACCCTGCACACATCGTTTGGGGCTGTGAGCGAAACTCCGGTCGGATCTCCTCGTGGATGGAACCCGAATAGGCGATAAACCTAGACTAGAGACTTGTTTGGTTAGTCAGGTCGTGGACGACTCCCTCGCCAGGCTTCCGCTTGAAGGTTGCCGAGATACAGGACGTGTACATGGTGGTAAGTGGCGAGAGCGTGTGTGAAGAGGTACACCCCTGCAGGGTTATAAATGATCTATTTGAATAGCCGTGTCCACGGTAAAGGACTTCTGGGTTGCCTATAACAGTTCATAGACAAGTGAAAGTGGATACTCTAAAATGCGCAAGATAAGCGTGAGTGCTATGGATGGCGTTCTCGTAGGGAGACGGGAGCGGATCCATAGTGGTGTATTGATATGGTGAAGATGTGGACTCGTGTGCGCCACCTCAAAAGAGTTGCTTCCAGTCATAGTTCAGGTTAGCCACTGAGTCAAAGATGGATTGCTGCAGTTAAACTCCACCACCCCCTTTATTGATACCGATGCATATGTAGATAGTTCTGATGTAAGTCTTGCTGGGTACATTTGTACTCACGTTTGCCTATTTTATGTTTTGCAGAGAGACGTCAGTCTCGCTAGTAGTTTCGTGTGGACTTCGACGTTTAGCTTGATACCTCAGCTATGATCTTGTGCCCTAGGCAGGATCTGGTAGATAATCAGGCTTCTTAGCCTTTTCCATTTGTAGATGTATGTACTCAGACATGTTAAGGTTCCGTTTGTGCCTTGATTTGTATGCTATGATTGTTGGGTCATGAGACCCATGTTTGTAATATCTCGCTCCTCGGAGCCTAATGAATAATACTTGAGTCGTAGAGTTATGTTGTGATGCCATGTTGTATTTACACATATCGAGCATATTGTGTGTATGATTGAAATGCTTGGTATGTGTGGGATCCGACAATCTAGTTGTTTATCCTTGGCAGCCTCTCTTATGGGGAAATGTAGTCTAGTGCTTCCATGAGCCATAGTAGTCCGCTACAGCCCGGTTCACCGGAGTCCTGCTAGCCCAGCACTACTGCTCAGGACACTTGACTGGCCGGCATGTGTTTCGCTTCGTTCCTGTGTCTGTCCCTTCGGGGAAATGTCACGCGGTGAAATCCGGAGTCCTACCTAGCCTGCTACAGCCCGGGTTCCCGGAGTCCTGTTAGCCCAGTGCTACAGCCCGGAATCACACGCTGCTGACCGACATGCTCGATGTGATTCATGTATTCCTGTCCCCATATGTTAGTGCCGCTTTGGGTTCATGACTAGCCATGTCGGCCCGGGTTCTCTGCCATATGGTTGCTAGCGACACTATCATATACGTGAGCCAAAAGGCGCAAACGGTCCCGGGCCATGGTAAGGCGACACCCGTGGGAATACCGTGCGTGAGGCCGCAAAGTGATATGAGGTGTTACCGGCTAGATCGATGTGACTTGGAATCGGGGTCCTGACATAACTTCTAGCCAGAGAGAACCCATGCAACGGGCATCCAGGCCTGGCGTTACCCCTTGAAAGGAGGTTTTGCTATGGCGAATTTTTGTTGGGTCTATCCCCATGTTGCGGATTGTGTCCTGGTATAACAGGTTTAGACCGCTGCCTCTGTCCATCAGGACATTTGTAAAGTGGAGTCCGCCGATTATTGGATCTAATACCAAGGTAGTCCAGCCTGCATTCCGGATACTTCTAGAGTAATCCTGATGGTCGAAGGTGATCGGTTTTAACAACCATTAGCGAGACTCCTTTGGGATAGGCCGTATGGCGCGTATCTCTGTTGGCGCCATTCTGTTCGTCACGTGAAGTAAGTTTACTGTTTTGACTTCTTTTGAGAAATCCTTTTGTCTCCTGGTGCTCTGCTTGTGGGGTTTGTCATCATCCTCACTTGGTGTGTCAAGCCCCTTGTGTTCGGCGTTGAGTTTGCCAGATTGCTTGAAAACCCAACAATCTCTGTGGGTATGGTTCGCAGGCTTCCCGGGAGTACTGTGTGTTTGACATATTTTGTCCAAGATTTTGTTTAAGTTGGATAGCTCGTCCCTGTTATCCTTGAGGGGCGGCTTTCTCTGATTCTACCGCGAGCTTTTGAATCCGGCGTTGACCGCCATGCTCTTTGGGATGTTTCTCTTATTTCGGCGCTGGTTCTTGCTGCGTTGGGGTTTTCCGTTTCCATCCCTAAATTCGGATGTACTTGGGTCGCTGGTGCTACATCTTGCCAACCAGCTGTCCTCTCCTGCGCAAAAGCGGGCCATGAGGCTTGTTAATGCGGCCATTGTTCTTGGCTTTTCTTGGCCGAGGTGTCTGGCGAGCCATTCGTCTCGAACATTATGCTTAAAAGCTGCTAGGGCTTCGGCATCCGGACAGTCGACTATCTGATTCTTTTTAGTAAGAAATATGTTCTAGAATTTCCGGGCTAACTCTCCGGGCTGTTGAGTTATGTGACTGAGATCGTCTGCATCCGGAGGGCGGACATAGGTTCCCTGAAAATTTGCCCGGAAAGCATCCTCAAGCTCTTCCCAACTTCCAATGGTGTTTTCGGGAAGGCATGAGGGGTAAGTATTTTATGGTGTGGAGGTCATCTCCTCTGGCCATGTGTATGTGGAGGATATAATCCTCGATCCAGATCCCAGGGTCTGTTGTTCCGTCATACGCCTCTATGTTTATGGGCTTGAATCCCGCTGGAAATTCATGGTCCAGCACCTCATCTGTGAAACATAGGGGGTGTGCGGCACCCCTGTATTTGGGTGTGCCGTGATATTCAGATATTTGTTGGGTTGCATTGCTTACTAGAGCTTGCTTTCTTGGCCCGTAGATAGATCTGGCTGGGCCATCTTTTTGATGTGGATCCTTTGGTGGATCGTGTGCCGGTTTGTGTGCGGCGCAGCTTGCCGCTCCATGCTGGCCATGCGGTCGTCTATCCGACCGGGTGGCTTTCCTATTTTTTGACTGCGGGGGCTCTAAGGCCTCCTCGTCAAATTCAGGATGTAGCTTTAGCCTTTGGATAGCTTTTTGTGTGGCGCCTGCCGCCATATTTGTCTGCGGTGTTGCGTACTTTGCTCCATCTGATTCTGAGTGCATCTTCCGTAGTTTTGAGCTTCCGCTTCTGCTTTTTCAGGCCATGCGCAGTGGCGACGAGCCTTTTGTGGAGGTTCGTCTGCTCCATGAGCCTATCCGCGTAAGGTCGTCCGGACTGTTGTTTTCGCCGGGGATGAGGTGTTCGGTTTGTTTATCCAAGTTGCCCTGTTCGGATGTTTGCTCGAAGGCATGTTCGTCGTCCGCCGGCTCGTCCTGCTCTATGGCTGGGTCTGTATGGCTGCTGTCTCTGTCGAGGCGGGGCTTGGAGCGGCGCTTACGTCACTGCTTTGATTGCTTTTCGAGTGAACGATCCCTCGTTGCATCCCTGTGTTCCTCGTCGTCACTTCCTTTGGGTGTGTCAACCATGTATACATCATGAGATGAGGTGGCTGTCCAGTGCCTTATATGCGTTGGTTCATGTTCATCTCCTACATCGTCGTCCATACCGTCGATGTCTTCGGAGTCAAAGTCGAGCACGTCGTTTAAATTATCGACAGTGGCTACGAAGTGGGTGGTGGGTGGGCATCGGATTTCTTCATCGTCCACATCCCAATCCTGCTGGTCATAGTCCGGCCAGGACTCTCCTGACAAAGAGAGAGACCTAAGTGAATTCAGAATGTCGCCGAAGGGCGAGTGCTGAAAGATGTCTGCGGCGGTGAACTCCATGATCGGCGCCCAATCAGATTCGATCGGTAGGGGCGCGGAGGGCTCGGAGTCCGGAGAGGAGTCCGACACCTTGGAGTCACGGGCTTCGCAGAGGACAAGGCTGGTGTTTGGCTTGATCTCCGTAAAGATTGCAGCCCCTGAGGAGGTGTCTAACCACCCATCCTCGATTGGTGTGATCGGCTCCGAGCTAGGGGTCGGAGCAGACATAGGTGCGGCCTCCAGGGAACTGTTCGGCGGCAGAGCTAGATCATGCCCATCATGGCAGTGCAGCACGCTCGGCTGTGGCTCGAATCCGTCAAAGATCAAGTCTCCGCGGATGTCGGCCGTGTAGTTCAAACTTCCAAATCTGACTTGATGGCCAGGGGCGTAGCTTTCGATCTTCTCCAGATGACCAAGCGAATTGGCCCGTAGTGCAAAGCTGCCGAATACAAAGATCTGTCCGGGGAGAAAAGTCTCACCCTGGATCACATCGCTGTTGATGATCGGAGAAGCCATCGGGCCTAAAAGTGAAGACATAGAGGAACTCTCAATGAAAGCACCAATGTCGGTGTCAAAACCGGCGGATCTCGGGTAGGGGGTCCCAAACTGTGTGTCTAGGCCGGATGGTAACAAGAGGCAGGGGACACAATGTTTTACCCAGGTTTGGGCCCTCTTGATGGAGGTAAAACCCTACGTCCTACTTGATTGATATTGATGATATGGGTAGTACAAGAGTAGATCTACCACGAGATCAAGGAGGCTAAACCCTAGAAGCTAGCCTATGGTATGATTGTTGTTCATCCTACGGACTAAAACCGTCCGGTTTATATAGACACCGGAGAGGGCTAGGGTTACATAGAGTCGGTTACAATGGTAGGAGATCTACATATCCGTATCGCCAAGCTTGCCTTCCACGCCAAGGAAAGTCCCTTCCGGACACGTGATGAAGTCTTCAATCTTATATCTTCAAGTCCAGGAGTCTGGCCGAAGGTATAGTCCGGCTATCCGGACACCCCCTAATCCAGGACTCCCTCACCAAGCATTTCAATCATACACACAATATGCTCGATATGTGCAAATACAACATGGCATTACAACAAGACTCTACGACTCAGAGTAGTTACTCATTAGGCTCCGAGGAGCCAAGCATTACAAACATGGGTCTCATGACCCCAACATACAGAGCATACCAGACAAAGCACATGCGGAAGCTTAACATGTCTGAGTACAGACATCTACAAATGAAAAAGGTTGAGAAGCCTGACTATCTACCCGATCCTGCCGAGGGCACAAGATCGTAGCTGAGATAACAAGCTAAACGTCGAAGTCCACGTGGAACTACTAGCGAGACTGAAGTCTCTCTACAAAAACATAAATTAAGCAAACGTGAGTACAAATGTACCCAGCAAGACTTACATCAGAACTAACTACATATGCATCGGTATCAACAAAGGGGTAGTGGAGTTTAACTGCAGCAAGCCAGCTTTTACTCAGTGGCTAACCTGAACTATGACCGCAAGCAACACTTTTGAGGTGGCGCACACGAGTCCACATATTCACCATATCAATACACCACTATGGATCCGCTCCCGTCTCGCTACGAGAACGCCATCCATAGCACTCACGCTTATCTTGTGCATTTTAGAGTATCCACTTTCACTTGTCTATGAACTGTATAGGCAACCAAGTAGTCCATTACCGCGGACGTGGCTATTCGAATAGATGATGTTAACCCTGCAGGGGTGTACTTCTTCATACACGCTCTCACCACTTACCGCCGTTTACACGACATGTACTCGGCAACCTTCAAGCGGAAGCCCAACGAGGGTGTCAGCCACGGCCTACCTAAACACTCAAGTCTCTAGTCCAGGTTTATCGCCCATCCAGGTTCCATCCAAAGGGAGTCCGGCCGAGGTCTCCACATACGGCCCCGAACGATGTGTATAGGGTTCCGAGACACCAAACGGGCGCCCGGCATGCCCGACCATGATGTATCTACCGCAACATAGCCCACCCCTAGGGTCAGCGCTACGCACGGCCGGCAACACATATCCTATAAACACCAGAAACGAGTTGCAACTCCTGGACAGAGGACTAGAGTGGTTAAGAAGCCGAGAGGATCCATTGGTTTCGGGCCCAATGCATGGTAGTAGCTGGTTCTTAAATCACACATACAGATCTCAGTTCTTAAGGACGGCCTCAATGAAACAACCCACCATGTACTCCTACATGGCCTCTCATCGATACCTTTACCAAATCGTGTTCAACACACTAAGCTCACACATAGTAGGACATGTTCACAACTTTCCAATTCATCCCCGATGAATCAGACCTGACACGACTCTAAGCAATAGCAGGCATGACAAACAAACATGAATGAGTAGGCACATCAGGGCTCAAACAACTCCTACTCATGCTAGTGGGTTTCATCTATTTACTGTGGCAATGACAGGTCATGCAGAGGAAAGGGGTTCAACTACCGCAACATGTAACAGTTGAATCGTTGTTGTCCTAATGCAGTAAAAGAGAGCAGGAGCGAGAGAGTGGGATTGTATTGGAATGAACAAAGGGTTTTTCCTTGCCTGGCACTTCTGAAGATAGTATAGCTCTTCATCGGTGTCATCGAACTCATCGTCGAAACCACGTCTATCGAGAGGGGACAACTTCCAGCAATAAAGAAGGAAACACAATCAATGCAATGCAAAAATATGATGCATGCTCATGACATGGCAATATGCTGTTGATTGAACTAATGCAACTAGAAACCATATTAAATGAAGTTGGTTTGAACCCTAGGTTCAAATTCAAACCCCATATGTTCTTTCTTAAATGCCATTTAATTGAATTATCCTAAACAGAGGATATAAGTTTCTCTAACATGCATGCAAATGCCATAAACAGATTCTTTGGATTTTTCCGATCATTTTTCATATATAATTTATTTCATTCTGAGCTACGGTTGATTTTCTATGAATTTTTGAATTTTAAACATTTTCTGGAATTTTCTAAATTATTTTAAATCCAGAAAATGTTTAACTGCGTCAGTGTTGTGCAAGCATGATGTCAGCGAGTCAACTGATGCTGACGAGGTCAAACCTGACGACCGGGTCCCACATGTCATTGGCTCACTGTTAACTGGGAGTTAATCCCGTGTTGACTGGGATTTGACCCGCTGTAGGGCCCGGCTGTCAGTGTCTGTTAGGGAGGGATTAGTGGTGATTAGCGCCTATCTAAGCGACCACGTCAGTCCACCGGAGATCGGCCAGTGGCGACCTCAACTGCGGCGGAAGCTCGCCGGAAACATGCTAGGGGCTGCGGTTTGTCGCTCGGGAGGCACCGGACATGAGCTCTTGCTCTCGCGCATCTGATGGACCAGACGGGAGGTCACGGGGCGGCAGAAATCTCGCCGGCGACGAGGTTCAACGGCGAAAGAGCCACGGCGTTGTGCGGGATGAGTCTACGGTGCAACATTTTCACCACTGGGCAGTGCTACGGACTCCCGCGAGCTCAACTAGCATGGCTGCAAGCTCAAAATCGGGCGGAGGCGGCTGTGGCCAGGACAACGACATGGCAGGGCGGCGGTGAGCTTCGGGCATGGCGGCGCTAGCGCTAGAGGACGTGCGGCGCGACGGGGATAGGGGCGAAAGGAACAGGGGCTCACCCCGCGTAGTTTGGAGACGTCAGCGAGCTCGGGGGAGGCTGGTCGGCGACTAATCGACGTCGGCGATCTAGGGCGGCGGAGGAGGAAGATGGTGATGTTGCCAGCGATGCAGGGCGTCCGGGCTCGTGTGGTTCGGTCGTGAAGATGAGGGGGACGATGGCGGAGCTCTTGAGCCAGTCAAGGAAGCGAGGGGTAGGCGGTGGCCGCGGTGGTGCACGTCGGCGGCAGCGGGCGCGTTCGGGTGGTAAGAGAGAGAGAGCCAGGGGAGGGGAGAGGTTGCGGGTGAGAGAGAGAGAGAGGTCAGGGGGTCTCTGGGGGTGTCGTGGCGCTCGTAGCGGTGTCGGGGAGGCAGCAGGCAGGCAGGAGGTGGCGGTGCGCGTGCATGCGCGTCGCGGGCACGCACCCCTCTCCTCCTGGCGAGAGGAGAGGAACGACTGGCGTGGCCAGTCAGCTGGGACGAACTGCTGGGCCGGCTGGTAAGTGGCCCAGGTAAGCCTCTCCCCCCCTTTTTTTTCCTATTTTCTTTTCTTTTCTATTTCTGTAATTTTGTTTATGATTTAGTAAAATACTAAACCGATTTATTTTCTTCTGAAAATTAATATAGGAACTAATTGGATTATTCCAGAGCCCCACAGTAAAAATCAGAATTATTGGACATATATAATATATATAACATATATATATATATCCAATGCAAATATTTACTGGATTAACTCAAATGGCCAAAAATAAATACTTCTAAGCTCCCAAAAATATTGGTTGGAATTTTAACTCTGGCCAATATTATTTGAGAAAAACAGGAACATTTTCTTCGGCCAAATTGAAGCAATTTTTATCTTGATCATTTCCAAAATGATTTCTGAGGATTTCACAAGTCCCGATTTCAAATTCATTGAATTTTAAACATGATGCACACATGACTAGCTAGCCCAGAGCAAACCAGAACTAGGGATGTGACAACTCACCCCCACTAAACAAGAATCTCGTTCCGAGATTCAAGCGTAGGGTAAGATGAAGGAGAAACACAAACTAACACAATCTTCACGATCCAGGTTGCACTTTGTAAGAACGTTGATTCGTCACCATATTTGTCTCGACGTCTTGCTCTAAGAACTCCAACCAACATGGCATCGAGAGGAAAAGGAAAAACTCTAGAAGGATCGATCTTCTCAAAGATCGAACAACCGATGATCAACTCACGGAATGAGACATTGAAACATCTCTCGAGCTGAGACATGAAACATACATCCAGAGGGATGGAGTGTAACAGATGACGAAGGTTCACTAGGTAGACAACAATTCTCGCTTAAGAAGGTGGTGAACGGTTGTGAATGTAGCGAGGAGTTGAGTTTCCATGATACCACAACGAGACATCTTAGAGGAAGGTGACTCGCATAAATATTCCCTTAAGTGGCAAAAAGAATTACTTTTGATACAAAGATCATTGAAACTCTCTATACCAGCCTAAGCCAATTCTCAAACGATCGTCTGGAAGAGTTCGAAGGAGTGGCATACTCAGACTAGGATGGATGATGTGGACTACCTTGTTGAAGACAACGCAATGGATGATTTTTTCTTATCATCGGAAATGGATGGGACCCATGGTAAGCCCACTTTGAAGATGATCCTGATCAGTAATTACTGAGAAGGGTAGTCCGTAGTAGGATGACACAATGGCGGTGCAAGCTGGGAACAAAATGCAAATGCTGGGAGTGATTCTAGTAACTGGGGAGAAACCCAACAGTAGAGAGACATTCCACTGTTTGAAAGGTTATGGCATAATCGAAGAAACTGAGAACGGATCCCAATTAATGTCGACGATAAATCCTAGTGCTTGCGTGTGCTCTCAAGAACTTGAGCATTTCCGTATTCATCAAGGTTTTACCAATATCCATGTCAAGGATCCTGGCAACACAACATGCTACCATGATGAATAATGGTGGAAGATGTGGATGCAAAGAAAGATAACACTTTCTCAGATTTCACCGCTCGAGGCCAAGGGATCAAGATCTGGATGATCGACCGAGAGACATTTAGCACTCCTCTTCTAATGTTCTCCTTAATGTGCTAGCATAACCCATTTATTAATATGGTTTGGTATCTAGGACATCAAGTAAAAGGTCGGACTTCGGAAACACAAAAATCCATAAGGAACTACTATTGGAATAAATTCTACGAGATCCTTATGGGGAGGTGGCCAACTTATTCAAACAAGATACTACAATAATAGTCCTTCCGGCTAGGTGTGTTGGCCACGACATCCACGTTACCGGGTTACCGAGAGACCAATATTATAATTCTTGGGACACGTTCCAACCATCATATCTGCTTGAGATTCAGATCTGGTTGGTGTCAGGATATTCCAGACTCATCGAATCTAGAAAGAAAAGTGAAAGTTTGCAACACAAATCGACGAGATGACGTTGCGAGATTCTCGGAAAATGAACTATGATAGTAAGCTCCAAAATGTGAGCTGGTTCTGCTACAAACCTATGAACACGCTGTCCAAGACAAGCATGATCACATAGTAGTCTTACAATAAAAACACTACCGGGTTCATATGGGGAACCATCATTGAGGATATCGAAGTCCTTGTATACTTATCGATGAACTTATTATCCTTGAACAGATCAATCAGTGGCTTGGTGTGTTAGGGAATACATATGGAATGAAGATGATCAGTCTAACAGACCACAGAATACTTCACACATGCATGACTGACTTGGGATGATTCCAGAGGAAGCAAAAACGAACTTTCTTGAATTCACGGAGGCAACTTGCACCTAATGCACGTGAACTTGGAGAAAGTCACTTCTTTCACCAAACATATACCTCATGAGCAGAACACGAAGGAAATTCTTACAAAGTTTCCAACACTAGCATAATGTTTAACACGAGTCATGGGGGAGACAAGATGTTGCTGGTGGGATCAATAGCAATACATCAGAATTTTCCATATCACTGGAATTCCACCATTATGTGAACAATGAGATAGTATTGGTCAGACCAACGGATGTAATGGTGTATGCTCGAGGAACAACCAGGAGTAAGACAACATTACAAATATCGTTGGTTCTGAGTTGATTTGATGGTAGCCCACACTCAAATCAGAGGATTGTAAGACGATAGTATCGACAATTGATCACGTGGATCAATCGATGAAGATATCATCTTTCTTCAACACACACACACAAAGATATCCTTTTAGAATGAACTAAGTAAGGCAAAGCTTTATCTTCCAACTCTCCAAGTTGTTGTTTAGCTTAACCAACTAGCTTAGGGATATCCAACACAGATTCTTGGAGAATGGGTGGTTTATCAGAAACCAACTTGATCACGAACTCAACATAGCGGTCAGGTGATGACCTGGTGATACTTCCGAGAAGATATTCAGAAAATCATGAACCACCGATATGACTCTAAGCTCGAGAATAATCTTGCTTTTTAGGGCAAGATGATATGATCGGAAGAGTGAGGAATTAACACAATCCCAACTCATGGATCAAAGAGTGCACCAAAAATAAGGACTAGGTAGCACGATCAATCTTAGGATGATGATTTAATAATCAACACTCTGAGAATGGGAATATTGTCCATTTACTACAAAGCAACGAGTTGCTCGGAGTATTGATTTCAATCATCACAGTTCACTTGTCGGTATTCCGGTTGTAACAACATGAAACCGAGGAATGAAAAATGATGGCAAGAAGTATCACTGCATCAAGAATTCATGAGAGATGGTGCAATTCTCATGAAAATCCTGACATAAAGGGGGTAATACTCCGAGGTAGAATAGAGCAAAAGCTGGATTGGCATTTGATCTGCGGAATACAACTGCTTTGACCCAATTCTAGATGTGGATGAGGTACTGGAGTTTGTTTCTCCTAGTTATTCTGCAATAGAATGGCTTGACGAACCACAAGAGTAATAGGCATCGATAACACGAGTGCACGACTACTCCTGACTACAAATTGATAGACGGGGATCAGGATACATCTAAAGAGGGACAACCCAAAGGAACATATGTTTTTCAGAGTTGTGGATGCAAAGATTAGTATGTCGAGCGAAGCTCAACATTTCTTCAGGATAACCCATGCGGGAAGGGGTAGAACTGGCAGATTCACAATATAGAATGGAGAACTCATCAAGAGCACTCTGGTCGTGACCTTTTGGTTTAAAAGAACACCTGCCAAGAATGATTCATGATAATTGGAAGAAGGATGTACCACGAACCTCGAGGACTATCGCAAAGGTTACTAATATCCTAAAGGAACTAGCAACACTATCAACATGAGGTAAGTAGGGTGAATCTCGGGTTCAGGAACCCATGAATAGAATACCTACTACTACATGGCATCACGGGATGCTTTCGAGAATAATGGCAAGAATCACACACTGGGGATAAAAAACATGGCTAGATCACTAGGTGACTCCCTGAAACACGTAGGGTCATAATAATAGCTCCAACATATATAATCCGAGGCAATAGAGAACCTCAATGCACCGGTTAGCTTGCCTTCCACACCAAGGAAAGTCCCTTCCGGACAAGGGACGAAGTCTTCAATCTTGTATCTTCAAGTCCAGGAGTCCGGCCGAAGGTATAGTCCGGCTATCCGGACACCCCCTAATCTAGGACTCCCTCACCAAGCATTTCAATCATACACACAATATGCTCGATATGTGCAAATACAAACATGGCATCACAACAAGACTCTACGACTCAGAGTATTTATTCATTAGGCTCCGAGGAGCCAAGCATTACAAACAAGGGTCTCATGACCCCAACATACAGAGCATACCAGACAAAGCACGTGCGGAAGCTTAACATGTCTGAGTATAGACATCTAGAAATGACAAAGGTTGAGAAGCCTGACTATCTACCCGATCTTGCCGAGGGCACAAGATTGTAGCTGAGGTAACAAGCTAAACGTCGAAGTCCACGTGGAACTACTAGCGAGACTGAAGTCTCTCTGCAAAAACATAAATTAAGCAAATGTGAGTACAAATGTACCCAGCAAGACTTACATCAGAACTAACTACATATGCATCGGTATCAACAAAGGGGTAGTGGAGTTTAACTGCTGCAAGCCAACTTTGACTCAGTGGCTAACCTGAACTACGACTGCAAGCAACTATTTTGAGGTGGCTCACACGAGTCCACATATTCACCATATCAATACACCACTATGGATCCGCTCCCGTCTCGCTACGAGAACGCCATCCATAGCACTCACGCTTATCTTGTGCATTTTAGAGTATCCACTTTCACTTGTCTATGAACTATATAGGCAACCAAGTAGTCCTTTACCGCGGACGCGGCTATTCGAATAGATGATGTTAACCCTGCAGGGGTGTACTTCTTCATACACGCTCTCACCACTTACCGCCGTTTACACGACATGTACTCGGCAACCTTCAAGCGGAAGCCCAACGAGGGTGTCGGCCACGGCCTACCTAAACACTCAAGTCTCTAGTCCAGGTTTATCGCCTATCCAGGTTCCATCCGCAGGGAGTACGGCCGAGGTTTCCACATACGGCCCTGAACGATGTGTACAGGGTTCCGAGACACCAAACGGGTGCCCGGCATGCCGGGCCATGGTGTATCTACCGCAACATAGCCCACCCCTAGGGTCAGCGCTACGCACGGCCGCCAACACATATCCTATAAACACCAGAAACTAGTTGCAACTCCTGGACAGAGGACTAGAGTGGTTAAGAAGCCGAGAGGGTCCATTGGTTTCGGGCCCAATGCATGGTAGTAGCCGGTTCCTAAATCACACATACAGATCTCTGTTCTTAAGGATGGCCTCAATGAAACAACCCACCATGTACTCCTACATGGACTCTCATCGATACCTTTACCAAATCATGCTCAACACACTTAGCTCACACATAGTAGGACATGTTCACAACTTTCCAATTCATCCCCGATAAATCAGACCTGACATGACTCTAAGCAGTAGCAGGCATGACAAACAAACATGAATGAGTGGGCACATCAGGGCTCAAACAACTCCTACTCATGCTAGTGGGTTTCATCTGTTTACTGTGGCAATGATAGGTCATGCAGATGAAAGGGGTTCAACTACCGCAACATGTAACAGTTGAATCGTTGTTGTCCTAATGCAGTAAAAGAGAGCAGGAGCGAGAGAGTGGGATTGTATCGGAATGAACAAGGGATTTTTGCTTGCCTGGCACTTTTGAGGATATTATAGCTCTTCATCAGTGTCATCGAACTCATCGTCGAAACCACGTCTATCGAGATGGGACAACTTCCGGTAATAAAGAAGGAAACACAATCAATGCAATGCAAAAATATGATGCATGCTCATGACATGACAATATGATGTTGATTGAACTAATGCAACTAGCAACCATATTAAATGAAGTTGGTTTGAACCCTAGGTTCAAATTCAAACCCCATATGTGCTTTCTTAAATGCCATTTAATTGAATTGTCCTAAACAGAGGATATAAGTTTCTCTAAAATGCATGCGAATGCCATAAACAGATTCTTTGGATTTTTCTGATCATTTTTCATATATAATTTATTTCATTCTGAGCTACGGTTGATTTTCTATGAATTTTTGAAGTTTTAAACATTTTCCGGAATTTTCTGAATTATTTTAAATCTAGAAAATGTTTAACTGCGTGACCGTTGTGCAAGCATGACGTCAGCGAGTCAACTGACGCTGACCAGGTCAAACCTGACGACCGGGTCCCACATGTCATTGGCTCACTTTTAACTGGGAGTTAATCCCGTGTTGACTGGGATTTGACCAGCTACAGGGCCCGCCTGTCAGTATCTATTAGGGAGGGATTAGTGGTGATTAGCGCCTATGTAAGCGACCACGTCAGCCCGACGGAGATCGGCCGGCGGTGACCTCAACTGTGGCGGAAGCTCGCCGGAAACATGCTAGGGGCTGCGTTTTGTCGCTCGGGAGGCACCGGGCATGAGCTCTTGCTCTTGCGCATCTGATGGACCAGACGGGAGGTCACGGGGCGGCCAAAATCTCGCCGGCGACGAGGTTCAACGGCGAAAGAGCCACGGCGTTGTGCGGGACGAGTCTACGGTGCACCATTTTCACCACTGGGCAGTGCTACGGACTCCTGCGAGCTCAACTAGCACAGATGCAAGCTCAAAAGTGGGCGAAGGCGGCTGTGGCCAGGACAATGACATGGCAGGGCGGCGGCGAGCTTCGGGCACGGCAGCGCTAGCGCTAGAGGACGTGCGGGGTGACGGGGATAGGGGCGAAATGAAGAGGGGCTCACCCCACGTAGTTTAGAGACGTCGGCTAGCTCGGGGGAGGCCGGACGGCGACTAATCGACGTCGGCGATCCAGGGCGGCGGAGGAGGAAGATGGTGATGTTGCCGGTGATGCAGGGCGTCCGGGCTCGCGTGGTTCGGTCGTGAAGATGAGGGGGACGATGGCGGAGCTCTTGAGCTAGTCAAGGAAGCGAGGGGTAGGTGGTGGCCGCGGTGGTGCACGTCGGCGGCGGCGGGCGCGTTCGGGTGGTAAGAGAGAGAGAGAGCCAGGGGAGGGGAGAGGTTGCGAGTGAGAGAGAGGGAGAGCTCAGGGGGTCTCTGGGGTGTCGTGGCGCTCGTAGCGGCGTCGGGGAGGCAGCAGGCAGGCAAGAGGTGGCGGTGCGCGTGCGTGCGCGCCGTGGGCACGCGCCCCTGTCCTCATGGCGAGAGGAGAGGGACGACTGGCGTGGCCAGTCAGCTGGGACGAACTGCTGGGCCGGCTGGTAAGTGGCCCAGGTAAGCCTCTCCCCCCTTTTTTTTCCTATTTTGTTTTCTTTTCTATTTCTGTAATTTTGTTTATGATTTAGTAAAATACTAAACCAATTTATTTTCTTCTGAAAATTAATATAGGAACTAATTGGATTATTCCAGAGCCCCATAGTAAAAATCAGAATTATTGGACATATATAATATATATATATATATATATATATATCCAATGCAAATATTTACCGGATTAACTCAAATGGCCAAAAATAAATACTTCTGAGCTCCCAAAAATATTGGTCAGAATTTTAACTCTGGCCAATATTATTTGAGAAAAACAGGAACATTTTCTTTGGCCAAATTGAAGCAATTTTATCTTGATCATTTCCAAAATTATTTCTGAGGATTTCACAAGTCCCCATTTCAAATTCATTGAATTTTAAACATGATGCACACATGACTAGCTAGCCCAGAGCAAACCAAAAATAGGGATGTGACATTGGGTGCGCTACACCACTCCGCGCACGCGTCGCGGCGCCCCGTGCATCCTCGACGAGCCAGGTGTTGGGGTGTGGGACAACCAATACCTCAACCAAAATTTTGGTCATTACCCAAAGATTGGTCTTTGTTTGGATGGTTGCTATTTCTTTGGCATGCCAATGATCTCTAGCCAACTCAAGTTCATTTTTCTTGCCAATGTTGGCCAAATCATGGGCAACCAATACCTCAACCAAAATTTTGGCTACCCAATGCTTTGATGGGGCAACCTTGGGCACAAACCAAACATACCGCTGGTCGTGCCACAACACTAATGCCACCCTCGGCAAACTGAAACCGACCATGTCTAGCGACGATATGAGCGTGTCGCTCACCGCGGTCGCCGTGTCCAGAGGCGGTGCTGGAGCCGCGCCCCGTTTTTGGCCCCAACGACCCACATGAATGGTTGTCGGTGGCGAGGTGGTCGTGAGCCAACTCCTCCATTGGACTAGTCTACGCTACGTCATCCCGACGGGTGTGCCCCACAAGTCTGTTTCCCTGTTTTCCCAGCCATATTCGAGCGTCAGCCTTTCACTATGTAGGCCAAGCGAGACAACCTATTGTTTATTTGAGCCATTCAAGTATAATCATGTGGCGTTTGCTTATTTCTCATTCCTCTCCAACCCTCTCCTCCATCGATCATGTCACCCTCCAGTCGAGTCCATCCTCTCGCATGCCTCATTTGAACATTCTGCCGAGTATCATTCGCATGTACCCACCCTAGTCCTCTTTCAATAGATCTCCGGACCCCGAGATGAAATCGAGAGGGAACGAGTGGGTGCACGTGATACCTATGTGGATTCAATTTTGAACCGGTGATCATAGCATCCGCAAATCATATATAAAGGGTATTCAATGTTCGTTTCGTTTTTGAACGTACAATATACTCCCTCCTATCCTTTCTACTCCCTCCTTCCATCTATATTGGGCCCAATGCATTTTTCAAGACCGCCTTTGAATATTGACAAGATTAATAGTACATGACATGTATAATGCAAAAATTATATCATTGGAAGCTCCTTTCACATATGAATTTGATGGTATGCTTTATTTAATTGCATGTCATATATTATTGCTCTGCCTTTTGGTCAAAGTTAGCCTCAAAAACGCATTAGGCCCTATACCGATGGAAGGAGGGAGTAGTTTACATATAAGTTTTATGTGTAGTCAAAGTATATCTACTTTGATTAAAAAGGTATCAACATTCAACAACACCCAATCAATATTGTTAGATTCGTACGTACTCCTAGATTTGTACTCGAGATGGTTTCCAATTTGACTATTGACAAGATTAATAGTACATGAGATGTATAATGTGAAAATTATATCATTGGAAACTCCTTTCACATACGAATTTGACCGTATGCTTTGTGTAAGTTGCATGTCATATATTATTACTCTAACATTTGGTCAAAGTTAGCCTCGAAAAACGCATTAGACCCTATATGCTTTGTGTAAGTTGCATGTCATATATTATTACTCTAACATTTGTGTAAGTTGCATGTCATATATTATTACTCTAACATTTGGCCAAAGTAGTATAGTGGAAGTGGATCCTCTGATGTAGGTATCCCTACCTTACCCTCCCTTTTGGTCACTTACTGGCGGACCCACTGCTTGCTAGGCCCCGCATGTCAGTTACTCAATGGGTTCGGCCACGTCAGGGGATCCTCATCCGTAGTAATACTCCCTCTGTTTTTATTTACTCCGCATAAAATGGAGGGAGTGGTGGTATAATAAATGACGCGGGCGGGGGATGGGGAGGGACGTCGGTTTGCTCTCAACTGCGGTGCCACAAGCGAGCGAAAACGCAAGACGAAGCGCGTTCCATTCGGTGGGCGACATGGAGGGTCCAGCGTGCCGGGCTGCAACGCGAACGCGACAAGAGCAATGTACAGTCAAAACCGATTGACCGGTCGTCACCGGAACCACTATTCACACCAGAACCTTCACTGCTCGGCCTACGCCAGCCAGTGCCCTAAAACCACACCAAATCTCCAGCCCATTCCCCCACCTTTTGATTCCCTAGCCCGCATCAAGCGTCCCCCTAGTTCGCCGGAAAGCCATGGTGCGCCGCAAGATCACTTACTACATGATGCTGACGCCGGAGCACCGCACAGAAATCACGGTGGCGGTCGGCGCCATAGACCTCCGTTCCCAAGCTCGCTTTGTGGCGGGCCAATCCCCAAGTTCTCTGGAGCCAAGTTACGAGGAGGAGGAAGCCGATCCAATGTTCATGGCGGAGGTCGCGGCGCATAAGGCCCCCGATGGGTATGAGACGATGGACTTCGACTTCGTGCCGGCGTCCGAGTCCCGCATGGTGCAGGCGGACCAGCGGTTCAACATGGCGATACTAAAGGAGGACCGGGAGGCAGAGGCTCAACTCGACGTGGAGCGCGCGCATGCCGCTGCCATCGAGGCTCTCCTGCAGGCGGAACCGGATGTCGTGGATGTGAACCGGGCGGCGGAGGCTCAACTTGAGGCGGAGCGCGCGGATGCCACTGCCATCAAGGCCCTCCTGCAGGCTGAACCGGACATCCTGGACTTGAACCAGGCGGCAGAGGCTCGACTCGACGCAGAGCGCGCGGATGCCGCTCTCATCGACGCCCTCCTGCAGGCGGAACCGGACATCCTGGACTTGAACCGGGCGGCGGAGGCTCGACTCGACGCAGAGCGCGCGGATGCCGCTGCCATCGAGGCCCTCCTGCAGGCGGAGCCGGACGTCCTCGACTTGAACTGGGCTGTGCTCTCGTCCGTGCAGAGCGCCCGCACGCTCCGCTTGAACGAGTAGCTGGAGGCCAAGGACAACCACGGTGCGGAGACACACGTCGGCACCGACGGCTGGTTCGCGCCGGCAGCCAAAGACGACAAGGCCGTCTCTTTCCACGAGCAGTGATAGTTTTTCTATATGTTGTTGTTTTCATGGATCTTTTGCTATGGAAAAACATATATTTGTTATGCAAGTCGCCTGACTTGGGTCAGTCTATCATTTCAGGCGGTTGGATGAATATCCTACGTCTCCTAACCCTTCTTTCCTTCTTCCTCACCTCTTCTTCTTCTTCTTCCCCAACAGACCACCGCACGGCCGTACGGATACTCCCCAACATGCGGTTGGATAAACATACTCTACGAACGAAAATTATGTGTCAGCGATAGGATGGCTGAGCTTGGTGTGTTCACATGCGACATCACGTGTCAGTGAGGGTGCGTTCCCTTGGTTGGGTTTGCGGCGTGCAGGAGCGACTGTGTGAGGGTGCGGTGCGACCGCGGCGTGCAGGAGCGGCCATGTTATGGTGCGGTGCGACCGTGATAGCCGTGCGCAAGTGTACCTCCTTCTCATTTTGAAAACTTTAGGCAAGCTTGGCAAAAATGTGTGGCGAAGTTTGGCAATGCAAGGCCTATACCCAAACAGGATAAGTACGTACTCCCTCCATTTCTTTTTAGTACGTACTAGGAGTACTAGTGTTAAAAAAGAAAGGCTGGGTTTTCCTTCGCGGGATTTAATCGATACAAATCCTCGTTTCACGTGTCAATTAATGCGTATTTTCTTCTCCAAAGACCAAAGAGCTAACCATCTCACTCCTGATCGCTTGATTAATGCAGCGCCATGCAAACCAACCTTCTCACTTCCGCATGCATGCAGGGGATATTAATGTCCTTGGTTGCTAACCCCATCAATTTTGCCTCGATTAGTGTTAGTGGCCTTTTCCAAATTGTAATTTTGATATACTGGCCTTGTGTACAAAAAAATGGAGGTAGTAACTATATTTGACTTCCTTCCCCATTGCGGTGACGTCGACGATATTTTTTTTTGTGGTGGTTTGGCAAAGTGCGTTCGACGGAGAACACCATTTGCATCCAGGAAGTCCTTTACTAGTACTACTAAAAGTAACTAATGCGGTGAGATGGCTTCTCTAAGAAGACGATGGAGAAGCGGAGTCAGCGAAGAGTGAAATGATGGTTGCTTCGTCCGTGCTTTTGTGATTTGACGCCCCACTGCTTTGTGATTTGTGATAGAAGGGACAGGGGAGTAGACTCTGTGCTCTGTACTGTAGTACTACATGCGTCCAAGCATGGGAGAAAGAGGAGAGACATTGCATTTTTCTATTCCTTCAATCAATCAATCATGGAGCTTCGATTCCATCTTTTTTTGACATAAAGACTGTAAGGGACCCCCTACAGTATAGTTGGTGCAACAAACCCAAATTGCAAGTACCAAGCCTTGAACCTGGGTGGGTGGGAAGGCATCAGCCCCTTCCCACCACTAGGCTATGCCCATTTTTTTCGCTTTGGCAACACCGTCCACAATGGTTCCCACGATGCCAAAAGCTATTTTCACATTTGGCTACACATTGTGGATGCCCTTAACCGTACCACTTGGTATTGCTCCTGTGTGCTATCTATACAAATCTCAATTATATTGATCTAAAAAATTATAGAATCGAGATTAGTAAAAAGGAGGTGATTTGCCGCGCGGATGGCGGGGGAGGTTTCTTATTTGAGCAATGCTACATCCACGTAATGGTTTACGTAAAGTTACGAACTAATGTGATGTGGGACTATTTGATTGGATTAAAGGAGAGGATTAGGCCCACCCCACCTGAAAATCAGGTGGGGCATATATAGATTAGATGGAAAGTATATGTAGCAGCTACGTAGCCCTTTGTAAGTCTAGGATTAGGCTTCTTATTTTCGGAGGACGTTGTCCTGGCGGTTTGCTAACATGCGGTCCCACGTGTCAGTGCGTTACCTAGCCGATCCGCGTCCCACATGAGGCAGACCAACTGTAGAAGCAACACGTGGTTAAGTTGAAGAAGATGAGGGAGAAGCGGATTCAGCAACGAGTGAAATGATGGTTGCTTCTTCCCTCCAACTTAACTGCGGGAAAGGTGCAACTTTGTGATTTGACGCCTCATTGGTCATTACTACGCCGGCACCATGACTGGGGTGCTTCACCCCGGCTGCTCTGCACTGTATTCCAGTATGGCACGTGGACCCAGTAGCTTGATGTCCCACATGTCGGCGAAAGGTACTAGAAGATTTATGAAAGCGAGCGCTCCACTCTTTCGACGGAGGAGTAGACGACACGACGGCCCAGTGAACTGTCACTTGTACTGTATAGTACTAGTATAGTTTTGCTGTTTTGCATGATCCATCGATACAAACCCGATTAAACAGGAAAGGGCGGGATTTTTCCCGCGCGGTAGATGATACTGGCCATACATTTCAAAGGCAATTTTAATGTATGCAAACTGAATAATTATAAGTAACAATATGATATCTAGTAAAACTAAAAACACACATGATTTATTGTGTTAGAGTGTGGTAGTAGTGTTGTATTGCATAGTTGTTACATGTAACATGCGAGAACGTGTAGAGATGTAGTTTTGGCGGGCCTATAGAGAGAAAAGCGTAATACGGTCACCGAACTTTAGAATAAGCTGATTACGGTCACTATATATGTTTTGCGGTGATTATACGGTCACTTGCTCACAGCTCAGCATCGGATTGCACTCTGTTGACCGGCCAAATAGTCTGCGTGGCGCCATGTTGACTAGTTAAATTGACCACGTTCGTTGTGGGTCCCACCTGTTAGTTCGCATAGGGAAAAGGTCAGATAAACACAAATTTACGCAGGCGCGACAAGGCTCCAACCCGTGCGCGGGAATCACCTGGTTGTGTATGTGTCTGTCCGGGCCTAATGTGTGCGCATGCATGTGTAGGTTGAGCACTTGAGCGTGATAGTGTGTGTTGGTCGTGTGGTGTACTGGTGTGTGCATGCATGCGTGCGTGTGAGTGTTGTGTGCGTGCGTGGCTGCGTGTGTACGTGTCAGTGTTGTGTGCATGCGTGGGTGCATGTGTTTGTGTGAGTGTTGCGTGGATGCAGTTCGTGTGCATGCGTGCGTGTGTGTATAATCACCACACCAGCTCCTGTGTGTTAAAACAGATGGCTCAGCATACCAATACAAGGCCACCTTGTCCGCTGTGCCCGCGGTCATGACTTCGAACCACCGTCCAAATATTTTTTTGTCATTTGTTTTCATTCTTACTAGCAAGATGCCCGTGCATTGCACGTAACATCAAGATGCATTTGTATGACTTGTTTATCTTGTGAGAGAAAAGGATGAACGAGGGAAGGCCTTATTTGCTAATGTGGAGAGGTGTGTGGGTACCTTTTTCCAAAATTGCCATAGTTTCTTTCCTATCCGTCAGATATAAATCAGACGGCCTATATTGCAGGATGGCAGGCACACCATCATCACCAACTCTATTTTTTATAAGTGTGTATTTTATGTATTTTATAAGAGTGTAGATGTAGAGTAGATACAAGTCGACAGGTGGGCACGATGGTAGTGAGATAATGTGATGCAACACTAGAGGTGCCACATGGAGCGTTTAACTGGTCAACTAGTCATGTCATGAGCAAATACAGAGTTGTACGGTGAGCCCGTGACTGCATAATAACCACTAAACATAAATGGTGACTGTAATGAGTGGATTCTGAAGTCCAATTTACGTATCATGGTTTCGCTTCAAATACAATGATCATCATTGCATATATCGCGAGAGAAAGATGAAACATGCCTGAATTTTCTGGGGGGGGCTTACTTTTAGAGGACTGGAGATAGTGTTGTATGCATACGTGAAAGGGCGTACAGGGGGGGGGGGGTATGCGATGGAGAGAGAGATGCTCTTCATTTCTCTTTATTATGACTAACTTTGTATATAGTATTAAAATATACAAATTCACAGTACGGAATAAATATCATTGTGGGCACCATGCAATGCAAATTAGCGTTTGTACTCCTCCATATAACTTTGTAATGTTGTATATATGTAGAAACTCTAAAATATTTTTTTGGCCACACTTTATTCCAAAGGAATGTTGTATGCGAAATGAACGTGAAGAGAGTGCTTTTTAGATCAATGGGGTACGTGATGTAACATGTGTGAATGTGTAGTTGATGCATTTGGCGGGGCCTAGAGAGGTATGTGTGTGTATTACGTATTCGAGAGAGGCATGGATAGAGGGGCCGACAGGGGGGGCGTGGGAGAGATAGCACAAGAAATGAGAGTGGTCTAGAGAGAGAGAGAGATGAATATGACGTCACGACAAGAGATTCCATTCCATTGAGTGTGTATATGCAAGGGGGGAGGGAATAGAGGCACCAGGAGAAATTTTCTATGTGTGTGGTGTTTGTGTTGGTATTTGTGGGTGTGAGAAGATAATGAGACGTGGGGGCAGAGGGTGTGTCACCGTGTGAGGTCCGGTGGGTCGAGGTGAGGCCCTTCGTTCTGTTCCGTCCTGCGCCACATTGGTTGGCCTGTGACGCATTTAGGAAGACCCATGGATGACTAGTCGTACAAGACAAAGATAGCAGAATTGTGAAGGACTCTGTGTCCACTGACAAAGCCGGCTAGGATTTGTAACCCTAGGTTCTCGGACTAAGGTAACCCCTTTATCTCTGATATTACTATTCATCCAACCTATCTTTAAGGGGCATCCTACAGAATGCTCTGCTAGAATCATACTCGTCGATTAGGAAGAGAGGTGTGAGACAATGCGTGAGAGACAGGCGTAAAGATAATGTGCGTACGTGAGACACGTAGGCAGGTCCATGTATATAGAAAGGGTCGATGAGGATTGTGCATGTGTATGTTTGCGAGAGGAAGAGTGCTTGTGATAAAGGTTAGTGAAAACAGTTGTAAATGGTTACGAGAGAGAGGGAGGGTTATATCTAGAGCATGTGTGCGAGAAAGACACCTCGGGAGAGAGTGTGTGAGCATGTGTGAGAGACCACTGATGGAGAGTGAAACTACACGTAAAAGACTACTCTACACATTGATTAAAGATATAAATTGTATCCAAATATTAGGATGGGATCATGATATTTGCAATTCGCGTAAGGAGCGGTCATTGATCCATCAGACATCTAGATTCTATCGAATTTGAGCATGTCTATGTTATTATTCGACACAATTGATCCACATAGTTAGTATTTCGAACTCCAGACAATGCATCGCTTTAGCAATCGAATATAAACGTGAGTATAGTTCATGTTGTGTGTGTAAAGCACATTATACATACGAAAGTTACACAATGGACATTATAAATAGCTACTACCTATGAACTAGCATACATTTGAATTCAACTTAAGGTGGTTTAAAAAATCGAATTCAACATGAAGTCCATTCAATTATTTGAATTTGATATCAGGGCATTTGTAAACCATACCTAAATTATGGGGGCACCAATCTTTGCTCTGATTTTGTACATAACAGCATATGTAGTCGTGTACAAAATAGATTCAAATTTAGCTCCTGCATTCCAAAATAATCGTAGTTATAGGATTTTCAAGTGTCAAAATTTCAAAAAGAAGCGGATAATTTAATGAGGTTATCAAACATACAAGGTCAAATATAACGTTGTATATTTAGGTCAATCCTCATAGTTCAAGAGTACTCTAAACGTGAATGCTTGTGTTTCCAAAATTTCGAATGAAGTGCCAAAAAGGAGCCTCTACTCGCCCGAAACCGCGTGAGACCAATGTTTGGTAGTACAAGGAAATTACTTTTCTAATAACTCCGACCCGTGAAACCTACCGTCCTGATGTCGAAAGGTCTAAACCGGGGTAGGTTTGTAGCTTCATCTAGACGCCATGCAACCGCATCCGAAAAACATTCATACACAATGGCGCCTAAGCACACATGCGCGCGGCCGCAATCGCTCCCACCCACTATTTGGGACACCTGGGATTACCATCCTACCCCCAACCCGCAGTAGGTCCCAAATTTAAGAGGGGGGCAAAGTTTGTACTTTCCCCAAATTTCAAACAAGCGCATCCCATCTTCTGTTCAAAAAAGCCAAAAACAAGCGCATCCCAGACCGAAACATGGTTCCCCACCACCCGTCCGATTCCCCATTCGTACTCCGTGGGCACCAAAACTACCTCTCCACCAGCCGCGAAACCCCGGCGTCCTCCGTCCGCCACCCCATACCACACATCAACCGCTGCCCTCCTCCATCACGCCAGAGCCGATACCCCGATGTCGTCGTCCACCGCAACCTCAACCGCAACGCCCTCCACGGCTAGTAGTTGAAGACGAGGCCGAGCCGTCCGTACCCGAGCCAGTTCAACCACGCCGTCCTGCGCCTCACCGCTGCCACTCCAACTTCGCCACCCTCCACCGCACCGGAGCTGTTCCTGCTACGCCGTCCTTCGCCGCCTCGGATCTGCTTCCCCTCCACCGACATACGGCCACGACAACACACTTAACAATTTGGCCATGGGTTCGTCCAAGCATGCACCCTCCAGAACATCGGTTTCCCCGATAAAAACAAGAAGATCGGCGCGACATGTGGGGGTGACCACACCGGCAACCGAAAAAGGTACTCCTCTTCCCTTATTCGTGCAAATCTTACATCTCTGCTTGCACGGTATTCATCCCACAGAAGACACTAGTTGACCACTTCTTCTTGATACTAGATGTTCCTAGTAACTCGCGATGCACAAGGTTTCTCCTCATATACTATTTCACGTTAGCTAGAGGTCCGTTGCCCCCCTGAATTTCAATTTCTGGCCACTTGATTCCCAATTAACGGAAGCATTCCCCAGCGTAACAGGCGCTAGTACGCCTATTACGCCGGGGAAGTAGCGCCTTGGTGTTTATCGTAGGGGCATGTGCGGCCTCGAGCTATTGGCGCCCGATCTGGTGGTCGGCCGGGATTAAAGGGATGGCCTAGGGGCGCTGCCAAGCACGGCGGTGGTGTGAGGTCGATGGGAGGGCGGGGCGGCGGAGGCAGGGGTCTGGGCCGGTGGTCGCTGGCGGTTCGAGAAAGATCGTCAACAGTGAATGGCGGGAGGTAGACGAAGGCCATCTACCCGTTCCTTATAGATCGGACGGTTCATTAAAAAATCGACTGACCTATTTATTTTCAGTCGACTATTATCTTAGATATGACCACATGTGGTGGTGTGCTAGAGGAGTACCTGCATTTCCTGTGCTCATATATTACAAAATCATACGGAGTAGAATCTAATTTTGTTTGCCATGCAATGTTGTAGAGCTATCATATGTCTCATGTCATTTATTTTTCAGCCACCTGCTATCTGCTACTTTTATAGTGCACTAGTTCTGCACACACTTCACCCTTACTCTCACTGTTGTGTCTTTATGCAAGGGTATTTCAGACTCTGCTTCCATGAGAGAAGCCAAAAAGAAAAGAGATAAGTCGCTCCAGCTTGTTGTGTGGCTAGGCAAGACACGTTTCAACACTTTAATGGGTGCAGTGTCAGCAGATGGAGACGGGGAACGTAGCTCTGGAGTTGATGACCTCGCTCGCAATGAACCACCATCCCAGGTGCTTGCTTTAACTTCGCGGTGTCATATGTGGTTGCATGTTCCATATGGTGTCTAGCTTGTATTCGAAAGGCCGAAGTCGATAAGATAAGGAAAGATATTTTTTACATGAACCACCATCCCGTGAGCACCAGAAGACAAATAGCTAGTCAGGGCACTGGACGAGCCAGTGACAAGCCCAGCAAAGATATGCATCACCTGGAAGCCAACTAAAAAGCTGCAATGGTGGCGAAGCAGCCCGCCTCCCAGCAGGCTCTCAGGTCCTAGATGATCATGCTCACCACTCCAGCCGGATGTCTAGCTTGTATTGCTTCCAATTTGGTTAAATTGCATCTGCTTAGCTTACACATTATACCTTTGAATATGACATGGCTTTCTATTTTTGGTACATACTAGTACATCTGTGTATTAACCATGTTCTTACATCAAACTAATGTTCTTGTGTATCCCTCATCAATCACTTATGACGAGGCAGGCAGGCAAGGGGACTACTCCTCATTTAAAGAATGCAGCGTCAGCCTCCCGACATGATTCTCAAGAAACATAAATGCTACATGAAGATAGTGAACGTAGCTCTGTAGTTGATTACAGCATTTCGCCTACACTAGCATCGCAGGTGCTTGCTCTAACTTGGCAGCGTGATATGTGGTTAAACTGCATGTGCTAGATTGTAATTCTTCCAATCTGGTTAAACTGCATGTGCTAGTCTGCTTAGCTTATACATTATACCTGTTAATGTGACATGCCTTCCTGTATTTAGTACATAGTACATCTGTCTATTAAGCATGTCCTTACATAAAACTATTGTGTTTTTTTGTATCCCGCATCAATCAACATGACGAGACACCTTTAGTATATGCAGTGCGATATTAGTTGCATCTTTCATATAATTTATAGCATGCGCTGCATCTAATTTGTTGAAATTCCATTTATGATGGGACACTTTTAACTTGGCAGAGTCATATTGGTTGCATCTTTCATGTGGTGTCTAGCTTGCATTGCTTCTTATTTGCTGGAATGGTTTCTGCTTAGTTTACACAAACAGTTGTGAACATGCCATGCCGTCCTATTTTTCTTACATATTCCATCCTAGTATCATGTGTTTGCCTTACATCAAAGTAGTGATTGTCAGTATCATGCATGAATGAGTTCTGAAGAGACAATTTTATTGCTTTTTCTTGTCTGTTTTACTTGATAATTCAAAATCAATAAAGCGGAAGGAAGTTAGCAAGGCAGCGGATAAAGGTGCTCCTTCCGAACGGAGGGCCTCTACAGTCTCTACTCCTCCACACCCCCAAGATGATTTCCAAGACAACACATGCATAGACACTCAACAAAGTTGTGTTTATGATGAGCACGTCTCCCCTAGTGCAGCATCACCGGTGCTCCCTCTAACTTGGCACTGTTATATGTGGTTGCATGTTATGTGTGATGTCTAGCTTTTATTGCTTCTAATTTTGTTGAATTCCATCAGCTTACTTTACACATTATACTTGAGTAAGACACGTGTTCCTGTTTCTAGAACATACAATATCTGTCTATCACACCATGTTCTTACATCATATTACTACTGTTGTGTAACCTGCAACAATCACTTATCATAAGACACGTTTGACTTCGGAGTGTGATATAGGTTACATCTCACATTCTTTTCTAGCTTGTACTACTAATTTGTTGAAATGGCACTTATGACGAGACAATTTTAACTTGGTAGAGTGATATTCGTTGCATCTTTCATATGGTGTCTAGCTTTCATTGCTTCTAATTTGTTGAAATGCCTTCTCCTTAGTTTACACATCATAAGTTGTGAATATGCAATCCTGTGAATATGAAATGGCACTAATGACGAGAGACCTCTAACATGGTAGTGTGATGTTGTTTGCATCTTGCATATGATTTATTTCTTGTACTGCTTCACATTTGTTTAAACTCCATTTATGTTGAGACACTGTTAACTTGGCAGAGCGATATTTGTAGCATCTTTCATATGGTGTCTACCTTCCATTGCATTGCTTCTAATTTCGTGAAATGTCTTCTTCTTAGTTTACACATCATAGTTCTGGTTATCTCTTCCGTCCTGTTTTTCATACATATTACATCCTCCTATCATGTGGTTGTCTAACATCAAAGTTCAGTTCGTCTGCATCACGCATCAATTTGTTCTGAAGAACTAAATTGTTATTCGTTTTTCTTGTCGGCTTGACTTAACATGGCATAGAGAAAGAGCAAGAAACACAGAATGGCAGGGAATAAGAAGCGGATGAATCCTGCAGATTCTGCTGGTACTGATGGTGCAATAGAAGGTCAAAGTCCAGCAGAAAATTCTACAAACACGGCATCCCATGCTACATGAGTTGCAAAAAAAGACAAACAGAAACAAATAGCTGCCACCAAAAAAGCAGAGACAACCCTAGTTCTTGCAACACCTACCACAGTACTACCAGGTGCACGACGTACTCATGCGTCAACTGAGCTAGCAGCACGTTCCCAAGCTCCCTTGCCACCTGACACTACTTCCCAAGCACTCTTGACACAAGACGAGTTGGCAATATCAGATGAACCTTGTGAGCTTCAACAGCAAGAAGGTATTTACTGGAGTCAAGTTACAATTGCATGCTTCTTTATATGTAGTCTCACAGTTTGATGTACACTAACACTTCCTATGTTTGTTGTTGGACTAGCACCTAGGCGCAAGAGGAAACAAACATCAGGGATAATGCTCGATAGGTTAACTAAATCTAGAGGAGGAAGAATGGAGATCCGTTTTGAGGCAGTTTTAAAAAGGCCATGTGATGCTACAGAGTCAGCCAAGTTAGTATCAGAGGCAGCGGTTGCTGTAGGTGTCATGTACGTATCCTCCCAACATGGATTCAGTACAGGAATGACAAAGACGAAACCCAGTTCAACACCTTCCTCGACCATTTATCTGTAAGTATGGTTATGTATGGAAACTAGTAATATCATCTTGATCTGTCCAATACTTTCTAGGTTGCTGATAATGAGACTCCCATAATTTTCAACATATGAGGTTCAAGTTGGATAGCCAAGATGATGCAATCAGACAAGCTTGCACCCATGTTTTCAAGTCTGCTCTATGACAGTATCGGTATAACTTGACGAAAGCTCACTTTGAAGGCAAGGCTAACAGTGAACTTGCCCAAACATCTCCAGTGGAAAATATATCTGATGAAGACTGGAGAGGCCTCGTTAAACACTGGTCCGATCCAAAGTATAAGGTACATTATATATGTGTCATCAGATCACATGTTGAAGTCCTATTTACGCATGTGCCATACAAATCTATCTTCTTGTAGGTGAACTGTTCAAAGAACAAGGCCAACCGTACGAAAGTGAAATTCCAACAAACGACAGGATCTTGTAGCTATGTTGCACACTGCGAGGCTCTTGTAATTAGCTGTTGTTTCACTCTTTTCGCTATACCATATTATCAGATCTATATTGACTTGTTCCAAATGCAGAGGAAAGCCCGCAAGGACCAAAAAGTAACTGAACCAAATGCTGTGGAAATCTTCAAGGACTGTCACACCAGCAAGAAGAAGGGCATGACTACACCAGTCAAAGCCGCTGTTGTAAGTCCTTAATCCTCATGCCTTTTAACTACTACTTACTCTGACTTGTGCCTTGAACTGCATGGTTTGCAGCCAATGTCTATTACTCTTTTCAATTTTATACACAATTGTCTTAGCGTATCATTGCACCTTACAAGGTTTAAAAGAGAGGAGTGATGTTCCTTTCATCTTGACCCGTAATCTAGTTCCGTGCTGGACTTTCCCACACAACATTACAATTGCATGTTTGTCTGTTCTCAGTTGTTTTGTGATATGAATGACGTCATACTATGCTTACCGTATTATAAACTTCGTCTCTTCATCCTTAGCCCTCAATACAGTGTGAACAAATAGACAATACGTTAGCGATGGTACATGGTCATATGTTTGGAACCTGGTTTTATTATGTACTTTGCAATAAAATACAACTAATATTTTACATGGGTTCACCAGAATAAGTTCTATATATAGACCCAAGCTATTTTGTTTGGTTTTGCTGCCTCCTTAATATCTTCTGTTCTGGTACTACTAATGTAAAACCTCAACTTTTCAGCAAGCTATGGAAAAATGGTGGAACCGCCACCTTCTGAAGGTGTTGAGGCAACTATAACCGCAATGTCAGCTCTTGCTGAAGTGGGTCAGTACTTGTCCACTAACAGTGCCAAAAGCACGTTCCTGCGTAATACTGGGTTGGTTGTTAAGGCAATATCGTCCAAACTGCCTCATGATCAAGATATGCAAGCTCAAAGCAATGTTGTATCTGCGCTCCAGACACAATTCCATTCCCTAAAAGAGACCCCTTGTGAAACAAGGAGAAACATTACTCAATGTCGTCAAGATATGCATGGTTTTGAAACCAGACTATCAGACATTTGCTATGTTGTTTAGGAGCCTAGGGGAAATGAAGGCGAGGGTTATGGTGCTCCATCGGACAATATAGCATGAAAACGTAACATTCAGGTGAAATGAACTGAGCTTCTGAACTTCTAGTGGTGCATTTATTTGCTAGACTGTTAAGTTTTACGCCAACCTTCCTTTTGTTATATAGTTGTAATTTGTTTTGGTGCGATACAAAATGTATTCTTAACGTGCAGCCACCGCCTGAAGAAAACAGCAAGCCATTTTTGTATAGTGTAGCGTGTTCCCTATATTTGCACTGGTGGGGATCTTTGATGCCGAGTGGATGTAATCTGTGCAATCGCCTTAATAGCCTAGCATTAGTTTCGGCCTTATTTATTTCCTACTATTCTTTTTCCCTGGTTTGCTAGTGGCCGCAACTACCATGGGCCATATACGGGTCGTAGGATCCATGGGTCACCTACGGGCCGTCGATAAATGGGCATGTAATCGGTGGGCCTCGGGCCGTCGGATAAATGTGTCTACATGGGCCATAATCGGGCGTAATTGGTATCGGCCCAGCACGGTAACAGGCCGTTAACAGGCCGTAGGACAGCAAAGGCTTAATTCTGTCGCAGGCATAACGGGTCATTAATGGGCCAGAATATAGGACGGGCTGGAAAAGGGGCAACGGGTTAACAGGCCAGAAATGGGCCGACTCTTGCCATGGGCCGATTTTGGCCCATTAGGGTAACATGCCAGTAACGGGCCGACTCTTGCCATGGGCCGAATTTGGCCCATTAGTGGAACAGGCCAGTAACGGCCCGGAAGTAATCGAGGGCTGAAAAGGAGCCCGAGAACGTATGGGCCATCAATAGGCCGAAAGCTAACACGGGCTGGAAACGGAACATGTAAATCACGGGCCATTAACGGGTATAAAGAAAATTACTGTTCTTTATGGGCTAGACTCACCGTGGGCCTTTAATGGGCCGAAAGATACGAAGGCCTCATATGGGTCGAAAGACGTTGTGGGCCATGTCATGGTTCTAAGTCTGATAGTAGTGTAGGGGGGTAAGTATGGAGAGGCAAGATCTTAGCTATGGAGAAGTTGTAAGCATGCAAGCTTTACGAGTTCAGGCCCTTCTCGGAGGAAGTAATAGCCCTACGTCTCGGAGCCCGGAGGCGGTCGACTGGATTATGTGAATATGAGTTACAGAGGTGCAAACCCTTGTCTCGGAGGAGGGGGGTGGCTTATATAGAGTGTGCCAGGACCCCGGCCAGCCCACGTTACAAAGGGTTCAATGTACATTAAGGCAGGGCGTTATTGGTAACGCTAGTAATAAAGTGCTATGATGACCATAAAAGCTACTTAATGACCGACCGTTAGCGTGCGGAGTGACTTCAGGTCTCCTGGCCGTTGAGTGGTTGGATCTTGGTCGAGTGATTGCTTCTCGGTCAAGCGTCTTCAAGTCTATCGAGTGCAACACCTCCAAGTCGATTGAAAGGTGGTTTCTTCTAGAGATGTCCTTGGGTAGGGCAGTTAGGACAGGTCCATGATCCTACCCAAGGTACATAGCTTCATCATTAGCCCCCGAATGGATCGAGGTTTTAGTGGGGAAGGAGTTGAGAACTTCTCTGACTCGTTTTTCATGCCGTGAGCATACCTTGTTTCAGATCAACGTACCTGAGTGATAACAGCAACATCCTTTTCAGTCGCCTTGATCCATTCTTAATTCTTCATCAAATGGGTTTCTTTACTTGTAAGGCTCCGAGTGATGGTGCGGAGGAGATCTTTGGTCTGACAAGTTGTTTGCTGCGCGTAGATTTCGTGGGATCCGAATTTTGGGAAGCGTGCGGGGCGGGGGAGGCCGCAGTAATCGGATGGGATAGAGCGGAGCCGCCTCGATCCCCGCGCCACCTTTTTCGCCACGTATCGCGCGTGCGGTCATTACGGGATTTGACAGAGCCACCTGGGCCTACCTGTCAGCCACTGGGAAGCGGCCTGATATAAAGCGCCAGACCGGAGTCTCCCGAACAGTGCATCTCATTACCTCTTCTCTTCCTCACGCCCCTCCGCTGCGCTCGCTCTCGCCCCAGCGCCACCGCACCGTATGCGTCTCGCCGGCGACAATGGGGAAGGAGAAGACAGCGGCTCTGGAGCGGGCAAAGAAGGCGACAGCGAGGTCGAAGGGGAAGGCGACCAGCCGGGGCGGATCTTCCTCGCAGTCCGGCCTGCCGAGGGGCTGGATCAAGGGCGACTGGATCCACTCGAGGATCTCCCAAGAAGACCTCGACGACTTGGACGAAGGGGGGCTGAGCCCCTACGACTCGGCGCGGCTTCTGGGGAAGGAATCTGAGCCGCATCCTCGGGAGGGTGAGCGTGTCCTTCTCGCCACCCACGTCGACTGTGGATTTTCCTTGCCCCCTCACCCCTTCTTCCGAGGGTTTCTGAACTTCTTTGGGACACAACTCTATCATTTTACCCCCAACTCAATCATTTATCTCGCCGCTTTCATTTCTTTTTGTGAGAACTTCCTGGGTTGTCGGCCTCACTGGGGTCTCTTCAAGCATATTTTCACTTGTCGCTCCCAGACAGTGAAAAAGGCTAATCCGAGTGATGAGAGGACCCAAGTGATCCAGATGTGTGGGGGTCTTGGCATCCATATGAGAGGGAAAAGCTCCTTTCCGGCCATGATTCTTCCCAACTCAGTTCGCGGATGGCAGTCGACCTGGTTTTACTGTAAAGACCAGTCGACGCCAGGGCAATCGACTGGCCTCCGCCCCTTACCATGGACCACGTGGAAAAACCCTCCCCTTTGAAGGTGCTCCCGGAGGAGAAGGGGCACATGAAGGTGTTGGTCAACCGAGTGGTCCAGCTTATTCGTGACGGGGTCACTAGTATGAATCTCTTGGAGGTCTTCCTTCAGCGGCGCATCCAGCCTCTCCAAGCCCGAGATCATCCGATGTGGATGTATTCGGGTCTTGAATACTCCACTCGGATCAACCCGGAGGAGGTCGACGACGGCACACTAGAGAAGTGGCTGTCTGGCATTACCGGGAATAAGGACAATCCCAGGGGAGCCAGGAGAGTCCCTCCATTCGACCAGTCTCACGCACCAGAGCAGGTCTGATTCTGAGTTTTTGCTTGTAATCTGAATTCACTCGCGTAGCTGCCTATATTGCGTCGTCTGACTTTGATCTCCCTGCTTTCTTTCAGGCCATTATTGAAATGTATTCAATGCCCAACGGGGAGCAAGAACAAGCTCTGGAAGGCGAGGCGAGTGGCGGCGAAAGTGGCGAGTGGACTTCCAATGGTGAAGCGGATGGAGGAAGCGACGACTCAAGCGATGGAGAAGAAGTCGAGTCGCCTCCTCGCAGGGAGAGGCGATCCAAGCTTGACCAAGAACGGCCGAGTGCCCGTGACAAGGCAACTGCTCCGGCTGGTCAGTCTTCGAAGCGCCCTCGGATCTCTTCACCAACCCCAACTGAGAAGGCGCCAAAGCACCCCAGAGTTGCAGAGCCGAAGACTCGGAAGGCGTTGCCGAAAATCAAGATTGATATCCCCGTCGCTTCCGCGTGAGTGCCTCTCTTTGCATTCACTCGACGCTCCGCGCTGTTTGTTTTTCTTGTTTTAACTGGACGAACTTTGGAACTGTCAGCGCTGCTACCTCCGGGACCTCAGCTTACGGGGACGAAGATGAGGTGATGGAGGATGCGGTCACTTCTAATCCGGGTATGATCCCTGCCATACTGTCTTTATTTTGGTCGATTCAACTGCAACGCGTACCATTGGGTGATGTGATTTTGACGATTGAACGTTGCATAGCTCCCAACGTTATTGACCTCCCTGATGACGATGAAGAGCCTGAGAGGCCTTCAGCAAGGAAAAATAGGTGAGCTCCTGCAAGCGAGGCGCTACAGACGACGCCGAGGCCGGAACCAGTTGTTCAGGACACTGGCGACGTCAATCGGGGTTCTGTTACCTTCGCTGAGCCGCTGTCAAGTGCCTTGCCTTCTTCGTCGACTGCTCAGGCCCCTGTCGACCCGCCTTCAGTTTTTGCGACCCATCATGTCCCAGAGGACGAGGTGAATGCTGCTAAGGAAGCCATACGCCAGGCAGGCATTATGATGGAGAAGATGAAGACGGTGCGGGACGCCAACCAAGCCGCCTATGATGCCAGCTCGGCTCTCCAGAGCAACATTCAGGTTAGTTGGTCGCCGCTTGTTCTGTTAGGATATGCTACCTAAAGATTCTTTCCGAAAACCTTTGCATCTGTACACCCACTGGGTGCGTCGATTGAATTTTTGGACTAGTGGGGGCACGCTAAGTGCACCCAAAGTGCACCCACTGGGTATAGTCCCCGAGACTACGGTGGACTGCTGGCAGTCGACTGTAGTCTTTGTATTTTGCCGAATGTATAAACCGAACTGGTAGTTTGTCTCTTCCACTCGACTTCGGCGGGCCGGTCGAGTGGGATCAGAACCGGTGGGGGCACGCTAAGTGCACCCACTCGGTGTAGTCCCCGAGACTATGGTGGACTGCGGGCAGTCGACCGTAGTCTTAGTATTTATTGCTTTGTTGTTTTTTGCTGTAAAAATAACTTATCCCCTTTGATTTCAGAAATCTTGTGATCTTGGAGCTCGCTTTGCTGACTTGGAGAAGTAGAAGATTCAACTGAACCTTGACTTGGAGCTGGCCAGGACAGAGCTGCAAAAGGTCAGAGACGGCGCCGCAGGTAAGACGAGTTTGTCGACTGGTCAGTTTTAGGCTTGGGTACCCTTCTGCTATTTCTGAATCAATCATCATTTCTTTGCAGAAAAACTGAGAGAAGCTCTAGCGAAGAAGGATCAGGATTTGGCCGCTGCTCGTAAAGAGGTTGACGACAAGACCGCTCTGGCCGAACAGAAGCTGGCTTCGGTCGGCCAGTTGGAAGAAGAGAATACCAGGCTGAAGACCGCTCTGAATGACTCCAACAAGGAGTGCTCGCGCTGGAAGAAGGCGAATCTCGTCCAGGGCGAGAAAATGGAAGGCATTGCTCGCAGGAGGGATGATCTGGAGAGTTATCTGAGAAGTCTTGCCAAGAAGCTGTTCATCAAGCTTGAAGGTGCACATTCTGTTCCGACTGACATTTTTTTTGAGTCGACTCAATGCACGAAAATTGACTTATCCTTGGATCGTGAATGCAGAGTTTTGCCAGAACTTTGAAGACGAGACTGGGCGGATCGAGCCTGGTTTGGATCCAATCAACTCTCCTATGAAAGATGAAACTGCTATGAATCTGCTCCGTTTGGAATCTCGCATCGACAGTGCCGTGGACTACTTGTCTCGACTGAAGGTCTCCATGTCGCGGATTGACCCGGCACTTTGGCCAGAGGCTGTGCTCCAAAATGATATTGAGTCCCTGATGACTCGACTAAATGAAATCCCCGACCGAGTGCAGGAGTGGAAGAAGTCTGCTGCTCGGTGTGGCGCTGACGCGGCTCTGTCTTTGGTTCGTGTCCACTGCAAGGAGGTGCGACAGGACAAACTGGCAGCAATCAAGGTCACCAACACCCAGAATCATGACTTCCGAACCTTTATGGAGACTTTCATTGCTGCAGCCACTCGGATAGCCGATGGCGTCGACCTGGATGAGTTCGTCGAGCCTGCCAGCCCTCCTCCCGCAGAGTGAACAAACTCTTATGTCCCACCTTAAATTTTCCTCGGAATGCCAAGTGGTTTTTGTAACCATTAAACTTTTTCGGGATGCATGTCCGAGTACTTCGATCTGTGATTTGGAACCTTTGGAATTTACCCGAACTTGGTTTACCGTTGAATATCTTTATGAATCTCCTGCTGAGTGAACCCATTCTTCATTCGAGACAACTTTTGCATTCGCAGCGCAGCTCTGAACGAGAGGGAAGGCGGCGGTTGACCCACACCCTGTTACTGCAGAGTGGGATGGAGTGCACATTGTATTTGTGGCGAAGCTCCCCAGGGGAAGGTGGCAGTCGACCTGCCCCTCGTCGTCCTTGAGGAATGACATGTGTTTCGTACTTAGGTGAGTTTTGGACTGCAGCTAAGCCCCTGAGTGGGAGGATTGCTCTCCACTCGGTAGGATTTTTTTTCAAACTTAGGTGAGTGCCGGACTGCAGCTAAGTCTCTAAGTGAGAGAACTTAGGCGAGTACTGGACTGCAGCTAAGCCCCCGAGTGGGAGGATTGCTCTCCCCTCGGTAGGATTTTTTTTTCAAACTTAGGCGAGTGCCATACTGCAGCTAAGTCTCTAAGTGAGAGAACTTAGGTGAGTACTGGACTGCAGCTAAGCCCCTGAGTGGGAGGATTGCTCTCCACTCGGTAGGATTTTTTTTCAAACTTAGGCGAGTGCCGGACTGCAGCTAAGCCTCTATGTGAGAGAACTTAGGCGAGTACTGGACTGCAGCTAAGCCCCCGAGTGGGAGGATTGCTCTCCACTCGGTAGGATTTTTTCAAACATAGGCGAGTGCCGGACTGCAGCTAAGTCTCTAAGTGAGAGAACTTAGGTGAGTGCTGGACTGCAGCTAAGCCCCTGAGTGGGAGGATTGCTCTCCACTCGGTAGGATTTTTTCAAGCTTAGGCGAGTGCCGAACTGCAGCTAAGTCTCTAAGTGAGAGAACTTAGGCGAGTGCTGGACTGAAGCTAAGTTCCCGAGTGGGAGGATTGCTCTCCACTCGGTAGGAGTTTTTCAAACTTAGGCGAGTGCCGTACTGCAGCTAAGTATCTAAGTGAGAGAACTTAGGCGAGTGCTGGACTGCAGCTAAGCCCCCGAGTGGGAGGATTGCTCTCCACTCGGTAGGATTTTTTCAAGCTTAGGCGAGTGCCGGACTGCAGCTAAGTCTCTAAGTGAGAGAACTTAGGCGAGTGCTGGACTGCAGCTAAGCCCCCGAGTGGGAGGATTGCTCTCCACTCGGTAGGATTTTGTCAAACTTAGGCGAGGGCCGGACTGCAGCTAAGCCTCCAAGTGAGAGAACTTAGGCGAGTGCTGGACTGCAGCTAAGCCCCCGAGTGGGAGGATTGCTCTCCACTCGGTAGGATTTTGTCAAACTTAGGCGAGGGCCGGACTGCAGCTAAGCCTCCAAGTGACAGAACTTAGGCGAGTGCTGGACTGCAGCTAAGCCCCCGAGTGGGAGGATTTCTCTCCACTCGGTAGGATTTTTTCAAACTTAGGCGAGGGCCGGACTGCAGCTAAGCCTCCAAGTGAGAGAACTTAGGCGAGTGCTGGACTGCAGCTAAGCCCCCGAGTGGGAGGATTGCTCTCCACTCGGTAGGATTTTTTCAAACTTAGGCGAAACGGATTCGCAGCTAAGCCCCCGAGTGGGAGACTGGCTCGCCACTCAGTAGGAAATTGTTTTCACAAACTTAGGCGAAGCGGATTCGTAGCTAAGCCACCCACTGGGGGATTTCTTACGCAAACAAAAAAAACAATAATAATCACTGGGAAAATTATAATTCTCTTGTCTTTGATAAATAAACTACCCGAGTGAGAATTTAAGTATAAAAGGGGCGGAGTAGCTCCGCATTGCAGGCTCGTGGCTCATCAATATGGCGATCGACATTGTAGAGGTGGTATGCTCCATTGTGGAGGACTCTGGTGACTATGAAGGGGCCTTCCCAAGTAGGAGCGAGCTTGTGTGGTTTCTGCTGATCCACTCGGAGGACTAAGTCTCCTTCTTGGAAGGCTCGGCTCTTCACGTTTCTGGCATGGAATCGACGGAAGTCTTGCTGATAGATGGTCGATCGAATCAAGGCCATTTCTCTTTCTTCTTCTAGGAGGTCGACTGCGTCCTGCCGGGATTGTTCTGCTTCATCTTCTGAGTAGAGCTCGACTCTGGGAGCGTTGTGAAGCAGGTCACTCGGTAAGACTGCCTCGGCTCCATAGACCAGAAAGAATGGGGTTCTTCCGGTCGATCGATTCGGGGTTGTCCTCAATCCCCAAAGGACTGATGGAAGCTCGTCGACCCATGCACCTGCTGCGTGCTTGAGATCGCGCATCAATCGGGGTTTCAGTCCTTTGAGAATTAGGCCGTTTGCCCTTTCTGCTTGCCCATTCAACTGAGGGTGAGCGACCGCAGCATAGTCGACCCGAGTGCCCTGAGAGGCACAAAAGGCCCTGAATTTGTCGGAATCAAAGTTTGACCCGTTGTCGGTGATGATGCTGTGCGAAACTCCATATCTGAATATCAACTCTCTAATGAAACTGATAGCGGTGCAAGCATCAAGATTCTTGATAGGCTTGGCCTCAATCCATTTGGTGAACTTGTCGACTGCTACCGGCACATGAGTGAAGCCGCTCCTGCCTGTTCTCAGTGGTCCAACCATGTCCAACCCCCAAAGAACGAAGGGCCAGACGACTGGAATGGTTTTTAGGGCTGACGCGGGCTTGTGTGGCATATTGGAGTAATACTGACATCCTTCACATTTGTCGACTATCTCTTTGGCCATCTCATTGGCTCTCGGCCAGTAGAACCCCGCTCGGTATGCTTTAGCCACAATGGTCCGAGAGGACGCATGATGACCATAGGTCCCCGAGTGGATATCGTTAAGGATCATCTGACCTTCTTCTGGTGTAATACACTTCTGGCCGACCCCAGTCGCGCTTTCTCTATATAACTGTCCCTTTATGACTGTAAAGGCCTTAGATCGACGGACGATCTGTCGAGCTTCTTCTTCGTCTTCTGGGAGTTCTTTCCTTAGGATGTACGCGATGTACGGTTCTGTCCAGATGGGAGTGATAACCAAGACTTCCATGATCAAGTCAAGCACAGCTGGCACTTCAACTTCAGTCGGATCCGTGGCACTTTTTGGCTGCGGGGCCTCTTCAGTGAAGGGATCCTCCTGGACTGATGGTGTGTGGATGTGTTCCAGAAACACATTGCTGGGAATGGCTTCTCTTTTGGAACCTATTTTTGCCAGATCATCAGCTGGTTGATTTTTCAGTCGGGGGATGTGATGAAGCTCTAACCCCTCGAATTTCTTCTCCAGTTTTCTCACTGCATTGCAATAACCAGTCATGGCTGGACTTCTGACATCCCATTCCTTCATCACTTGATTGACCACCAAATCTGAGTCGCCATAGACCATGAGGCGACGGACGCCGAGTGAAATGGCCATGCGCAACCCATATAAAAGTGCTTCGTATTCTGCCTCGTTGTTAGAGGAATCAAAGTGGATTTGAAGAACATATCTGAGTTTATCTCCTCTGGGGGAGACCAACACCACTCCGGCTCTGGAACCATATATTATCTTGGAACCGTCAAAGAACATGGTCCAATGCTCCGAGTGGACCTGAGTTGGCAGTTGCTGTTCAATCCACTCGGCGACGAAATCCGTAATTGCCTAGGACTTGATAGCTTTCTTTGCCTCAAACCTGATATCTAGAGGAAGGAGTTCAATCGCCCATTTTGCCACTCGACCAGTTGCGTCCCTGTTATGCAAGATCTCTGACAACGGAGCGTCGCTGACGACTGTAATGGAATGATCAGAGAAGTAGTGGGCAACTTTCTTTGTGGTCATATAAATCCCATATACGAGCTTCTGATAATGAGGATATCTTTGCTTCGATGGGGTCAAGACTTCGGAAATATAATACACTGGGCGCTGAACTTTGAAGGTTTTCCCTTCTTCTTCCCGCTCGACCGTGAGTACCGTACTGACGACTTGTCCTGTGGCTACAATGTAAAGCAGCAAAGGCTCCATGCTGATTGGGGCAGCAAGCACCGGCTGGGTGGATTGCAGAGCTTTGAGTTCTGCGAACGCTGCGTCAGCTTCAGGAGTCCACTCGAACTTGTCAGACTTCTTCATCAATCGGTAAAGAGGTAATGCCTTTTCACCGAGACGAGATATGAATCGACTTAGGGCGGCCAAGCAACCAGTAAGCTTCTGAACATCATGCACTCGCACAGGACTTTTCATTCGGAGTATAGTACCAACCTTTTCTGGATTGGCGTCGATTCCCCATTCGGAAACGAGAAAACCGAGTAACTTTCCGCCAGGAACCCCGAATGTGCATTTTGATGGATTAAGCTTGATATCAAACCTTATGAGGTTGGCAAAGGTTTCAGCAAGGTCAGTCAGCAGGTCGGAACCCTTCCGTGACTTGACCACAATATCATCCATTTACGCCTCCACATTCCGACTGATTTGGGTGAGCAAACACTTCTGAATCATCCTCATGAATGTGGCTCCGGCATTCTTGAGGCCGAATGGCATGGTAACATAACAGAAGCACCCAAATGGAGTGATGAAAGCTGTTTTGATCTCGTCAGGTCCATACAGACGGATCTGATGGTACCTAGAATAGGCATCTAAAAAAGACAGTCGCTCACATCCCGCAGTCAAGTTGACTATCTGGTCGATGCGGGGGAGAGGAAAATGGTCTTTCGGGCAGGCCCAATTGATATGTTTAAAGTTAATGCACATGCGAAGTGACTTGTCCTTCTTGGGGACCATGACAACATTGGCGAGCCACTCGGAGTGGTAGATTTCTCAGATAAACTCTGCCGCTAAGAGCCTAGCTACCTCTTCGCCAATGGCCTTTCTCTTCTGGACGGCGGACCGTCGGAGATGTTCCTTGACAGGTTTTATTTTTGAGTCAACTCTTAGGCGGTGCTCAGCCAGCTCCCTGGGAACACCTGGCATGTCAGAGGGCTTCCATGCGAAAATGTCCCAGTTCTCACGGAGGAACTGGATGAGTGCTTCTTCCTATTTGGAGTCGAGTGTTCTCGAGATATGAGTTGGAGCAGCACTGGGGTCGGTCGGGTGGATATGAGCTGTCTTTGTATCGCCAGTCGACTGAAAAGCTGACTAGGTAGCGGGCTTCTTGGCTCGCAACAAATCACTCGGGTCTGCAGTCTCTTCTGGTATTCCCGCAACTCCACCACTGCCATCTGAGCATCGGCGATCTTCGAACCTTTCTGAAAACATTCTTCCGCTTTCTTCCAATTGCCCGTAATAGTGATCACACCTTTGGGGCCAGGCATCTTCAATTTAAGATACACATAACACGGTCGGACCATGAAGCATGCATAAGCCGACCTGCCCAAAATAGCATGGTAGGCACTCTGGAAGTCTACAACTTCAAATGTCAACTTTTCTTTGCGGTAATTCTTGGAATCACCGAAAACCACATCAAGAGCAATCTGGCCGAGTGATTCAGCCTTCTTCCCAGGAATGACTCCGTGGAAACTCATGTTGCTGGCACTGAGTCTGGACATCGGAATGTCCATCCCTTTCAACGTCTCAGCATACAATATGTTCAAACCACTGCCACCATCCATCAAAACTTTGGTCAGTCGAGTGCCTTCAACCACTGGGTCGACCACCAGAGCTTGCCTCCCAGGGGTGGCAATATGTGTTGGGTGATCGGACTGGTCGAACGTGATGGCAGTCTGGGACCATTTCAAATAACTTGGTGTCGCCGAAGCAACATATTCACCTCTCGGTTGATAACTTTCAGTCGACTTTTGCTCTCAACATCAGCAAAAATCATCAAGGTGGAATTGACTTGAGGGTATCCGTCGTCACTGTCCTCTTTGTCCTCGACCTTGTGTGACTCCTTTTCCTTACCTTTGGGCTGTTTGCCCTGGAACTGCTGGATCAAGAGTCGACACTGTCGAGTGGTATGTTTCGGGTAAATGAAGTTACCCTCTTCATCTTTCTTTGTGTGGACGAGACATGGCAAGTCCAACACATCATTTTCGTCCTGGTCTTTAACCTTTTTAGGGTTCCAAGGCCCTTTAGATTTCCCTTTAAACTTTCCTTGGGTTAAAGCCAAGGCTTCCCCGGGAGCCGCTGGCTCGACTTTCCGCTTCTGTTTCCGATTGGAATTGCCTCCGGGTCCTTGGGCGACTGACTTGAGTTTGCCACTCCTGAGCCGATCTTCATCTTTGCGATTAGCGTACTTGGTGGCAATCTCCATCATCCGATTCAGGGACATATCCCCGGTTCGACCGAATTTCAAATTCAGTTCTCTGTACTTGATGCCTTCCTTGAAGCAAACTGCTTGGTGGTCAGGCACATTCTCCACCAAGTGATGTAACGTGATCCACCTTGGCTTCTGTACACAAGACCGCAGTTCCGTCAGCCCTGCCGGTCGCTTGCACGTACCTTCAAATGTGGTGACGAATACTCGGGAGAGATCCTCCCAAGTGTAAATGCTGCTAGGTGTTAACTGGTTCAGCCATGCTCTGGCCGAGCCCTCCAACATGAGAGGGAGGTGCTTCATGGCCACTTCATCATTGCCAACGCCGATCTGGACGGCCACTCGGTAATCTTCAAGCCAAGTATCGGGCTTCGACTCGCCAGTGAACTTACTGACTCCAATCGCCAACCTGAAGTTGGGAGGAATCACGGCGGCCCTGATGGCTCTACTAAAGCACTCTGGCCCCGAAACATGTACTCTGCTGCTGGTAGGTGCATCTCTGTCGTGACCTTCTCGGTGAGCCCTGTTCCTGTCGACCAAACCCTGGACGAGAATGGATCTCGCGTCAAAGCCTGGCCCTCTGGGGTCGACTGAAATCCTTCGCCCACCACTATGAGGGCGCATGTCATCCTGCTGGCGAGGCACATATGACCCGCTCCTCGGGGGAGGCGTGGGCGCTCGACGTCGACCGTCACGATCGACTCGGTGATCATACTGCTCATGGTTCCCATACTGGTCACGCCGGTCTCCACGTCCCTTACGCCTCGGGGGCGATCTCGGGCTGTGAGCCGACTAGACTGTGTCCGCGGCAACGGATTTGCTGTGAATCCTGTTCCGCGACTGAGAAACAGCAGAATTCTGATCTCCTGCTGCCCAGAGTAACGCTCTGATCTGCAGCAAGCCTCTGCCAGCCTCCGACTGGGAAGGCTGAATCGACTCCGCTATATGGGCCGCAGCTGCTAAATTCTGAATCGGAGTTTGATATACCCGCGGGGGCGGGAAGAGCTGACGTCGACTGGATTCGGGAACCCGTTGTCGCGCACGCTCGTCGAGTGCTTGCTGGAGGTTTTCCAGTCGAGTGCGCTCGGCCAAGTTTGCCAGGCGCGCGTCCTCCAAGGCGCGAGCCTCGGGGGTCTCTCCAACGATAGGAGTGTGCAGTGCATCCATGTTCCGGCGGCGAAGTTCTTCTCTCTACAGCGACGTGCGAGGCTCGGGAAGATACTCCTCATGGAGATGGGACGGGTCGCCTCCACCCGCGCCTCCATCGTTACGGGGAAAACCGGGAGGACTGGGCGGTCCATCGACCATCCGAACCTCCGCCGCCGGATCACTGCTGTCGCACTCGGATGCGGTCTCTGCGGAGCCAGTCGGCAGGTCGAACAGGCCATAGAGGGATTCGTCGGGCTCGATCGCCGCGACCTGGGGGGTGGCCGACTAACGCCCTACCGCGTGCCTCACCCACCGCTGAAGTCTCGACCGACCGAAACACTTGCGCTGGCGGGAAACGGGGAGTGAGGAGAACACAGGAGCCAACCGATAGGGGGTCGACGGTTGCCGCAGGAGAACGCCGCGGACACACGCGGTAAAGTGCGTTGCCCCGCGAGCAGGGAGTGCGTCCACGTCGAGCGGAGCCTCCTGGAGCCAAGCAGAGTCGTCGACGATGAACGTGAGCGTGCCGAGACGGATCTCGCGGCCCTCCACCGAAACTCCGCCGAAAACCATGATGATTCGGGTCGGAAAAAAGTCGCAACTTCTCCAACAAACGCTAAAACACCTGCCCCACGGTGGGTGCCAACTGTCGTGGTTCTAAGTCTGACAGTAGTGTAGGGGGGTAAGTATGGAGAGGCAAGATCTTAGCTATGGAGAAGTTGTAAGCACGCAAGCTTTACGAGTTCAGGCCGTTCTCGGAGGAAGTAATAGCCCTACGTCTCGGAGCCCGGAGGCGGTCGACTGGATTATGTGAATATGAGTTATAGAGGTGCGAACCCTTGTCTCGGAGGAGGGGGTGGCTTATATAGAGTGTGCCAGGACCCCGGCCAGCCCACGTTACAAAGGGTTCAATGTACATTAAGGCAGGGCGTTACTGGTAACGCTAGTAATAAAGTGCTATGATGACCATAAAAGCTACTTAATGACCGACCGTTAGCGTGTGGAGCGACTTCAGGTCTCCTGGCCGTCGAGTGGTCGGATCTTGGTCGAATGATTGCTTCTTGGTCGAGCGTCTTCGAGTCTGTCGAGTGGAACACCTCCAAGTCGATTGAAAGGTGGTTTCTTCTAGAGATGTCCTTGGGTAGGGCAGTTAGGACAGGTCCATGATCCTACCCTAGGTACATAGCTTCATCAGGCCATAAATGGGCCGAAAGTGAAATGGGATGGTATTATATTCGACGGCCCACATGACGTTGTTGGGCCGATTTCCTTTAGGGCCTAACGGGCCGTGAGTTAATGGGCCGTAAAATGGGCTATTTGTGAAGAGACCGTTAACAGGCTTTTCATGGGCCAGCCCGTTAACTTTTGACCAAGTCAAACGGGCCGGCTTTGTAAGCTAAATGGGCCACTGTTGGGCCGTGCCACGTGTCAACATATCATAGGCGCCTATCTGACCCACTGACGAGCTGACACGTGTTTCGTCCGGCCAATAAGAATTTTACACGTGGAAATTTCCCATTGGTCGGGGCTGTTAACGTGTTATCGGATCCAAAACCTGACCTGATAGCTTAACGGCGTTCCATTACGGTGGATGCCACGTGTCGGTCACCCTTGACGAAAGCACTTCTGTGAGGCGCGATTTATTGTCATGGAAGTGGACGCTTCCGTGATGATAATTTTGGTAATGTCATGGAACACTTGTACGACATCACAGGTATGACTATCTTGATTCTGTCATAAATTTGTCATGGATGTACATGCATGACAAAAAAGCGACCTACTGTGACAAACAAGTATCATCACGGAAGTGTATTTTTTTGGTAGTGCATGGATGAGACAGATCGATCTCTTGTAATGGCCGATCGCGTCGGGGTATCAGCTCCGGCATGGGGGAGGAGAATGGCGGTGGATGGGTGGCAGATGGAGGAGGCTGGGGTGGAGAGGGTGTTTTGGCGCCCACGGAGTACGAATGGGGAAATGGAGGGAGAGAGGATAGGGGAACCATGTCTTCAGGGCGTGCTTGTCTCAAATGCGAGGAAATTTACAAACTTAGCCCCCGTTTAAAATTTCCTACATCACAGCAATATTAGTCATTGGGGATAGGACGGTAATCTCGCATATACCTTATATTTGCCGACGAGAGTTTGTTTTTGGCGCCCACCATGTATGAATCCGGGAGGGAGTCGATTTTGGCCGAGTAGACACTGTGTTTTGGCGCCCACCATGTATGAATCCGAGTGAGAGGCGGTTATGTCACGTTTGAGTGAAATTACAAACCTACCCCTATCAAAACCTATAGAAATCGAGCCGATAGGCTTTGCATGGTAGGGATAGGCAGTAATTACACCCGCCACCGAGGACCCCGCATCCCACACACACACACACACCGCCCCCCCACACACGCACACACCCACCCCCACCCCCCACACACACTAAGACTCCATCTCTCTCACACACATGCACCCACCCACCCCCTAGACACACACGCACACACTAAGACTCCATCTCTCACACACATGCTCTAGGCGGAGCATTTGTTCCTACCACCCTTCGTCCAACCTTACCCGTATGATAAACAATCACCTTAATATACTTGTATAACATCGACAAATTCCACTTTACTTTAGTAGTTAGAAAACTTATCATCTCTACTCTTATAAAAAACCGAGTTGGTGATGATGGTGTGCCTGCCATCTTGTAATATAGACCGTCCGATCTATATCTGACGGATAGAAAGCAAACTATGCTAATTATACAAAAGATACCCGCACCTCTCTCCACATCCTTATCTCCCACAACCTCATTGCTGAGCAATTAAAAAAGGAAGTCTCTGGAACAATCTAGCATGGTGGCCGCTGCCGCCTGCCGGCGCCGTCCATCCCCATGCCTCCACCCAGTCCGACCACCAGTCACCACCACACTCCACTCCTCCTCACCTCATCTCTCATCTTTCATTTTTTCGATGAAATTCTCAAGATACCAGTTTTCCGATAGAACTCTCGAGATATCATTAGTTTTTACACATGGGATTACTCCTGCATGGGTCAATCACAACAGGTGTTTTGTAAAAATTCATATTGATGTTCCGTGCAATGCATGAGCATCTTGCTTGTAATTATATAACGCAAATCACGAGCAGGAAGTGACATTTTTTTACACAACCACGTTAACATGGCCACGTAAATCACTAGCTAAAGTGTAATACCATTATACTTATATCCCCATGCAAAAGGTTGAGTACATATCCGAAGAGTAGAGTCGCACACACACATACACACACACACACTGTCTCTCAGAATCTCACACACACCAGTTACGTGATGCCCACTTAAGCAGATATGTATGTTACAATTTGTGCACCCGCGGGTACACATGATGGTGCACATTTATTTAAGCCGGACGGCGAACCCAAACAGTAGCTGCTTTCATTCCCCTCCCGCCGCCTCTTCTCTGGTTGCCGTCGCCCGGTAGCCATGGCCCGGCCGAAGGTAACAACATGGCGCTTTAATCTGGAAATTTTAGTTGTCATGCATGCATCTTTTTGTGCTAGCACTCCTATATAAGGGTTGACTGGTCACTTCCTGCGGACGTGCGCATGCGGTGGAAGAGGAAGGACAAGGGAAGCGGGCTGTGGAGTAACGTTTTTTACCACAATCTCTTAGGAAACTGACTGCAATAATTGAGTAGTTTTGCAAACTACCAGTACTACACCTAAAACAGTTCAAAACCAATAGTCCCTTGCCAGCACGCGCTTCTCACCTGAAACGGTTAGCGTCGCCCTGGAGCGTCAGTGCCGCATTAATGCCCGGCCAGAGCGGAGGCGACCTCTCACTGGCGCCGACTTTGAAGCAGCGCGACAGCCGACAGAGCGCCGCTTCCCGGTACATGCGACTGCTCCGTGTCGAGGCTGGCCATAGTTTGGATGAGTCTCCATCGTGAGGAGCCACACTAACTGCGATGATATGGATCGATCCATCTATGAAGAACATGTGGGACTGGAACTACGAGACAGACATGTACCCAGGAGTGGACGTACGAACCTGAGTAATGTAGCACAGTAAGTGAAGTAGAAAGGCACAAATAGTATGAACATGTGTGGCACATAGGCCTTTGTCTCTTACTACGTACCACTAAATGTTGTACGTGCAATGCATGGTGATGTTATGGAGTATGTGCCTAAGTACTCTACTACTACTATATTAATTGAAGGCACATATTAGGTTTTATATTTGTTTACGTGTATGCCCCGAGACCTTCCAACTAGTCGTGTCTTTCTCTCCGGGTCACACTTTGTATCATTCATACCACTAGTACTACTACATGTGGTCTCTGACCCAGAAGTGGAAGAAGTGGAGACGCTCTACCACGCTATTCATGTCCCACTCCTTTCGTTGGCGTGTGGGACATCCAGCACATGCCGTGTTTGGCACTCCTTCGTCGTAAGACTTGAAATGCTATCATTCATCAAAAATATATAGAAATTAGCAGTGATACTATACCACACGGTTTCCTTGCTCCTTGATATCAGAAAGAATACTTCTGTTCGCCAACATGTGGGACGGCGACCATCCTGGTCCCCTTGCCATCCACGCAGAACTCCAAGGGAGAGTCACCCTGGTCGTCGCGCCGTAGTAATAATGACTAATGAGCCGTCAAATCACAGGACCAACCCTTCCCACTGTGAAGTTGCTCGGAAGACGGAACCATCATGACTTCATTGAATTCTGCTTCTTGAAAAAAACTACTGTACCAGCAGTACTGCTAGCTACAGTAGTTACTCCAGCAGAGGCCTCCTTTCGTTCATACGATAGGAATTTTATAGGAATATGGAAATCATAGGAAGTGAGATGACATGCATCTCAATTCCTATAGAGAAAGAGATTCCATTTGATGCATAGGATATGATTTTTTTCCACTGAGTCTAGGCTAATGTACTGGTAATTTGCTCTAAAAACTACAGTAGTAAATAGTAGTACTGGTACATGCTTGTACTCAGACACACACACACACTAACTACTAGTACTACTACTTCTCACATGCTTGCCAGACGCTGTCGTTCTCCTTCCCGGCTTTGTCGGCGACACCCCACCGTGCTTGGATCTCCGCCGACCTCTCCGCAGCAGCGCGTGCGTCCTCTTCTTTCTTGTGGCGGCAGGCCTCTCTTTTCTTGAGTGCTTTCTGAATTCTCCGCTCCCTCTGTGCGGCTTTGGACGCCTCTTGCTCTACCGCCCATTCGGGCTTAGCAGCTTCAAATTCTGCCCACGTAGGTGTGAGGTCGTGAGCGGCGATAAACTCGGCACGGCGGGATGCCATCGCTTCCCTATCATTTTGTGTGCGGTCATGGGCGGCGAGGAACTCGGGCGGGAGGATGCCATCGCTTCCTTACTAGTTAGTGTGTGGCACGGTGGCATGAACGACGCTTGGTGGGAGCTCTGGGTGGAGTGGCCGGACAATCGTATAGTGCATTGGTTTGTCAAGAGCTCAAGGACAGAAGACGGAGGAAGTTTGGATTCCCCTTCAATCCTGGTCATTTATTACTCCGTAAAATGCATTGCCGGTCATCGAACTTGTGTTGATAGCTCATTTTGATCATTATATTATACGTGATGCACACATTAGCACACACCGTCCATAGAGGCAAGTAGCATGTATGTCTGTAGATACTCACGCTCACGCTGTCAAACCATGCTAATGCATGCACGTCGCCCTCTCAATCAATGTCTTGCTCATGGCGCATCGCAAACGGCGAGCCCGTCAACTGCGCGCCCCGGCGGTGCCTGACATTACTGTTTAGACGTTTAATGGAGGCCTCCGCGAACGCCGAGCATGTATTCACCTGGCTCAACACCAACGGTCATACTTGGGACTCGGCGCCTTGCTCATGTATATCGTCCATCACAACGACAGTATATAAAACAACCTAGCTAGAGAGGGTACTATGGTACGGAGTATGTACTATCGTGAGCGACCGATCATAGTGCCACTGCACACGAGTGTGTGTCTGATCGATTCGTCCATTATTCGTAAGTTATGCATGGTTGTGTGGTGTCTAATGGTGGTCGTCGAAGGCAAGTTGGCGACAAGACCGGTTGCATGGACACCTGGTTGTCAATACGTGCCGCATACACTTCAAAGGCTCATCATCCATGAGTTCACATTTTACCACTACACCAGCGTCTGACCACCCTGGCCTACCGAAACCCCTACCATCGCTAGCACGCGCTTCTCGCCTGAAACGGTCACCGTCTCTCCAGAACGTCAATGCCGCATCCACCGGACTTAACTGCAGGTGCAGTTGGTGTGTCACTGACATGCGGGCCAGATGCCCGTTGGGCCCACATGTCAGTAACCCAACACACCTGTAGTTAAGTCACTGAAGCAGCGTCCGCATTCACGCCAGACGAACCTACACTGGCGCCAGCCATCCATCTGTCTGCCACGGATCATTGCCATTCGCCCGCTATATTAACTTGAGCCCCAACTCCCAGCCATAGCCAAAGACCCACACTGATTCTCCTCCGGTCCCTTCCTTCTGTCGGCACCACTCCAACCATGGCCCCCTGGCGCTCCAAAGCTCTCCTGGACGTACTGTCGCGGGAGCAGACGAAGGACATCGGCGGCTCCGCTCGGGGTGCACTCCAAAGCTCTCTTGGACGTACTGTCGTGGGAGAAGACGAAGGAGATCGCCGGCTCCCCCCCGGCCGCCCTCCGCCGCCACTACCATGAAGACGGCGCGCGTGCGTGGGCGTAGCCGGCAGCGATGAAGAGTAGTACACGGTAGGTCGCCGCCGCTCTGGTCCCAGGAAGGCCTCCGCTCCTCTAGTTAGTCGAAGCCAAGCTTGGTGGGATAAACATCGGTGGCCGATTAGCCACTTGACGACGACGTGGAGGCGGAAATCTTTAGAACCTTTTGCTCTGGAGGAGGAGGTTATCGAGGAGGATGAGGAGGAGGCAAAGGCAATGGCCGGCTTTCTCTGGTTCATGGCCAGACATGGTGGTCGGGCGCCGGTGATCGTTTTGATTAGGTTTATAGTAGGTTTTAGTACGGTTTGTGCGAAATATGTAATGAATTTCATCCAGTTTGTAGTAAAAGTTTTTGAAATGTAATGAATTTCATCCGGTTAATTTGAAATTTGCTTTGTTTGCACGAATTTTGTCCGATTAGTTCATATAGTTGTCGAAAGGTATGCGGGCAGCATTGGATGGCATCCATCAGTGTCCTCGGACAGATGCCGGTGTAAATTTGTGGGCCAGCATTGGAGATTAACAGTGCTCCATTATTTGGCAGGGAACAGTTATCCCTCGATCAAAATCAGATCCGCCGTGTTTCACACTCCTCCCACGTAAGAGTGCAAACTCTTGCTTACATAAAAATGGAGCAAGTGGACCGCACTATAGCACGTCACATCACTCAAACTAGCCCGCCTAACGTGCGGCAAAGCACCACCCTCGTCATTTTGTTCTGGATTTCTATTGATTGATCGCACGAAAATGTTTCGCTTTGCAAGTTCAAAAGAAAATGCGGCACACTTACGACTCGTACGCGTTGCACCCTCGACAGTCCGGCTCGCACGCTGCTCACCAGAAGGGACACGCATTGTCTTGCAATTTCACTGACATGTGGGACTGGAATTGAATAAACCGTCGATAGCCAAAATCTAATCGCTCAGCGGGCATCGGCTGAGATGAGAGAGACGGGGGAGGGAGAAGAGATCGCCCGCCCGCCGCGTGCGAACTCCAAGAAATATATGGAGATAATGTTAGGTGGGCCATGCGGGAGTCCGGACCGTTTCCAAGCCCTCCCCCTCAGACGCCAGCTGCCTGCATTCATAGCAAGTACGTAGAACCAGTAAAATAATGGCCTATAAGCCCGCTTATGTGGAGGAGAGAGAGGCATTGACAAAGTCAAGGAGTGGGCTCTACAAGAGCCCGTCTCTACACGTGCTCCTAGGTATAAAAAATTAATTCTAAAAAAAGAGGCATAAAAAACAATTGTGTCTAAAAAAGAAAGGTAAAAAACATTTGAGAGAAATAGATAGAGAGAAAGTGAGTGGTGCACATGCCAAGTTCACTGGGCTGCCGTGGTTCACACTTCTCCGTCGTAACAGTGGAGACAATAGCTTTCATAAAAAATAAACAATGAATACACGTTGCTCGTCCTCTATATTGGAAAAGAATACTTTCCATTCGCCGACATGTGGGACGTCAACCATCCTGGTCCACCTGCCATGCACAAAATTATCCTGGTCCACCCCGGTCGTGGCGCAGGCCCAACCTTTCCCGCTGTAAGTTGGTCGGATGAAGGAACCATTGTCGGTGTCAAAACCGGCGGATCTCGGGTAGGGGGTCCCAAACTGTGCGTCTAAGGTCGATGGTAACAGGAGACAGGGGACACAATGTTTACCCAGGTTCGGGCCCTCTCTATGGAGGTAATACCCTACGTCCTGCTTGATTGATATTGATGAATACGAGTTTTACAAGAGTTGATCTACCTCGAGATCGTAATGGCTAAACCCTAGAGTTCTAGCTTGTATGGCTATGGTAATGAATATCTCCCCTTTCCAGGCTAAGTCCTCCGATTTATATAAGCACCGAGAGGATCTAGGGTTACACAAGGTCAGTTATAAAGAAAGGAATCTACATATCCAGTCGCCAAGCTTGCCTTCCACGCTAAGGAGAGTCCCATCCAGACATGGGTGCAGTCTTCAGTCTTCGTATCTTCACAGCCCATCAGTCCGGCCCACGGCTAATAGGTCGGACGCCCAAGGACCCCTTAGTCCAGGACTCCCTCAGTAGCCCCCGAACCAGGCTTCAATGATAAGGTGTTCGGTGCACAGATTGTCTTCGGCATTGCAAGGCGGGTTCCTCCTCTGACGACTTCCAAGTAATGTATTCAGCTTATAATTCAATGGCGCACCCCTCGGCTTCTGTGCATCTATGACTTCAGCTTCCACATGTCAGGAAAATGCAGACGGTCAGGGTATTTTTTGCAAATAACACCCTGACCATGCAAGAAAGAGCTTCTATTTAAAGAGATTGGGTCTCAGATCCATTCGACACCGTGCAGAGAAAATCCTCAGAGATTGCAAGGAAAGACCATTCCAACATGGCTAATATTCCCAGCTCCTCCTCCCGTTCCGACCCAGAGAAAGGCGAGTGGGAGAGGTGCTCTGTGTCCCACAGTCAATTGGCGAAGTTGCAAACACAGGGATTTCTCCCCCCTCCGGATCTTGTCCCTGTTCGAGCTAGGTTGGCTTCATTCAACGACAAAACCTAGACGGAGGATTTCCCCAATCCTTCCACGGCGGAACGAGTGTGCTTCGTCCCCTATCTGCTGGGGGGCATGGGATTTCCAATTCACCCATTCCTCCGAGGGCTTCTGGAGTATTATGGCCTCCAGCTACATAATTTTACCCCAGCCTCCATCCTGCACATTGTGGGTTACGTCGCTTTATGCGAATCATTCCAAGGCTGTGAGGCCCATTTTGATCTATGCAGAAGGTTGTTTTATCTTGTCCCGCGCAACCACGAGGGATCGATATTTGAAGTGGGTGGGGCCGAAATATGGCGCACTGCTGAGACCGGATACCTATCTGGCACACGGAAGAAAGCTTCCGAAGAGTGGACCTTTGAATGGTTTTATATTTACGACGTCTCACTTCCCGACCCAGTCCGGATGGGCCTCCCCGAATTTTCAAGTGCTCCGTTGAAGAAACGCCATAGTTGGCGTCCTCGGAGCCTCGAGGAAGAGGATAGCGCAGAGATCAGTCTGCTGCTGGGAAAGATCAAGATGCTCACCCAGTCCGGATTGTCAATAGTCGAGGTAATGGCAGTCTCCATAGTGCGGGGTCCAACCACTCCAATATAGAGGGCTACCCATGTGGCATTACAATGGGGAAGACGACACCTCCTTCTATGGTCGCAAGGGCCCGAAGACTACCGCCACTCTAGCCAAAATATTGGTCGAACTATATAAAGGGGAGTAGTAGGAGTTCGCCCGTCTCCAAAATCATGACGGGTTTTCCATGTACAATTCTCCTAGCTGGGTAATCTCTAACTCCACTATTCGACCCCTCTCCCTGAATTATTTTTGAAGGGCGATATCTTATTCATTCATGACAGGAATGGCGAAAGGTTGTTGAGGGGAACCATGACCCTGCCCCTCAGTCGGAGAATCACAATCGGGATCTTGACCCCGGATATGAGGAAGATCTGGACATATTCGTGGAGCTCAAGGATGGAGTTTTCTATCAGATGAGTTATGACGGCACATATGTACCCATCATCACCGATTACCCTAGCCTCCTTCCTGTTTCGCACGTAAGTAATCAGGAAACACTTTGTTCGAGAGGGTTTTCTCATTCTTCCTCACTCACCGCACTGTCCTATGCTCAAAAGGGGAGGCGTTCGGCGTGCCATGCTGCCCGGGGGCATCTCCGAAGAGAGCGTCCCCCACACTAGGCAAGCCTTCGAAGAGGAAGGCAAACGAAGATACGGCCGAGCCTTCATCAAAGAGGTATGAATTTGCAAATATGCACCTTGGCAGTCACATCCAACTGTGACCTTTCCATTTACCTTGTATCAGGAAAAAGGTGTGCCGGACTATATCCGGGAGTCCGGCCGGTCATACTCCCCGCGGCCAGGATCCAGATCCTGTCGTGAAGACAGGGGCTGATGCGGGAGTGATGCCGGATTGTCCTCCAGCCGAGGATTCAGATGATGTATCCGTCACCAACTCGGAAGTGGAGAGCGCCATGAATCATCGGCGCCGCAGGGCTATTTTATGAGACCCTGGTTTTCTAGAAGAGGCATTTAATGCCTTCAGCTCAGCTGATGCATATATCCGAGCTACTCGAGATGGTCTTAATAGAGCCATAAAGCAGCATTTAAAAGATGTGCGGGTAAGTTTACTTTGTCCAAATATGATAGCCATATGCCAGTAGCCCCCGAGACTTGAAGTAGTTGGTACAACTGATTTAAGTATCATTGTATAACCAGGTTCTTATGGAGAAGAATGACCCACTAACCCAAGAGCTGGAGCAGTGCCGGACACAACTAACTGCTGCTACCACCGTACTGGAAAAGTTCCAGAAGGCATCCTCTGGTAATATTTCCCTCCATCGAGAAACAAAAAAATTATACGCCAGTTGTATTGCAACTGCTGCTTGTCTCATAACAGGGTCATCGGACCACCTGGGAGAGGAACTGAAGGCCGCTCAAACAAGCGAAAGAGAGGCGAAGAGACAACATGCCGTAGGCGAGCGCGTTCTAACTCGAGTCAGAGAGGAGAAAAACAAACTCCAGGATTCAAACACCAAACTAGGCGAAGAATTGAAAGATGTGCGTGCCCAGCTAGCCGACTCCGTGAAGGAGAACAAAAGGCTGCAAGGTGGCATATTCAGTATGTAGCCAAATTTACCTTATAACAGTGTGGGGGTACAATTAGCTGATATAGCTGTGATTGCAGGTATGTTGACGGGCTGTCCCGAAGAGGAGGTGTCCAGATCATCAAGTGATCTTCTGCAAGGGCTGTCATAGTTACACGAGCAAGCTCGGCTGGCAATGCGGAGTGTAGCCAACGCCTTATGGCCATCCGCCTCCCCTCCAGGGAGTATGGAGAAGTTTGTAGAGTTGTTCAAGGAGCGCGACGGCGTATCCGACTATGGAAGATATCGGCCTGCCGAGAGGGTGCGCGAGAGGCCTGGGCCATGGTAAAAACGCGGTATACCATGCTGGATCCGAATCACATGGCCCGGGTCAGACCACTAGGGTCAAACGGGGAAGAAATTCCTGTTAATTTAGTATATGAACAAGTAGAAGTAGCCGCCAGATATTCCCAGCAGGATTGTAAATTAGACTGCCTGCTGGACGGCATAGAGGAGGAAATTTTTGAGTCGTAGTGACTATGTACTTTCCTTGGCATATGTGATTCTAGCTGGATTATAAAAACAATTGTCATGGCCGACCTTTTCGCTTCGACCTCTGCACCCGAAGGTGCGGAGTGTTTCCGAATACCCTAGCGGTAGAATATACCGGGGTATGCATGGGAACCAGGCGTAGGGGTCATAGTTGCTTGAACAGACAATGTGTATCCGGCTAGTTATGTTATATTACATTATGTAAGAAACATCTTCCAGAGAGAATACTTCCATTAAGGGTTCCTTTCCCTGGGTGTGCATGCATTTAATGTGCATGTACGAACTGTGATTGAAAGAATCGTAGAGTAAGTAACTTCTAGGTTTCACAATGGAGTGAATGCGGAAACGTCTTTAATTCACTGACCGAATATTCCATTAAGAACGCTAGCTTTCGGCTTCACCCAGTCTGAGGTACACATCCGGATGACCCGGCAGTAACAATCGCGGAGGTGCTCCCTTTATGCCCTAGCCAAACTAACGGGAACGTAGGGCATAAGCACATGAGCCAGGCAACCTAGCTTGGCCAAAACTTAAGTTACATCGATGCATATAATGGCGAAGAAAAGGCACATATGGGAAGAACGCATATGTGGTGAGCTTGATGCTCAAATAATAATAGCAAGCTTCTATACAAGAAGCCCCCAGGTATAATGGACGTACATATTTGGAGATGTACGCATCACGGGAGCACGGTTTAGTCGTACTAAAGCCGTAGGGCTAAAGAGCAAAACAATAAAAGATAAAAAAAGAAAAAGAGAAAAAATAACATTAATAACAGGAGGAAGGAGACGAACACAAAGTTCGGCGCTAGGCATAGAATCGTCGAAGTCTGGCCGCATTCCAGGGGTTCGGCTCCAAGTGATTGTCTGACGCATCACACAGGCGGTACGCTCCTCCGGTGAAAACTTTGTGAATGATGAAGGGACCCTCCCACTAGGGCTTGAGTTTGTCCTTTTTCTTCTCCGGCAGGCGTAGAACAAGTTCACCAACGTTATAAGTCTTGGCCCGCACTTCTCTGCTTTGATACCTGCGAGCCTGTTGTTGATAAAATGTGGAATGGGCTTTTGCGACGTTGCGCTCCTCCTCCAGGGCATCTAAGCTGTCCTGTCGATCAAGCTCGGCCTCTCTCTCTTCGTATATGCGCATTCGAGGTGAGTCATGAATAATATCGCAGGGTAACACTGCTTCCGCACCGTACACCATGAAGAAAGGTGTATATCCAGTAGTGCGGTTGGGCGTGGTCCACAGCCCCCAGAGTACGGAGTCAAGTTCCTCCACCCAGTGCTTGTCTGATTCTTTCGAAGACCGCACTAGTCTAGGTTCGATGCCGCTCATAATAAGACCATTAGCCCGTTTGACTTGACCGTTTGTCTGCGGGTGATTGACAGAGGTGTAATCTATCCCTAATAATAAAGCACGGATTGACTCCGTGGGTTCACCGTCACAATACGCTTTCTTCTCATGTCATAATACGTTTTTACAATTTGTATAGACAAAATCGTAATATAAACGAGGTGGTACTAATTTGAAGTCCGCACATAAACAAAAGTTTCCTCTGTTTATTCCCTTCCGTATATGATGTGTATTAGGCCTGCCCTACGCTCTTTTGGCCCTCATCCACGGCCAGTCTAGCACTCTTCCGATCCCAAAAAGACCAAGATGTCAAGCTGCACAATACATAGGGCGAAGTGGGCTTCTAATCAGCCTTTTCATGTTAGTTTACTCATTAAAAATATAGCGCCGGATGACCAGCACTCTTTGCCTGCGTGTGTTTGCCTGCCGCTACGTACATGCATGCCTGGCTCGCGCGTGTGTGGTGCGCGTGCAAGCTGTTGCCGCTGATTGCCACACTAGAATATGATTCATATTTTAAATTTTTTACAAAATAAACTGGGTATTTGTTATTTCTCCTATACAATAGGAGAGATATCGCTATGTTTTTCTAGAAAGAGAAGAGTATGAATTCAAGGGTCGTGCTTCGTCTATTCTGTGGTACGCCATCATACAACACGAGTATTTTTTTGAAATAGTGACAAAAGATTTACCTCGTCGATTAATTACAACACGAGTACTATATTCTATGCGATCAGATTATGAAAGGGGTAAAAGGCCGCTATAAAATATATTTGCCACTGCAGGAATTCAAACTCGCAACCTCCCTGTCCTGTAATTAATCCGCTACCAACTGAGCTAGCCGAGTGTTTTGATTAATCCCACCTCGCCACTTTATATCTCATCCTCCTAATATATATAGGATTTCAGCTGACGTTGCAACGTGCAGCAAGATAAATAATAAGGAAAGAAAAGGATTTGAGATGGGGGATACTGATAAGGAAAGCCTTCCATGCCAAAGCAAATTTGAGAAAGAAATTTGTGTGGCAAGGGAAATAATAAGGAAGGAAAAGGAATTGAGACGGGGGATAATAAGGAAAGCAATCCACACCGAGGCAAAGGATTGGAGAAGGAAATTGAGATAGGAAATAGCAAGGAAAGCGCTAGAATAAATTAAGAGGCTTTCGTTCGAGGAGTATAAGGAAAGATCCTGTCAAGAGAAAAATTATAAAGGAAAGAGGGTTGGGTATTTAAATTAAATCAGCTGGATTTCAGGGAGGTATTAAAGGAACGATTTTGGTGTATTGTACGTGCGTGCTTGTGTGTTCCAGCCGGCCGCAAAGATCAATCAGCTTGTGTATGTGTCCAGAAACTATTGGTCACATTATGAACTATGGGTAATGTTGATCGGTATAAGGCCGGGAGAGGGAATAATAAGAGGACAGATGAAGGGATGCCGATCCTTTTGGTTGATTTTGTTTTGCTTTTCCTTTATGAATGAAATCAACTATTTTTGGTAATATAATTTTCTTATTCAACAGAGGTAAACCATCCACAAAATGCCAAATATGTGGATTGATTTCATGTGAACCGACCTACTGGAAGATTTTATTCCCTTTTTGCCAACTTCATGAATCAATTCTGGTAGCTTCAGTCGAATAGTTCTAGATTTTTCAGCAATTCATCTCATCCAGTAGTTTGATAGTTTTTTTATAGACTAGAAACAATCTTATGATATTTATTTACCATTCCAAAAATAATAATTTGTGTACCACACTGAAAACAATTGAATGTTGATGTAATGTCGAAGTTCACCATCCAATCCAAGCATCTTGAAAGATAAGCCTCACTATTCAAAGGAATAAAAATACTATTATAATTTTTAAAGGAATTAAACCGTTTACCACAAAAAAGAATTAATCAGTTAGAATCTGACCCAACATAACTGAGCTAGCTATTACTTTTAAAATGCGGTGGTGCTGAAATAGGGAGTTGCACATTCTTGAGGTCTTAGGACTTGCTCGTTAGGGATATGTGATATTATTTTTCTCCCGTTGCAACGCATGGGCATGTTTTGCTTGTCAAGCTTAATTCCCAGATTAGCACACCAAGTTTTCACTTCCTCGGCTGTGAAATTAGAGCCATTATCGGTGATGATGCTATGTGGAACACCATAATGGTGTACCATGCCGGATATGAAGTCTATTACCGGCCCTGCCTCAGCCGTTTTGACTGGTTTGGCCTCTATCCACTTAGTGAATTTATCCCCCATGACCAGCAGATACTTTCTCTTATGGCTTCCTCCTTTAAGGGGTCCGACCATATCGAGTCCCTAGACCGCAAAAGGCCAAGTGACGGGGATTGTTTGAAAGGCAGTTGCAGGCATATGGCTTTGGTTGGCGAAGAGTTGGCATCTGACGCAACGTTGGACAAGGTCCTGTGCATCTGCTCGGGCCGTCAGCCAATAAAACCATGTACGAAAGGCCTTGCTAACAAGGGCCCGAGCTATGGTGTGGTGACCGCCGAGTCTGGCGTGAATTTCCGCCAAGAGCTGCCGCCCCTCTTCCTCGGAGATACATCTTTGAAGAACTCCGGTAGAGCTTATCTTATTGAGATCTCCGTCATGAACCTTGTAGGCCTTCGAACGCCGGACACTGCGGCGGGCCTCATTCTGGTCCTTAGGAAGCTCCTTCCTGTTAAGGTAGGCCAGGAAGGGTTCAGTCCATGGGGCAATGACTGCCATGATGAGATGCACTGATGGTGTTATTTCGGTGGCTGAGCCTCCGATGATGTCAGTGTTTTCGGAATCTGGGGTTATGATCGGATCCGGACTAGTGTTGCCGTTTTCCCCTGCCACACCATGGATGGCTTAAAAAGTCTTTCCAAAAAGATATTCGGTGGGACGGGGTCGCGCTTAGCACCGATATGAGCAAGAACGTCCGTTGCTTGATTACTTTCTCGAGCCACGTGGTGGAACTCGAGCCCCTAGAACCGGGCCGACATTTTTATGACGGCATTACGATAAGCTGCCATCTTCGGATCTTTGGCGTTGAAGTCTCCATTTATTTGAGATATTGCAAGGTTTGAGTCCCCGCACACTTCTAGGCGTTCTATGCCCATGGAGACAGCCATCTGGAGACCATGCAATAAGGCCTCATATTCGGCTGCATTGTTCGAGTCTGTGTATAGTATTTGGAGTACGTACTGAACGACGTCTCCAGTAGGTGACGTTAAAACGACGCCCGCCCCTAGCCTTGCCAGCATTTTGGAGCCATCGAAATACATAATCCAATTGGAATATGTGTTGTATTCTTTGGGTAGTTCGGCCTCTGTCCATTCGGCGACGAAGTCAGCCGGTACTTGGGATTTAATAGCTCGACGTGGTTTGTATGTAATATCAAATGGAAGGAGCCTAATGGCCCATTTGGCAATCCGGCCCGTGGCATCGCGGTCGTTTATAATGTCATTGAGTGGTACTTCGGAAGCCACTGTGATCGAACACTCCTGGAAGTAGTGACAGAGCTTTCGGGATGCCATGAAGACCGCGTATGCTATCTTTTGATAATGGCGGTACCGGGATTTGCATGGTGTAAGGACAGTGGATACGTAGTATACTGGCTTCTGAAGCAGGAATTTGTGTCTGTCCTGTTCTCATTCAATGACGAGCACGATGCTCACCACCTGATGTGTTGCCGATATGTATAATAACATTGGTTCACCGACGTTTGGTGCGGCCAGGATTGGGTTGCTTGCAAGAAGGGTTTTTATTTCCTCCAGTCCGGCTGTTGCCGCGTCCATCCACTCGAAGTGATCGGTTCGCCGTAGAAGTGATCGGTTCTCCTAATCCGGAGATAAAGCGGCTTAGAGCTGCCATGCAACCCGCGAGCTTTTGGACTTGTTTAAGGTCTGTTGGCGTAACCAATTGTGACAGAGCTCGGATTTTGGCTGGATTTGCTTCAATTCCTCTGTTGGAAGCGATGAAGCCCAGCAGTTTTCCAGCGGGGACGCCGAAAACGCACTTTTCAGGATTGAGCATAATGTCATACGCGCGGAAGTTATCGAATGTGAGACGTAAATCGTCTATTAGTGTTTTGATGCGCCTAGTTTTGATGACGACGTCGTCCACATAAGCTTCAACTGTCTTGCCGATCTGTTTCTCCAGGCATGTTTGAATCATGTGTTGGTATGTGGCGCCGGCGTTCTTGAGCCCGAAGGGCATGGTGTTGAAGCAGAAGGGCCCATATGGGGTGATGAATGCTGTTGCAGCTTGATCGGACTCCTTCATTTTGATTTGATGGTATTCGGAATATGCATCAAGGAAAAACAGTGAGTTGTGTCTTGTGGTAGCATCAACGATTTGATCAATGCGGGGGGAGGGGGAAGGGATCCTTAGGGCAGGCCTTATTAAGGTCTTTAAAATCGACGCACAACCACCAGGATTTGTCCTTCTTTGGTACCATCACCAGGTTTACCCGCCAGTCCGGATGTTTTATTTCTCTGATGAATCCGGCCTCAATTAGCTTGGCCAGCTCCTCCCCCATAGCTTGACGTTTGGGTTCGGAAAAGCGCCGCATTGTTTGCTTGACCGGTTTATATCCCTTCAATATATTGAGGCTGTGTTCGGCCAACTCGCGTGGGATTCCTGGCATATCAGAAGGGTGCCAGGTGAATATATCCCAATTCTCACGCAGGAACTCTCATAGTGCGGCGTCAACCGTTGGGTCTAGTTGTGCTCCAATGGATGCTGTCTTCTTGGGGTCCGTTGGATGGACTTGGAATTTTACTATTTCTTCTGCTGGTTTGAAGGAGGTGGATTTGGGTCGTTTGTCTAGGACCACATCATCCCTGTCCATCGTGGAGCGCAACGCGGTTAATTCTTCGGCCGCGAGGGCTTCATATAATGCCTCGAGGGCCAAGGATACAGTTTTATTCTTGGCGCGGAGTGCTATGACCAGATCACTAGCTAGAGTGATTATACCGTTGGGCCCAGGCATCTTAAGCTTCATGTATCCATACTGGGGTACCGCTTGGAAGCGCGTAAATGCATCTCGCCCTAAGAGGGCGTGATATCCGCTGTTGAAAGGGGCCACTTGGAAGGTTATTTCTTCGGACCGATAGTTCTCCGGTGTGCCGAATACCATGTCGAGTGTGATTTTTCCTGCATACTGTGCCTCCTAGCTGGGAATGATTCCTCGGAAGGTTGTGTTGCTTTGCTCAATGCGGCTCCTGTCTATTTCCATTTTTTGTATTGTATCCTCATAGATGAGGTTTAGTCCGCTGCCGCCGTCCATGAGGACCTTGGTGAGCCGAAAGCCGTCCACGATTGGACTGAAGACCCAGGCGGCTGGTGCTCAGACTGTCCTGTATTTTGGTTCGTCACTGGCATTAAAAGTTATAGCCGTGTCATTCCAAGGGTTTAATGCTGCTATTTGACAGACTTCGGTGAGTCCGCGTAGTGCTCTTTTGCGCCTATTGTTTGAGGCGAATGTCTCCAAGACCGTCAGTACTTTGGGGTCGTTGTCCTCTGGGGGTGTTTTTCTGGGTTATTCTTGGTGTGGATATCCTCGCTGCTTTTGGCCACTTGCCGGAGTATTCAGCATGCTCTAAGGCTGTATTGCACTACTAGGAAAAGGCCTACTAATGGCGCACCACCGTTGCGCCATTAGTATCACGCCACTAGAATTTTTACTAATGGCGCACCACTGGTGTGCGATTAGTATCTGGTATGCTAATGGCGCACCAGGCAGTGCGCCATTAGTTTTTCCCACGGTGCGCCACTAGTGTCTGCTATACTAATGGCGCACCACATGGTAGTGCGCCATTAGTAACAATTTTTTTAATTTTTTTTTCTTAATCTCAGGTCACAATTTCACCTATGAGATATCCAACACATATATATACAACAAGCATCCATATAACAATCATAGCCAACACACAAGTTCCATCATATATACATACATAGCCAACACACAAGTTCCATCATATATACATACATAGCCAACACATAGTTCCATCGTTACATATTACAAAAGTTTCACATTATTCATCCAACACCATTATCCATCAATTCACAAAAGTTTCACATTGATACAAAATAAAAACGCAAATGGAAAAGAAGCACTCCATCCATGCAAGCTTCCGTGAATTAAATCAAATCTGCAAAATGATAAACAAGAAGTTAGAAGAAGAAAAAGAAGAAGACTAGAAGAATACTAGAAGAAGAAGAACACTAGAAGAAGAATAAGAAGAATTTTGGAAAAGAAGAAGAATAAGAAGAAGACTATAAGCTTATTATGTAAACTTGATCATTTTGTGCTAACATAAGTTATTTTGGAGCTAACCTATAGGAAACTAAGCATATAAGCTCTAAGTTAGTATATTAGAGCCAACTTAGGTAAAATGAAGCTAACCTATGTCATTTTGGAAAAGAAGAAGAATAAGAAAAAGACTATAAGCTTATTATGTAAACTTGATCATTTTGTGCTAACATAAGTTATTTTGGAGCTAACCTATAGGAAACTAAGCATATAAGCTCTAAGTTAGCATATTAGAGCCAACTTAGGTAAAATGAAGCTAACCTATAGGAAACTAAGCATATTAGAGATAACATAGGTAACTAAGTATATATATATATCATTTTGGAGATCTGACATACCTGACAAAGTTCAGTTCTCATGCATTGTTCTTCTCCTTCTCCTTCCTCAGCCTGATGCGCCATGAGCGGCGAGGCGGTGGAGGCAGTGGGATGTAGTCTTCTACCTCAATTGGCGTGGTCATGTCGCCCAGCTGTGGGATCGCCCGCGCCACCACCGGTGCGTGGTCATTGTCAGGCACCACCACCATCGCGAGGCCACCTTCAGGCACGACCATCGCTAGGTCATCCTCAGCCACCTCCATCTCTTGCCCATGGTCAGCCACCACCATCTCTTGCCCATGGTCAGCCACCACCATCTCTTGCCCTTGGTCAGCCACCACCAGCGCTAGGTCATCCTCAGCCTGATGCCCATCGTCATCCTGCATCTCCTCATCCCCACTCTGCTCCTCTTCTCCCGCACTCCAGTCCGGATCATCCTTCTTGTTGTCTATGCTGCTGCCAGAATCGCTGCTGCTTTCGCTACAGCCAGAATCGCTGCTGCTTTCGCTACAGCCATAGTTGCTGCTGCTTTGGCTGTAGCCAGTGTCGCTGCTGCTGCTCCCATTACCTGTCCAAATGCAACAATGACCGTTAACAATCGATGTGAGACAAAGCCAAATGTAGAGGAATAAGAAGAGGCAGAACGTACCGGCATCATCATCGTCAGCGTAGCGCATGCGACACATAGTCGTGTTGAACACCTTCACGATGAGCATGGTGGCATCGTCGTCGTACCTGAAGAGAAGGAAGTACCCCAGCCACAGGTCGTAGGCACGGTAGAACTTCTCCCACCCACGAGACAAGTACATGTGGCCCTCCTTGATCACCAACTCCACATCCCACTGCCTGCGAAACCCGCTGCCGGCCTGTCACAGCTTCACATTATTTGGCGGATCTTCACCCATCAGCATGTTCATAAAACTGTCAGGAAGCCTCTGCAGTTTGGGACAATGAGTGATGTAGCAAACAACAGATATCATAATGAGATGGGTGAAGGGGAGATCTCTTGTTTTATATACCTGCGTCATGGATGATACTGAAGTCCCTAGTATGATAGTGAAGAACTCGGAAGCATCCAACTCATACTACGGTGTCGCAGAGCGGCGGTGGCTGCTTCCCGCCATCTCTGATAAGCAGCAGAAGAGACCAATTAGTACCCTTACAACAGATCATAAAACATGCATGATAACAGGCATTAGTCGCAAGAACCCCATATGTCCTATTTTTAGCAAAGTCATGCTAAAATTCACGGAAAATTTCAGCATGACCTTTGCTGAAAATAGGACATATGGAGTACCCGAATTTGCCGGAACGGAAGTTAATCGACATTCCGGCAAACTCATGGGCCTCTCGGGGTACCTGCAAAATCATTATCCCCGCGTAATGAAGTCGCCAATGGTTCATTTCAGAAGATCACAAGTAGCATCATCACAAGTACAACATCATCACAAATACAGCAACAGGGATATTTTTATGATACAAGAAGAAAGCAGCCACAACTATAGTAAAAACAAGCAACTACGCACACAGGAGTTGTAAAATATCCCTGCTATTCTTTTTTACATAAACATGTAATTAGACAAGACAACTTCTCTCATATTTTTAAACTTCCATTTATTTTAATCTACGGTAGAGACATGACATCATCACCCTCCAGAAAAAACCAACAAATATGGCATCAGAAACATATGTGCCACCTGTCAGAAAATATAGAAAAGAAAGCACATAGTTATAAAGATTAGTATTCGAGACTTTGTAGCGAGCTCTGGTTTCTCTTAATGGCAATTTGGGTGAACCTTTCCAAGCAAAAAAAATTAAACTGTTATATAGATTTTGGACCCCATCATATGCTAAGCAGGTGTGATGGTTCAGGCTTAATATGAAGCAAGCAGTAGATGAGGTGCAAACAAACATTTTTTTAAACAAATTGTGGTGGGATATTTCAAGACATTGCGGTTCGAGTGCTTCAGAATGGCTGTGAGATGAGAACTACAGACAATCAGATCCTCTTGACTATAGTAGAGCATAAACAGAACGATAAAAAGGGTGTTTGGATTCAGTTAACTAAATATGCTACTCTAGTTCCTCGAGTTGGTTACTTTATTTTGTCTATTCCCATTGGTCTGGCTGACCTTTGGGTAATAGCTACTTATACTTGTTGTTACAGGTTACTGTTGTTATATATACTTACAGCAGCACTGCTAATGATACTAGCCCAAGTGCTTGTGGGTGTGGTGTCCTATTTGCAGAAAAATACCATGTGTAAGTGGAGTGCAGTGTTTTGCAGAAGCAGATGTTCAGTTGGGTGCTACCCTGTCTATTTCTTCTATGCTATCCTTATACTCTGCTTAAGAATAGATGCTACTTGTCTTGGCTATATTCTGCTTTCTTGTCTATTTTTCCATCCCTCTCTCTTCTATTAAACTAATAAGAACAGATGTTGGCTGATCTTATTGCCTATGATGCTGGTCTGAGGCCTCTCTGGGTTCTAAAGTTATTTTTGTGGCTCCAAGAACTCCTACAAATCCTGTGATGCATGACACAACCTTTCCGTGTGAATTTTTTTGTAACTGTACCTAACAGAAAAATTTACTTGAGAATCAACAACAATTTACAAGCCATGGCCATGGTCTCCACTCCCAAACCCTAACCCTATTTACAAGCCATTTTCTGTAACTGTACCTAACTATCACCTGCGTGGTGGTGCCCTCCATAGCGGTCATTGAGCTCGCGCGGTGTGGTGAGCTCGCCGGAGATGGATGGGCCCTGCACAGCGGTCGAGACTCAGAGCAGAGGTTGAGGGCAAGAGGAAGAAGAAGAAGAAGGAAGTGGAGGGGAGGGGCTCACCTGCAGTCGAGGGAGTACACGGCGCTGGCCTGGCTGAGCTGAGGTAGGCCAGAGCAGCGCGCGGACAGCGGCGTCGCGTGGCCTGGCTGAGCTGGCGGTCGTCGTCTCCTCCTCCTCCTCATCCTCCTCCTGGTCCTCCTCCTCCGGCTCGGGGCGCAGGGGCGCGGGGGAGCTACAGTGGTGGGGGCGTGGGGGCGGCGGCACGGGGGAGCTGCAGTGGTGGGGGCGCGGGGGCGTGGGGGCGGCGGCGAGGGGGAGCTGCAGTGGTGGGGGGCGTGGGAGCGCGGCGGCGGGGGTCAGGGCGGCGGCGGCAGGGGACGGAGGGGGCGTGCAGGCCCGGCGGCGGCGTACGGTTGGGGCGGAGGGGGCAAATTAGGTCGAGTGGGAGGAAGGGAAGGAGGGGAATAGGTGGAGTGGGGGGAAGCTTACTAATGGCGCACCCAGCAGCGGTGCGCCAATAGAATGTTTTTTTATTACAGTTCGAGCCCTCAGGTTATATTCCACCTAACCCAATCTACATCAGAACCCGCCCACTAGCCCGACTGGTCAGCACGCAGCACACACACTGGAGGTCCTGGGTTTGATTCCCAGGCTCCCCAATTTTTATTTTTATGCATTTAAAATGTTGTTTGATATTTATTTGTGTTTAAATATGTTCAAACTTGTTTAAATCATAACAGTAATATTTTTTTATAAAAAGAGTAATAAATTTTTTTAAAAATATGTTCAAATTTGTGTAGCGGAGGAGGGTGCGGTTGATCATCGGCGGCGAGGGGGATGTCGATCTCCCATGAACACGGTTTTCGAAGACCCGGGATCTCTATCTAGCTGGCGATACGTTGTGTCATCCATGCACCTTACGCATCCAGAAAATCCGTGGACTACCTGCCCCGCGAGATAACCGTAACCGAGATAGTCGTGTAGTAGTGAAAAATATATATATACTAATGGCGCACCGCGTAGTAGTGCGCCAATACTAGTTTAAACTAGTAATGGCGCACTGTGACACGGTGCGCCATTAGTTGTTTTGCAAAAAAAAAGAACAAAAAAAAATTCAGTACTAGCGCACTCCTTGTCCGATGCGCCATTACTAGTTAGAACTAGTAATGGCGCACTTCGGTCGGATGCACCATTAGTATGTATGTAAAAATGAAAATAAAATTATCACTAGTGGAGCACCTTTTGTCTGGTGCGCCATTAGTGTCTTCCACACTAATGGCGCATCACCAACTGGTGCGCCATTAGTATATAGTAGTGGCGCACTACTTCCCTGGTGCGCCATTAGTGTCAATCCTATCTATAGCCCTTTTCCTAGTAGTGTTGGTATGTTATCCGGTGTTGTGTGTATTTTGCATGGCCCATCGAGCCATCCTTCCAGAACGGTTCCGCGCCCCGTACTGGACTTGAATTTCTTACTATTGAACCGGTCGTGTTGCAAGGGTGCGCCCTTTTCGCCTGAGGGGTTCAGTGGGGACCGATGATTCCCAACAGGCTGCTTGAGTTTTCCAGGCGCTTTCCATTGCGCTGTACTTCTGTACGATAGTTGCCAAGTCAGCAAAGTGTAGGATGCGATAACGGTTGATGGCGTTGAGGATTCCTTCATCCCTGTAATTGTTGTAGAACACTGAGATTGCTTCCTCGTCGCGGTAATCTTTAATCTTGTTTTTGACAAGAAAGAATCTGGCCCAGAAGTGGTGGACCATTTCTTGAGACTGTTGTTGTATGCTCATGAGAGCGCTTGTATTCGGGTGGGTGGGTGGATTTAAATCTGAACCCTGACCTAGTTTTGGATCCAGAGTCTGAAGGTCTTCCTAACTTAGCAGATCAGGCTCCGGGATGTCCACTAATTTCTTAGGCCCATCGTCCGATTCTATGTTCGCAGGGCAGGATGTGTCTCCTCGTAGGTAGGTGTCTGGCTCTTCGAGACCGGAGATCCGGACATAGTCCATCCTTAGTATGGAGGAAGAGTTGTCGACTCGCTCCTCAACTACCGCTATCTGGTGGGTGATCGGTGGAGATTTGATTTCTCTCTGATCGGGTTTAAGCCCAATTCGATCGTAGTCTATAGCAACCCCCAGGGCGGCGATGCGATCTAGGAGCTCGTTTAAGGACGAAAGCTCCGTCGGATCCATCTGCTTGGAGTGTTCGGAGTCGATACGAAGGGGTTTTTTGATGACCCGAGAGGTCATCATCGGATTAACGACCGAATGGGCGGTCATGGTAAAGCCGCTCAGCCAGAGGGTTTGGCCTAGAGCCAGCGTTCCTCCGGTGGTGATATTATCCTTGAGAACAAGGCGAGACATCGATCCCGTTGTTGACGTCATAGTGGAACTCTCAATGAAAGAACCAATGTCGGTGTCAAAACCGGTGGATCTCGGGTAGGGGGTCCCGAACTATGCGTCTAAGGTCGATGGTAACAGGAGACAGGGGACACAATGTTTACCCAAGTTCGGGCCCTCTCCATGGAGGTAATACCCTACGTCCTGCTTGATTAATATTGATGAATACGAGTATTACAAGAGTTGATCTACCTCGAGATCGTTATGGCTAAATCCTAGAGGTCTAGCTTATATGGCTATGGTAATGAATATCTCCCCTTTCCGGGCTAAGTCCTCTGGTTTATATAAGCACGGGGAGGATCTAGGGTTACACAAGGTCAGATACAAAGAAAGGAATCTACATATCCGGTCGCCAAGCTTGCCTTCCATGCCAAGGAGAGTCCCATCTGGACACGGGTGTAGTCTTCGGTCTTCGTATCATCATAGCCCATCAGTCCGGCCCATGGCTAACAGGCCGGACGCCCGAGGACCCCTTAGTCCAGGACTCCCTCAACCATCATGACTTCGATGAATTCCGCTTCTTCAAGAAACTTAGTGTACCCACAATACTGCTACCACATGCGAAGACTGGACGGCACTGTACCACATCATATCACTAAAACCCACTAGGCCAACTAGCCCGCCTAGGATTTGTACTCCCTCCATTTCAAAGTTAGTAGTACAAAGTTGAGTCATCTATTTTGGAATGGAGGGAGTATGTATCTGTACTACTATAATTTTGTGTTGTACGTCTCTGTACTTTTGCTACGATTTTCCTACCCTATGAACCAAATGAGGCCTGAATGTATCCGTGTTGACTATTGTCTGATCAATCGCCAAGCCTACAATTTTAGGAGCTTGGGCTATTGGCGATCGACGATGGATAAGTATAAGTGTACCATGAGCTCATCAGCCCGAAAGTTTCTCTTCGGTGAGTGTTTTGCAAGTACTATAACTGGCACACCTACTAACACCAAGAATCGTCAAACAAGCCCTGCTGATATGATAAACAGTTCGAACTTACATCTAAGCATGCGATATATATTACATCAAAAGTTGGTGAGGATAAATCTGTTTCCATAACTCGGAGAGGGTTCGCATGATGCACTATCAAATAAAAGTAGAAAGTACCGCCCACACAAGACAGTGCACTAGCCCTAAGATGGTTTGATAACACGCACCGTTCTAGTAATTAAACACAGGGCAATGCAAACTACCTTGAAGGATTAGCGCGACCAACTATTTCTTGTCATCAATCTCTCGGGCAATGACCACAGCACGGACAGCGGCATGGGAATCGATCTCTGGAGTGATGTCCACAGGACTGGCCGCGACATCGGAATCAATCTCTGGGGCGATGTCCACTGGATGGACAGCAGCATCGGAATCAATCTTCGGGGCGATGTCAACAGGACGAACCGCGACATCGAAAACAATCTCTGGGGCGTTGTCCACAGGACGGGCTGCAACATCGGAATCATCAAGGACGTCCACCGGCACCTGTACAACCCTAACATATTAGCAAGCACGTTGCAAATAATCAAAAACCACAACTATGGTAAGCCATTAGTTTTTTACCTTGTGCAGCTCACCAGGGAATCCCATCCCTCCTGGGGCCATCTCCTCGTCCTCAATGGGGGCCATCACCTTGCCAGGGGAATACTGCGTCTCAATGGCGACTATCTCCTCAAACTTGGCCTTGAGCCTCGCATAGGTGTCCATTAGAGTTTTCGGGGTAGGCACGGTGGGGCCCTTGCTATTCTTCCAACTATCTTTAAGGACTTTGTCCTCCAACGTCGTCAACTCTTTGGCCAGTGCTTGTTTCTTGGAGTTCTTTATCTCCATGGGTTGGCCCGCCAACATGGTCAACTCGTTGGTCGGTGCTCGCTTCCTAGAGATCGCTGTCTCCAGTGGGTTTTCTGTCGGCAACTCTTTGCCTAGTGCTCCAGGATCCATCAATGAACTGACAAACAAAAATCAATCGAAAGGAAACCACAATCGCAATGAAAACGGGAAAAGAATAGGCTATGAGAATCGGTCGGTTCTTTGCAAAAAGAAGATTCTTGGAATGAAAATATAGTAGCATCACTGATTCGCCCACCTTTCCTTCATCGGTACAGAAGAAAAATGGCAGAAGTGAGTAGCCTGGAGTGAGGTTTTCTTCAAGAAAGGGTAGAAAGGGCTTCAACGAGCGTTCCAGTGAAATGATGGTTGCATCGTCCAGTCCAACTTCGAGGCCACTTTACCACTGCTTCTAAAGGTACGAGATACATTCCTCCAATCAAAAAATGCCTTGGTTGATGAGATTTGAGATTTGAGCCAGTACTGCACGCGGTGTAGTCTAGTCACTTGTTGAAATCTCTAGAAAGGAAAATACTCCTTTCCGGTTTACAGGGCTATACTAGCAAGTACTAGTACTACAATAGTGGGCTCAAATAGCAATTTTGTCTCATGCAAGAGCCTGGCTATATGCATTCTCCAAGGCTCCGCACCACGTCCCACCCCTACACAAAGACTGCCACGCGAGCATTCGCAACTGCCATGTTCGGGTTGCGCTTGGCTCTTCGCCTCTTCGAGAAGACGAACAATGATGTTAAAACTACTTCTACAGTATCGAATCCACTGCTGCATGGCCGTCCACCGCGTGCTGGAGGGATAGCCACCGCACGCATGGGCGAGGGAGAAGGCATGTATTAGTAAAATCAATCTTCTCCTCGTTGTACGAGTTGACGCAACACATCATAGAACTGGAACCACATGGTTGCCTCTAAACTTGGCTGAAAGACCCGCAGCGTACAATACTCCATTTGCTGCAACCTCTAACATTTACCCCACCACAAATTAAAATATATATTCCTGTCTTGACCAGATGAGCATGCAAACTAGAATCACCAGGATGACAGGTAGGGCCAGAAGATTATTTTAATAAAAAAAGCATGGAGCCGACCCCAACGATTGTAAGCTTACAGGCACGGTACACGCTACCCTAGCCTACTCTACACATGAAACTACCACACGAGCGTCCGGGCTGCGCTTGGCTCTTCGCCTCTTCGGGAAGTTGAACAATGATGGAGTACTACTGAAGTGGAGGAGTACTACAGTATACTTCTGGCCATCTGACACTGATTGAACTGCTGCATGTCCACCGTGTGCGGGAGGGAGAGCGTGTAGAGAACGAAAGCTTCTCCTAGTCCTGCCAGCCACCACGCTCATGGGCGAGGGAGGGACGCAGCTTCATTGACTTATTTCTCCTGCCTGTGCTTCTATGACAGGTGGGCCCAACAGGTGGGTGCCCACCTATCATGCAGCCAAAGACAGGTGCGGTTAAGGCGAGAGGGCATTGTAGTAATCAAACTTCTCGGTCTTGTACGAGTTGACGTGACACATCAAAGCACTGCACTCGATATATTTCAATAATTTGCATTTACCGATGTATTAATTACAACGCATGCATGCATGCCGTGACTCTCCTTTTGATACTTGCATGTGTTGATTTAATGCACCTTGCTAAATTTTGACTATAAATTTAATTAACCAAATGTTCATGCATGTCACAAAAATTACATAATTGAAAACTATGTTCAAATACGAATCAAATGATATAATTTTTGTTAACATGCACTAACATTTTGTCAGTTAAATCTTTGGTTAAAATTTAGCACCAGTTACAAAGGGGCCCAATAAATATTTTACTCTCACATTTTGTTTTGAGGATACTCCCACATACTCCATCCGTTCCCAAATATAAGTCTTTTTAGATATTCTAACAAGTGACTACATACGGAGCAAAATGAACGAATCCATATTTTAAAATATGTCTACATACATCCGTATATTGTAGTCCATTTGAAATGTCTAAAAAGACTTATATTTAGGAACGGAGGGAGTAGAAAATATAAATAATAATGCATGTTGGGGCAGCCCACGTTTCCGATAATTTTAGCCATGGCCTTGTTCACAATTTTTACGATGGGGTGGTTGTTCATTTAATGGAGGGTCTTATACCAGACTTGAACGATACAAAGTGCAACCTGGCACACCGTAACACCACTTGGAATAAGCGGGTAGCTATCTCAGAAAACAGTCAACAACTAAAAAACGGCAACCTGGCACGTAGACAATTTTAAACGATTGTTTTGATGGAGTGAAAAAGGAAAACTACTCCACTACGTATATATAGGCCAGAGCCTCCGCGCTTGCTTGCTAGGGTTGCTCTATTCACACACTCTCATCCTCTCCAGATCTAAACAAGATAGAGGTGGTAACACTGTCTTTCTCCCTTCAAAAAACACTATCTTTTTGTCCTCACTGCTGGTTATAGATCTATACATATCCCCCTCCACTGGTGAAGGGGGGGAGGGCAGTGTTTAGGCCATCATCGACGGCGAGGGAGGAGACCCACTACCAGCCACACCGTTATCTCTGGATGAGCGCCGGTGCGGGAGGTCCTCCGATCCCTTCGTCGTTGCCCAAGTGTGGGCGGATCTGGCCTCCCGCTGCCCACCTATCCACATCCCGATGACCTTGAGGTATATCTTCCTTCGAAACCGCCTAAGCTCTACTTCCCCAGCTCGCTACGTCCCTACATGTGCATCATTTTCTAACTCTCAGCCCCTCTCGAGCGGATGGTCCAACGTCACCTATTTTTTTCTTCTATTGTTAGAGGTAAAGCTACTTCATGGAGTCGAATATTGTACTTGGTTCAAACAAGAAATAAAGTGGGGGTGGGGGAATTTAGTATGTACATCGGACTTGGTATAAACAGGAAGGAATGGGGGTGAAAGTAGTATAGACTGGTCATCCAACCGGTCTCTTGATCGAAAAGGGAAATATCGGGGTAACGTAGTACACAATGGTATGACCAGGACTAGATTAGCTATCCACATATAGGAGTAGGTGGCTAGAGTGAACAAAATTGGGACCAACCTAGATATGTTTATGGGATGTTTGTTTCTCGGGGCAACAAACTCTGAATCACCACTTTATGCCCCTGTTTAGGTACATGGTACTGGACTGCTGGTGCACCCACTATCCCATGCCTTTGTACCAAATATTTAGTTGTTCTTAATCTAATGCCCCTGGTAAAATGAAGCCATGCCACTATTATAAGCCATGATAAGTTTAGCCAAATGTTTTTGCTTGTAATTGTTTGAGACTCTGACTGTTTCCATTGTAGCTTTTTGTGCAAACAGGGATATCCATTTCACCAGGTTGCTGGTGTGGCCTTTTGGTGACTGCACAAAACACTTCTTAAAAAAGTGACTTTTGTTTTGTTTAACTGGAATGTCAGAATGGAACAGTTGGTTCATTTCGGTGGAACTGCACAAAGGGAGATCTGTGTTCCAATCCTCATCATCCATATTGGCACCATAACCGTCCTTTAGGTAAGAATGATATATTTAATGCATGTGTTCGACTCTATTTTACGACCGCCATGAGAAAATAATGCAATTGTTTACTATAGTACACTTGTACTCCCTCACTGACAAAACCAATTCTGAAATAGAAGGCCAATGATGTACTTGGTTTAACCAACTGGTGAGGAGAAAGAGAAACAGAGCATGAAGAGGAAGAAGAAGAAGAGTAAGCATTGCCAAGGTGATATTGCTGAAGCCGAGGCCTCAGTCTCGGCCATTCAAGGGCTCCGTCAACGTCTACCTTACATGTGAGACGATCCTCCAGGGAGCCCTTCCACTTCTGCGTATTGTCCATGATGAATTTGATGCTACTGTTAGAGTAATATGCTAATGCCTTTCTATCCTTTCTCCCTAAGATAATGAAGGTTTCACCTTGTTCCTACTTGTGCAAACAGGGATCATGTTGTGCCAATCATACATTTTAGTGGAACTACACAAGACAATACAATGAACTGTATCCCAGCGAGTGCTTTAACTATGCTGGAAGTTCTTGATACTCTTTTGATATAATCTCAGCACTGGTAAACAAGAGTGATTTCAACCATACATTTGAAGTGCACAAAAATATAGACTATTGAGTGATTCCAGTGAGTGCTTTATCATCTCTTATGGGACTACATGAATAAGCTTTTTTTGCTCAGGTTGGTACCGGCCTAAGGCCTTCATCCATATTAGTTTGCTGTCATCTCTATTTGCATCATGCTACTATCATGAGAAACTCCTTTATCTTTGCACGTTAAAGTTTTGCAACCTATGATACATGGCAATGCTTTGAGTTTTGAGCTAATTGGCATTGATTAAATAAACTAATACCTCTCTTTAAGGAAGACTACTATGTTGCTAACTTTCACTACAAAAAAAGACACATCTGTGACATTTTGGGCCGAACGAAATTTTTTCTGTCATACTTATGACACTTCTATGAGGATAATTGTGAAAAAAAACCCGGTATCATCATAGATGTGGTGGCCTCCTACTTCTATGAAAAAAAATCATGACAGAAAATGGGCTTTTTGTCCTGGGCGGGCTAGAGACGCAGCTGCATGACATTCTTTGGGCCATCCATGACGGAAAAAACCGTGGTAGAAGCGAGGACGAGGAAAATATCGGGGTGTTCTCGGTTACGGTGGGTGGTCAGGGCCGAGCGATGCGCGTTTCTCTCGTACACGCACGCGTGTGGGTGCGAGGCGTTGGGCTCTAACTGAACCTGAGCGAGGCGTTGGGCTCTAACTAAACCCGAGCAATTGCACTGCAGGCTACTCGTTACTGAACCTGAGCAATCGATCGATGGCTGTTAACTGAACCCAATAGAGTGATTCCTTCGCTACTGCTGCTAACTAAAGCCAATCGATGCTGCCTTTGGATGAATAGTGAGCGTTGTGATGGTGGGGGGGTTGGATGAACAGTTCCTAGTGGGGGTGGATGAAGAGGACCCCGTGGTGTTGCCTCTGGATGAACAGGACCCTGATCGATCGAGCCGGTTGGGGCTAGATGAACAGGACCCCGTGGAGGGCAGGATGGACAGGACCACCCCGTGGAGGGCAGGATGAATAGTAGACGGTGGAGGGCTGGATGAACAGTAGCCCGTGGAGGGGGTGGTTGAACAGGAGCCCGTGGAGAGGGCTGGTTGAACAGTAGCCGGTGGAGTAGCGCGCGGTGGAGGCTGGATGAACAGGAGCCCGTGGATGAATAGTCGCAGGTGGAGGCTGGAGGAGGTCGATGGTGGATGAACAGTAGCCCGTGGAGGCTGAGGGGGTCGACGGTGGAGATGAAAAATATCCCGTGGAGTCCCGTTTTGTGGTACGCCACACCCCTCCCGATGAACAAGACCCCCGTTTCGACTGTAGCGCTCCAACACAAGTCTGTTTCCTCCGTTTTGCGGTACGCCACACCCCTCTCGATCAACAGGACCCCCGTTTCAATCGTAGGAGGTCTGTTTCCTTCGTTTTGCGGTACGCCAGACCCCTCCCGATGAACAGGATCCCGTTTCGAACATGGCCGGTCGAACACAAGGCCGTTTCCTCCGTTCTGCGGTACGCAAGGCCTCATTTCCATCGGTTGTTCCATCCAAGCCCTCCCGATGAACACGACGAGGCATTCCATTCCGACCCAGCCGGTTGGCTCCCCATGAACACGACGACGACGCTGTTTCTCCGTTCCGACCCAGCCATGTACACGAGCCCTGACCGTACGTATGCGCGAGTAGGTGTTCGAGACCCTGCCCATATGTACGTACGTGGCCGTATTTTCTTTCTTGCACTCTGGCCGTTGTACGTACGTGTACATGCTACGTGCGCGCCTCTACTACGTCACGTGCCCGCCTCTACATCGACCAGTATGTACGTACATGTTCGCGACCAGAATGACAACGCTACGTACGCTTTGACCAGGTGGGTCCCGACTGTCAGGCACTTCCTTGCGTGCGAAAATGTAGCTGGTGGCTCCCAGCAGTCAAGGGGAAACGTTTTTTTCACAAAATACGGTGGCTCGTTCGGTGGGTCCCCGCTGTCAGGTGAAGGAATAATTATTTTGCGCGTAATAAGGAGGCACTTCCTTGCTGCGGCGTGGACCCAGCTGTCAGCCTCTCCACATACAGTCCATGTCCGATGGAAGCCGTTCCTTGACCATGTTGACCACGCCGCGCCGAGAGCACCAGGGCAATGGACGACGGTGAGGCCTTGGAAGGGGACGACACGGAGCCGGGGAAGACGCGGCAGTGGAAGCCCGCGCAGAGAGGAGTACGAGGGTTCACTGGTTTGGCTGCGGTGTGAGGCTGTCGTCGCCGCAGGGCCTGACCAGCAGTGGGAATAGTAGGGGGCGGTGAGGCCTCCACGGCAGCACAGCCAGCCACAAGAGGTACACTACTAGGAAAAGGCCTACTAATGGCGCACCAGTTTTGCCTACTAATGGCGCATCACTGGTGCGCCATTAGTATCACGCCACTAGTATTTATTACTAATGGCGCACCATTGGTGCGCCATTAGTATCTGGTATACTAATGGCGCACCATTGGTGCGCCATTAGTATCTGGTATACTAATGGCGCACCATTGGTGCGCCATTAGTATATAACACCATGCGCCATTAGTATGCCTCCCAGGGGCCATATTTAACCATGTGCTTTGGCACACTAATGGCGCACTGTGGATGTATGCGCCATTAGTATACTTGGCATACTAATGGCGCACTCTTTGGTGATGCGCCATTAGTATACTTTGGCATACTAATGGCACACTCTGTAGTGATGCGCCATTAGTATGAATATTAGGTTTTTTTTACTTTTCTGATTTTTGCACAGGTTACAAAATATATTATTTGATAGAATATAGACAGTAGCACACAGCAACAGCAGATTCATCGAATACAATAGAAGATTAGTCTCCGAATACAATTCATCATATTAGTCTCCGAATTCAAAAGACCGAACAAAGATAAAACATTACAAGTCTTGAGACCGCGAGTATCGAGTTTGTCTTCACATTACAAGTCGATATCGATCATCTAAACTACCATCACTTAGAAGAGAGCTGCGGTCATCATGATGAGCATCATCGCGATGAAACTGGTCTTCATCCGGTTCCTCCAACGCTCCCTCCTCTCTCCCGCTAGATAGCGGGCGTATCTAGATTCCGCCTCCGCCCTAGTGGTGTACCCTTTGTAACTGTTACCGCTGAAATGGTGAACCTGTCTCCGACACTCCTCCCAGTCGTCGTAGACTCCGGGAACCTTACCCTTGTACAGGACATACGACGGAATCTCTATGCACAAGCCAAACAACAGATAATACATACATAAGCAATATATAAGTATGCAACAAAAGGATCAGAAGAGAAAAGCAAGACATTAATAGCACGATTGATGGTCCTACTAATAAATAGCATCGATTACATCGAAGTTGAATGACTGTCCAAACCAAAGAGACATACAATTCATTAAAGTTTAATTACAACATGAGCCAATCAATGTTTCAGAACTACACATCACTACTTTCGAATCGACTCATGGACAGGAGCGTGGATGAAGCCGCCGTCTAGTGTGATGGTCATGAAATTGCGGGCGTTTTCTGCCTGCATTTGTAGCATTCCGTCTATCTCAATGTTGGACGGTTGATATCTGAGGAAGAACTGCCCTGAGGTATGAAGGACATCTTGATGGATGATGTCCGCAAACTCCGACTGGATGCAAAAGAATTCTTGTCTGATGTCCGCGTCCTGGATTGCCGACAAGCTCGCGGCCCAATATTTGAGATTATTTGGTAGCAGAAGGTGATGATGGTCCCTTATGATCGCCCGCATGTGATGGAGGGCGTAGTAGGCATCCATCTGACTGCCAGGCGGCTGCTTGACACAGCAGAACATCGTATTGTGGGTGAACACGTGCTTGCCGTACTTACGAACTGCCCTGGTGAAGGTGCCTCCAGATTTGGCGTAGCCGGGGAGAACATCATCAAGAACTTTCTTGATATTTGTGTAGTCTATCTAGGAGTTATGGTTCGGGTCGAAATACGTGGCCATGGAATATTTCGGGCTTAAGAGGATGAGTGTGCAATGTGTGTCACTGCACAGAACACGGAATGTTTGAAGAAAAAGAACGATCGAAATCTAAGAAATCATATGTTACGGGGTGGTTAAGGGATGACTTACTCGGGAAAGTAAGCCACAAGGAAGTTATCCTTATCTGGGTTTGCCAGAATGACGTGTTCGAGGTGTGAACTCGCGACTTGGCGGTCCCCAGCGCTGCTCAAGAGCTTGGCACACATCTAGAAGGGGTCGATGATCACGATGTCCGGGGTCTTGTCTCTAATGATCCGCATCTCCATACTCAGCGAAAACAGCCGAACGAAGGTGTAGTGCAGCAGATGAAGGTTGAACATAGCAAAGATGTCATCAAACCGCAGGACGATCGTACCCCCGATGGCGCCATCCACAAAGCCCTTGCCCTCTGGCACCTTGGCCACGAAAACCGGGTATGCCACATCATTCTCCCTGAGACGCCGGTTCCCCAAAGAAAGAACACTGTCGTGCGGACTCCGCATAGCACCGGCTGCAGCATTGAGCTTATTTGTCGGTAGCATCTCCCTACCTGCCACATGCACCCTCCTCGAGATATCCTTTGGTGAAGGTGGCCCGTCCTGAGCACGGATCGTACTCGGTGCCGGCTGGCTCACACCGGCGCCCTTTTTAGTCTGCCATTTCCGGCCCTTCTTCTTGATCTGCTATAATGGGACCGAGTTCTGCTCACAGACCGCCTTCTTGAGCATGTTGGGGCTGATAATATTTGACACCTACGCTATCTGAGGCTCGGTGAAGGCGGCAGCTGGAGGCGTCTCCTGAGAACTGAACGCCAGACGACGCCTGTTGCAATTGGGTTTCTCCGCCATACCAGCTAGATCGCGGTCGTCTTGTTTGGGTTCTTGAGAAGGAGGCCCGCAGAACTCGTCACCGCACCCATGTTCGGCGAAGTACTTATCGACGTTGGTAAATGTACCATCGTCGTTGTCGTCATCCTCCGGATCCTGTGCCATATGCATGTCCGGATCCTGTGCCATAGGGATGTCCGGCATGTCCGGTAGCGTTGCGGCGTTCTTGCCATGGCTTGGCGCCGGCACGACTGGCGGTCTTGTCTGTGGGGTGGTGTCCCCGCCCCCAAACGAATCTGGCTCTACGGCCAAAGCAGGGGCCAGCTTACGCAGGCGCTGAGGGTCATCTCATCTTCTTCATCGGCCCCAGCGGGTCGAATCGGAGGGAACAGCTCGTCGCAGCCTGGCAGCACCCGAACCACTTCAACCCTATACATTGTGGGTGGCATCGGATTACCGTGGAACACGGGGTTGCCCGATTGAACGATTCTGCCCTTGGCGACATCGACCAACTCGCTGCCCACGAAGTGCAGGAGAGTGCAAGGAACGTCGGCGGTGCCCTGCGAAAACATGTAGGGCGTCAGGGATGCCCAGTCAAAGGCAAGGAGATGAAGTCCTCGGCCGAGAGGCTTAGTTACCGTGATACCGTCGAGCTCGGCTAATGTCGAGGCACCGCCAACGGCGGGCGTGCAACTGACGGAGGGGCCGCTTGCTGGCGAGGTGCCGGCCGGCGTACACCCGGGTGCATTAAGCTCCAATGCCGGCGTCGGAGACACCAATACCGCCGCTGCCGGAGACACCAATGGCGCCGCCGCCGTAGACACCAATACCGCCGCCGCCGGAGACACCAATGGCGCCGCCTGCGCGTTGTGCGAGTTGCTGGCCGTGAAGCTGGGAATCGGGGGCGGCCCCCGTTGTTATCCCATGAATGAAGGTAGGCATAATGCCGGTGAGCGTCGATCCCAATTGTTGTTGCACTTGCTCTTGGACCATCTCCGGAATCCACGCCACTTGCACCTTGAGTGCTTCAACCTCGCGCGACTGGCTTTTCGAGCTGGTCTTTTTCTCCTTTCGCCCACCAGCAGCATAGTATGACGACCATTTTGTGGACAAGCCTTTGCAGGCCACATGACCAGCTGACGTCGGCTTATTGAGCTTATCCCTGTTTTTCATTACGTTCAACGCCCTATTCAAAGGGGTGTCGAAAGGGGAGCTCTGAGACGACCCCGCGCTACTGCTTTCTTTATCCTGCGGACGGAACGTGAACCATTTAGAAATATTGGGGATTAATTAGAATGCAACCATATGGAGCTAATTACGCGGGGGTGTATTCCTTACTAGAACAAGCTCAAGCTCCTTGGTCTTCGGATCCGTGGTAAGCTCCTTTGTTATCGGGTCCTCCTTGTACCGGGCCCTGAGAAAGTTCCTGGTCTGCTTGTCACTGTATTTCTCGAAGCGGGGCGGTAGGCCTTGCTCAGCACGCTCCGTGTCCTCCTTGTCCCATACAGGCTCCGCCACTCTGTAACCGCCGGGACCGAGTTGGTGGACCCCTATGTTCAACTGCCGCATTTCTTTCCCCCACTGACTTGATTCGGAGGTTGCGGGGCTATTGCACTTGATCTTGAACTCTTTGTAGTCATCTTCGCTAATCAAAGGATATTTCGCCTTGATCTTCTCATAACTATCACCTTTGTCAATCATTGCCTTCACCGTGCTTTTCCAAGTAGACAGGGCCGTGCTCATCGTCGTGAGGGCGGCACCGTTCACTTTATTACCTGAAAGGCGTGTGTTTGCGAACTCAGCAGGAACTTGTATCGTTCGTGCAGCTTCGTGAAGAGGAGGCTGCACAAATTCCCTCGGTCCTTATGCCTTAGGTTCTCGGTGTTGATCGAGGAGGTGCTCCGGAGAATGCACCCGAGCTGAATCGAGTACCCCTTGACTACGTGTTTGGGCGCCATCGGATGCCCGTCGGAGTTCACTTCGGTAAATTCCTCCCTGACGGTGCCGAGCACGTTCGGGCGCCGGTCCTTCCGTTGCCTCTTCGGTTGGCTGCCATCTGTGCGTGCGCCGCCATCATCAGTGGTGGCATCCGTGGCACCATCATCAGTGATGTCATCCCTGACGCCACTAGGGGTTGTGTAGTCAGGATCGGTGTCTTCCGCGGCGTCCTCATAGTGGTGAGGTTCTTCCTCCAACTCCTGGGACAGCTCCCAGAATTGCTTGCCGCCCGAACCGCCGGCCTCATCGTTGTGGGCCATGTTTCGCTCTAAATAGGAAAAAAGTTTGGTCAAAAAGTTGGTTATTGTCAAGGAACAAGATCATGGTCTCATCATTTAGGGTTTGTCGACACCGAGGCATCCTAAAAGCTAAGCTTTTATCATTTAGGGTTTGTCGATGCCGAGGCACCCTAAAAGCCTAAGCGTGCGTCATTTAGGTTCTCATCGACACCGAGGAACCCTATAGAAGCCAAGTTAAGTTTTCATCATTTAGGGTTTATCGATGCCGAGGCACCCTAGGTTGGGCCTAATCACTTGGCACTAATCACTTGGCTCTATGGCCACCTATGTTGGGTTTATCATCTAGGGTTTATCGATGCTAAGGAGAATTCTAAGTTGGGCCCAGTCACTTGGCTCTATTGCCACCTATGGTTTAATGCAGCAAGAATGGCGGGGCAGTTGATCCTTCTTAACTATGTACTAAGATACCCCGGCCCATGCATTAGTCGCAAGTACCCCATATGTCCTATTTTTAGCAAAGTCATGCTAAAATTCACGGAAAATTTCAGCATGACCTTTGCTGAAAATAGGACATATGGAGTACCCGAATTTGCCGGAACGGAAGTTAATCGACATTCCGGCAAACTCAAGGGCTTCTCGGGGTACCTGCAAATTCATCACGACACAATGGTCGGAGACAAAACCCAGCTACAGACCATATGGTCCTCTGCTTTCATATGGAAAAAAATCAGCTCAACTTATGTGAGCTTCCATTCCAGATATAATAGGTCACCAAACAAAAAATCATCCAGAAATAATGGTACAGCAAAGAAACAGCTTAATCCATGCCTCAGCTTATGAACAGTCATTACTTCAAATATAGAAGAAGGAACAATTTATTTGTGACATAGTTACAAATGATGACAGAATAAAGCAACACCCTGCACTAGCCTAAAAACAAGTGAAGTTTCACCCATATAAGAACAACTTTATAAAATCAGAGAAGTTGCTAAATTTTTTGTATCCTTCATATACACTGAAGTTGCTAAATTTCAGTTTTACATGCAGATTTTGACCAAAAAACACATGTTCTTTTTAACAGTTTTTAGTTTGGACAGAATACTGAAAACTATAGTTTGGATAGAATATACTTTGGTCTTCTAGTTACAAAACAAAACTGACATATTTCTAGATGCCATAATCAGATCAAAATTTCAAACCACACACTTACTTTCAACTATAAACAAAACTGACTTGCTGTTAATGAAACTCATGGTGGAAGTAACTACTAGCAGCATGTCATTACCATGGCAGTCCACTATATATTTTTATGACAAAATACATCATTATCAGGGCACATTATGGCCATTTTCTTACATGATGCTAACTGTACCTAACTGATTTTTTTGACTGTAGCTCAAGTTTTTGACAATAGCTCCTAACTGTACCTAACTGAATTTTTTGATAGTAGCTCAAGTTTTTGATGGTAGCTCCTAACAGTAGCTCCTAACTGAATTTTCTCCTTAAAGGGAAGGCTGACTTAAGTGGCAAGATGATACTATTTGCGTAACATAACAATATATGCATCTTAATATAACACCATCTCCTAACAGAAATAGTATCCAGATCTACTAGGGGGCAAATTAGAACTGATATTCTTTTGCTGACCTCTAGTACAAGGTATAGAAGAGGAGGTAAGAGAAGAAATAGTGACAATTCTCTTAGCAGGAGACTTTTTCTTTCTTCTAGAAACTACAGTAAATTTCTCCTCCTCTTCCACTACAGTATCATGCCAACTTAGACACAGGGAGGCGACATTTCCATTCGAGTCATGAATATCTAAACAGTGTTCAGTTTTCTTACTAATTTGTTCCCTGGATAATTCCAATTCCTTGAGAACATGAATAAAATCAAAATTATCCAGAGGTATATCAACACCCATCATTGATGCTCTAAACATAATCTCCTTAGCTACTTAATTCCCCAACCCTAGCTACTTAATTCTCCAACACCTTTTCTTGTCCAAAATTCTCCAACCCCTAACCCCAGAACACATCTTAGAAGGAAATCAAGAGGGGGAAGAGGGGGAAGCGGCTCGGGTGCTCACTGGGGAGGTCAAGGGCGACTCGGGGTAGCCGGAGCTAGTCGAGGCGGCGCGAAGTCGGCGTCGAGCGGTGGCGATGGTGGCCGAGGCAGAGGAAATCAGCAAGCATCGAAGGGATGGCTCGAGGGCGTCCGAGCTCGTCCGAGTCCTCATAGTCGAAGAGGAAGACAACGGCGGTCCTCCTGGGCAGGCCACACGGTGTTGGACGGCGAGCACGAGGTTGACGCAGGCGGGGCCACGGGGGGAGGGGGCGCTTGGGCGGGAGGACGTAGAGGGCGTGGGCGCGGGCAGAGGGGGGACAGTGAGGGAGGCGGCGCTCGGCTCGAGGAGGCGTGGGGGCGGCGGCGGCGTGGATCGGGGCAGCGGGGCGAATTAGCTAGGGGGGCGAGGGAGAGGGACGAAGGGGATCTGGCGAGAGGGAGGGAATTAGCTAGGGGGGAAATCTTATTAATGGCGCATCCGCGGTCGGTGCGCCATTAGTAATCTTTTACATAGCAATGGCGCACCAGGCAGAGGTGCGCCATTAGTAATCTTTTTTTTACATAGCAATGGAGCACCAGGCAGAGGTGCGCCATTAGTAATCTTTTTTATATATATAGCAATGGCGCACCTCAGGTGCGCCATAAGTAAAAAAAATTTGTTGCATGTAATAATTTTTTAGAAAATGAATATGAATATGAAATAGTAATATTTTTTTATAAAAACAGTAATAATTGTTGTTTAACAACAATTGTAGTCTACACTTTTTTATTATTATTTTTAAAAAAATGAAGAGGGGAGAGGAGGTGGAGCTCACCGGGGAGCGGGGGAGGGTGCAGGGGGTGCTCGTCGGCGGTGGTGGAGCGGGGGAGGGTGCGGGGGGTGCTCGTCGGCGGTGGTGGAGCGGCGGAGGGTGCGGGGGGTGCTCGTCGGCGGTGGTGGAGCGGGGGAGGGTCCGGGGAGTCGTCAGCGGCGGTGGTGGAGGGGGGAGGGTGCGGTGGGTCGTCAGCGGCAGTGGAGCTAGCGGGGGAGGGTGCGGGTTGGATCGAGATTGAGATGGAGGGGGAATCGAGATCGAGATGGAGGGGGATCGAGATCGAGTGTCCTCATGAATATTCAATATTTTATCATATTGAATATGAAAAAATATCATCAAATTTGAAAAAATATTCATGAATTCAAAAAGTGCCCCTGAAATTTAAAAATATTCATGATATCAAAAAGTGCCCATGAAATACAACCGAGAAATGAAGACTACGATTTAAATACAGTCGATCTTAGCTAGCTATCTGTTCATAATCTTCTTGCCCTTCTTTTTCACAAATGTAGTTCTTCTGTGGAATGGACGTCCTTTAGGTAGGGTGGTCCTGCTTCTTCTTGTGGTGTATGCTGCTACTTCATCGTCGTCGTCATGTTCGATCTTCGAGTCACCGTACTTGTCGATGTCTTGCTCATTGGCTACTCGATCCATTCTGCTGATCTTCCTTTTGCCTCTCCTCACGACAACACGACTGGGCTTTGACGGGTCGGTAATGAAGAAGCATTGGTCCACTTGGGAAGCCAGTACCCATGGCTCATTTTTCGAGGTGACGTTTGCGCCCGCGGTCTTGGATTTGCCTTCGGGTATAACCATGGTGGTGAAATACCGGTCTTCTTTTAGGACGCTCTTGGCCCATCTAACACGGAACAACGGGACCTTCTCTCCAGCGTAGCTCAGCTCCCAGATCTCCTCGATCCTTCCGTAGTATATGTCCTTGTTGTTACTGGTGTAGGATTCCATCGTTACCCCGGAGTTCTGATAACCATCGCTCTTCATGTTCTTGTCCTCGGTGTAGAATGTGTAGCCGTTGATATCGTACGCCTCATAGGTCATCAGGTTGTGCTCGGCGCCCTGTGACAAGGCGAATATGAGTTGTTCTTCCGCGGAAGAATCCTCATGTAAAGGGTATGACAGAAGCTTCTGCTTGAACCAACGCGTGAAACATGAGTTGTGATCTTTGATTATATCTCCGTCCGTCCTCTGTTGGCCTCGGTCATTGTACGTCTTCTCAATAAAGGTTTTGTGCTCTACCACCCAAGGATCGACCACGTCTATGTGTTGTAGCGCGACTAGGTTTGCTCTTTCAAAGTCCACGAGTCGACCCTCGAAGTCGACATGCATTTCGCGGCGACCCTCACGGTGACCCAATCCAGCGAGCCTGCCGAGGTGCCTGTTGACGGGCAGACCAACGGGGTTCTCGATGCCTAGATAATTCGTGCAGTAGGAGATGCACTCTTCGGTCAGAAAGCCCCTGGCTATACTTCCCTCTGGACGTGACATGTTGTGAATGTATCCTTTGGTGACACCATTCATCCTTTCGAACGGCATCATGCTGTGCAGGAACGTCGGCCCGAGTTGGATGATATCCTCCATGATATAGACCAGCAGATGCACCATAACGTCGAAGAATGCGGGCGGGAAGTACATCTCAAGCTCGCATAGTATCACCACGATCTCCTCATGTAGAATTCTGAGTTGCCTCACGCCAACCGACTTCCGAGAGATGACGTCGAAAAATTTGCATAGGCCAAATAGCGTTTGACGGACGTGTGCGTCCATGATCCCACGGATTGCAACTGGAAGTATCTGCGTCATCAGCACGTGACAGTCGTGAGACTTCATCCCGCTGAACTTCTGCTTCGCTGGGCCTAGGTATCTGCTTATCTTCCCCGCGTAACCGTAAGGAAGTTTTACTCCTACGAGGCAGGTGAAAAACTGCTCGATCTCCTCCTGACATAGAGTGAAGCATGCGGGAGGGTAGTCATTTCCGGTCTTCTTGGCCTTTTTGCCTTTGCGACGACTTTCTGTGTCCTGCTTCGCCTCATCATCATCATCATCATTAGCGTGAACCTCCTGCCTGATGCCCATTGATTTCAAGTTTGCCCTTGCTTTCAGCCCATCTTTGGTCCTCTCTGGCATGTTGAGCAGGGTACCAAGCAGACTCTCGCACACGTTCTTCGTGATATGCATGGCATCAAGGCTGTGAGGCACACGGTGGATCTTCCAGTACGGCAAGTCCTAGAAAACAAACCTCGTTTTCCATACCTTCAATAGCGGCTCTGGCGCCTTTCGCTTCTTTCCCGGCTCTGGCGCCTTTTGCTTCTTTCCCGGCAGTGGGCAATCTTTCCAACTTTTCAACAGCCCGTCTATTTCCTCGCCGCTACTCGTACGCGGGCGTCTTCGGAGTTCGGTTTCACCATCAAACAGATCCTTGCGTTTCCTCCACGGGCCATCGTCGCGAAGCCACCTTCGATGTCCCATGAACACGGTTTTCGAAGACCCGGGATCTCTATCTAGCTGGCGATACGTTGTGTCATCCATGCACCTGACGCATCCAGAAAATCCGTGGACCACCTGTCCCGCGAGATATCCGTAACCGAGATAGTCGTGCACCGTCGTGAGCAGTGCGTCTCTCATAGGGAAATATTCTTTCTCTGCGGCGTCCCACGTATTGGCTGGAGTTTTCCACAGCGTGTCTAGCTCCTCTTTTAGCAGCCCCAGATATAGATTGATGCCGTTCCCTGGTTGTTTCGGCCCTTCAATTAGCATACTCATGTGAATGTACTTCCTCTTCATGCACAACCAGGGGGGAAGGTTGTACATCCACACAAACACAGGCCAGGTGCTATGTGTGCTTCTCTGGCTGCCAAACGGATTGACTCCATCGGTGCTTGCGCCCAGCACGATGTTCCTTCGATCCTTCCCAAATTCTGGGTGTTCGAAGTTCAACGCTTGCCACTGGCTCCCATCCTTAGGGTGACTCAGCATCTTGTATTTTTTATTTATCTCCGGATCATTTGCGCCATCTTCTCGCTTCTTCTCCTCCCTATCCGCGTGCCAACGCAGGAGCTTTGCCACCATAGGGTCCGTGAAATACCGCTGCAGACGAGGAGTGATTGGAAAGTACCACACCACTTTTCGAGGAGCTTTCTTCCTCTTCTTGTATCGAGTGACACCGCACACCGGACATATGGTAGACTCTGCGTGATCGCCCCGATAAATCATGCAATTGTTCATGCACACATGGTATTTCACGTGCGGTAAATCCAGAGGACACACGACTTTCTTCGCCTCCTCGAAATTGGTCGGGCACTTGTTCCCCTTGGGAAGATGTTCGTGCCAGAATGACATGTTCTCGTCGAAGCATGCGTTGGTCATTTTGTGTTTTACCTTCATCTCCAAAGCCATGAGCGTTACTTTCAGGCGGGTATCCTCGAGTCTGCATCCTTCATACAATGGAGTAACCGCGTCTATCTCCAGTTGATCCAGCTTGGCTTTCTCTCGGGCGGCAGCTCTTGCGTTATCCGTCTGCTTGAGAAGCAGCTCTTGAATATGAGGGTCCTGCACCCAGCCCATCGATGGTCCATCGTCGTCTTCTCCTCCGGCATGTAGATCTTCATGATCATGCCCTTCGTCTGCTCCGGCATCTTCCTCATCATCATGTCCGGCATCTTCTACATGATGACTGTGTACAGCATCACCGTCGTGATCATGTCCTGGAGATTCTTCGTCTTCTCGCCTGCCCGAGCCACGGTGGTTGTCTTACTTCATAGTCATCTTCATCACTTTGCCACTGATAGCCATCCATGAAACCACGCAACAGCAGGTGGTCCCGCACCTGCCCGGAATCCGGGTCCGCAATAAGGCTCTTTAGCTTGCATCTTCGACACGGACATCTTATCTCTGTCTCGTTCTTTTGAAGCATCTCGGCCTTAGCGGAGCTCAAAAACCTATTCACGATGCCTTCGGTCATCGTGCGAACCATGGTCGCCTGCGGGGTAGAGCAAAATGATATTTTAGAACCAAGAAAAAATTTGGCATGACTTTCCCTAAAAATAGGATCAAAAAGAATGCATAGTGCCAAAATTCTCGCCGAAACGGAAATGAATCAACATTCCGGCAAAATATTGGCAACTATCGCATTTCAAATACCGGTACCTGCAAACACAAACATATATGCAACACCACAAACATATGCAACACCACAAACATACATAGATCTAGCTAGGCCACAAAAAGTGCATGTGCACGTTGTTGGAGCGAGCTAGGGAGAAAAAAAGTAGATCTACAACATGAAGATAGCTTTCCCCTTACTTACCTATCAAAAAAAGGTAATTCAACACTTAATTTTGATGAATCTATGGTGCAAATGAGGTGAGGAGGAGGAGGCAGCCGACAAGCTTAGAGAAGGAGGTGGGGGGAATGAAGTGGGGAAAGTGTGTGTGTAGGTGTGGCTGTCCAATAATATCTAGCTGGTCCCAGGTTACTAATGGCGCACCACAGAGACATGCGCCATTAGTAACCCAACATACTAATGGCGCACCACACAGACATGCGCCATTAGTGGTTTTGCAAAAAAGTAAAAAAAAATAATTTTTATACTAATGGCGCACCGTGGCACAGTGCGTCATTACTAGTTTAAACTAGTAATGGCGCACTATGCAACGGTGCGCCATTAGTATGTTTGCAAAACTGAAAAAAAAACATTTTGTTACTAGTGGCGCACCATGTGCCTGGTGCGCCATTAGTGTCTTCCACACTAATGGCGCACGAACAGATGGTGCGCCATTAGTATATAGTAATGGCGCACCACATGTCTGGTGCGCCATTAGTGTCAATTCCATCTATAGCCCTTTTCCTAGTAGTGGTAGGAGCATGTGGCACGACTGGCGCTGCTTTGGGCGGCTGGAGCAACAAGACCAGAGGTTGAAGAAGTACTATGGCCGTTGGGTGGACATTGTACGGTCACTATAGCTAGAATCGTTCATATTGACTAAGTTGACAAAGCACTCCGTCCCCGTCAACTTAGTAGGCCCACAAATCAGCCTCCCACCAAGGTGGGTCCCAACCAGCAGGGGGAGTATTCATTTTTTTCTGCATAATAAGGAGGCACTTCCGGTGGGTCCAAGCTGACAGCGGGGGGAATATTTTTTTCGCGCAATACGGTGGCCCGTCCGGTGGGTCCCAACAGTCAAGGGGCAAATGTTTTTTTCATGAAATACGATGGCCTGTCCGGTGGGTCCCTGCTGTCAGGTGGAGGAATCATTATTTTCCGCGTAGTAAGGAGGCACTTCCTTGTTGCCGTCGTGGACCCAGCTGTCAGCCTCTCCACGTACAGTCCACGTCCGATGGAAGCCGTTCCTTGACCACGTTGACCACGCCGCACCGAGAGCACCAGGGCGGTGGACGACGGCGAGGCCTAGGAAGGGGACGACGTGGAGCCGGGGAAGACGCGACAGTGGAAGCCTGCGCGGAGAGGAGTACGAGGGTTCACAGGTTCGGCTGCGGTGTGAGGCTGTCGTCGCCGTGGAATAACAGGGGGTGTGGGTGAGGAGAGGGATGGCCTGGCCAGCGGTGGGAGTAGTAGGGGGCGGTGAGGCCTCCGCGGCATCACAGCCGGCCACGGGAGGCAGGAGCACGCCACACGACCAGCGCTGCTTTGGGCGGCTGGAGCAAGAAGACTAGAGGTTGAAGAAGCACTACAGCCGTTGGATGGACATCATACGGTCAATGCAGCTAGAATCGTTCATATTGACTAAGTTGACAAAGCCCTTGGTACGAGTCAACTTAGTAGGCCCACATGTCAGCCTCTGAAACGGTGCGCCCCAGATATCAGGGTGAGGAATCATTTTTTGGGCGGGTAAAGCTAGAATATCTGAGATTGAAGAAGAAGCGCGGCATCCGTTGGATGGACATCCAACGGCCACTGCTGCTAGAACCGTGTGTTCACTATAATAGGTTCACAAAGACTTGCATACCCGTCAACTTCTTTTTTTAGGGGACGCGTCAACTTAGTAGGCCCACAAGTGTGTGGGAGAGAACTTATAACACATTTGCGATTTGTAAGAATGTACAACCCATTTTTGAATTCTAATGGAATTTACTACAGCCCATTTACAATTTGTTAAAAGTACAACCCATTTTCTAGCTAGAACAACGATTAATAATTTCAACCAACCGTTCAAGACAGAACACAATAAAATTTCCCACATTTTGATGGGATCCGAAATATTTTTATCCCGAAATTTCTAGTCAGATTAAATATAAATTTGTATTACATAAAAATCTCTCCTAGTTACTGCCCAGTTTTTATAATAAGTTCATAATAAATGTACGAGTCAACATAAAAAAATTACGAGTCAACTAATTCCGTGCTTGGTGCATTTTTTTATAGTTACTGCCCAGTTTTTATAATTACATACCATTTATTATTTTTAAAGCCCATTTTCCTGTTAAGCCTAATGCATCCCTCCTAGGAAAGATTTGCAGCCTAGCGGGGCGGAGAATAACAAGTTGACCTTGCTTGGGTAATCCTCAAAAAAACCGTATAGCTGGGCTAGCCATTTTCATCTTGAAAAAAATTAATATCTGGGCTGGATATCTGTCTTGGGATAGACGGGCCACAGTACGCCCAGTTAATACCATGCTCCACTCTGAACAACAACGAAAACATCGCCAAGAAAAACTCTGTAGTGCTCACACCTCAAAAACACAAATACTACTCGAGCTGTTTGGTCCCAGTTGTTGGCCGCACCTTGTGCAATTCTCTCGTTTATTGACTACATAGGTTGACAATGGTGTGGGACCGTGATGTCAGGAAACCAGGAGGAAGCAAAAAAATATAGTTGTACATAATAAGGAGGCACTTGCGTACGTACTGCTATGGCCCTAGTGGGTCCCTACTGTCAACCACTCAAAATAAAGTCATCTCCTGAATCCTCATGTTCATTGACCATATTAACAATGCTCGGCGCCACGGCGAGCGCAACAACTCGAAGGACGACGGAGAGGGCCTCGCGGGCCCTACGAATGGTCTGATACAGCGCCCGCTGCTCATTCAGGAACCCAGGATCATCGGACACCTATGAGCACCTTCGAGAGACTAAGACGGCATGAAACTGTAAGGCCGCGCTTGGGAGCTCTGATTTGTTTCACAAATGCATTAAGATACAAGTGTAATTTACTCGTCATCGGAAACAACGCATAAAATACAGGCGTAATGAAACCGAGGGCCCGAGGTCTGTCAGTAAAACCGGCGGGTTACGCGTGTAATTTGAGAGACCAGTGTATATTTTACTAGTCGAAATCGACCAACCAAGCGCTTCGCCCGAGACTATCTGCTTTTATTTACAAGCGTCAGTTTTACAAGCAGTTTTGGTTGGAAAACGATGATCTAATCACGGCCTAAGATTATGAGTTGGTCGGAAGATCATATGGTTTCACGTCTAACCTACCTGACTTGTCGTATAGGCTATGAATGAAACATAAGACGATGAACTTCTTAAGCACGGAAACAACAGAAGAGGATGATCTCCCTAACAAGCAAATCACTGGCATTAGTTCTACATGCAAAACAATGCGAAGCATTTTTCTTAGGAGGCACGGTGAACAGCTCATGATGCCGCATGCCACAACATTCCAAGCTCAACTTTGCAATCAAACACTAGGCCTGGCATTACATAGACAATATTCAGAACAAACTCTTAAAATAGCTTACATAAGTCAACATTCATGTGACTATGCATCTCAGTAGAGTAAATATTTACTTCTGAACTGAAGACAGGAATAGGAAAAAACGATCGATGTTGCTCACAGCAAAGGGCGTCCCACTAAAAAATATCAAATGCATGTCTTCCGGCTAACATCAATCAACAAAAATTGAAAAGGTTTTCCAATTCCAATATATTAAACTAATGTCAACTTTGACAAGATTTTCCCATTCAAAATATGTAATGCCTATGATTGTGGAACGGGCAGGGTTTGTCATCAGTTTGTCATCTGATAGTCCGGTGGCTCAAGGTGACGACGAATGATTAGGGAACCATTCGATGTATTGTGCACGATGAAGTATTATTATGGAGGACACGAACCATCTAAACATTTTGTGCAGTTCCACTAAAATCAAGTTGAGCATCCTTGTGGATTTCGTATTTATATGCTGCCAGAAAACAAAGACACATCAGCAAACACATGAATATTGGCCCCAGTGTCAACCCACCAATCGGTGGACTAACAAACTGAAAGTACGGTAAACAGATTACCATACCCAGATGCCCCATCATTGTTGATTAGAGTGACATTGACAGACTTTGAGTCTTGTCCTGGTGTCTTGGTACTTGCTTGGGCACTTGTTTGCCCAGTGTTCCTCTGAACCACAAGTAAAGCAACCATCTCTGCAGACTAGTCATGTCACCAGCGTCTACTAATACTCTGTAAAGCTTCTCGATAATTCTTTGTGTAATGTAGCGCAAACAATGACTACTTCTTTCTGTAAAGTGGTAAGACCAACTGGACCCACTAATGCAGCAGTTTGCCTTAGACACATTGCCTCCTTTTGTGCAGTTCAACTAAAATCAAAGTCGGAATAAAACCGATCTTTAATTTTGATACCCCTGTAAGTAAGAAAAGGTATAAGGGAAACAATTACTGAGAAATAACGGTTGATGACTTGTACTCCCAGAAGAAAAACATCTACCGATCTACCTTATCTTAATGGGAAACAAAGCAGGAGAGTAGCAATTCTCAATCAGTGTGATTCATTCATATTAACTGAGACATTATCTTAACAATGCCTTGTTTCAACATGTATAAAGAACGATAAAGCAGAAAAGTGTCATTCCTAAAACAATGCGACTGATTCATTTTAACAGAGACATTATCTTAACAATACCTTGGTTAAACATGTAGAAAGAACTACAAAGCATGATAGTACCATTTGTAAAACATTGTAACTGATATATTATAACAGAGACATTATCTGAACAATACATTTCTTAAACATGTACTCCGGCCGATCCCTAACAGAAATGGCACTCCCGCCGATCCCTAACAAGTGTTGCAGTTTTGAACTAAGATTCAGTAGTTAATTCTGAGGAAAGTAGGTACTGACCTTTCAAGACCAATATTTGAAACAACGCATGAGGTGGATCTAAAAGAGATATCAACACATATATGGAAATATGGTCTCATTTTGTGCAGTTCCACCAAAATTAAGCGAAGCAAAATGTCGCAATAGCAACAAGTTGAATAGATATCCCTGTTTTAACATAGGCAAAAAGGAATCAATTACTGGCCAATAAAGGAGGATGAAACATGCGGTCACAAAAATGGTAATCCCTCCAATCCCTAACAAGTGTTGCAGTTTTGAAATAAGATTCAGTAGTTAATTCTGAGAGTGGCATCACTTAATTTTACCAGTGGCATTAGATTAACAAAAAGCATAAACCGTTCTAGGGGAGAGTGGGCGCAACAACAACATGTGCTTCCATCTACTCATAAAGGGGGTGATGCTGAGTTTGTTGTAACAAAGCAACAAGCGCAATGACTGGGTTCGTCCCATTTTTGTTCACTACTTAATGGGAAAAGACAGCAATACAATAGCTTCAATTCAACATTTATTTAAAATAGTACCAATACAAATAGCACAACATCTCAAAACACACTGCACGATCATGTGGATGAAGGCAAGTACCAGCCTGTCGTGACGCACACAAGATCACGTACGAATCTGCCAACACGAATAGGAAATACAATCTCGTTTTATGCAGTTACTCTGAAATCAAGTAAAGTCGCCGGTGAGACATTTAAGTTTGCTATAGCAACAAGTTGAATAGATATCCCTAATTTAACTGAGGAAAAAAAGGAAACAATTACTTCCAATAAAGGAGGATGAAACATGCGGCCACACAAAGAAGCATCTACCTTATCTTGATGGAAAACAAAGTATAGGACAGTAGCATTTCTAAAACGGTTGAATTGATTCATATTAACAGAGAAATTCTCTTAAAATAGTTCATTAGTTAATTCTGAGAGTGGCATTGCTTAAAATACAATAGCTTCAATTCAACATTTATTTAAAACAGTACCAATACAAGTAGCACAACATCTCAAAACACAATGCACGATCATGTGGATAGGACATGGGACATGCCAGCACCATGTGCGTCCACACGTATAAATGGGTGATGCAGAGTATGTAGCCAAGTAGCATATCTGTGTTGGTCCCATATTTGTTCTTTTTGAAACTTTTTCCGATGTGAGGGCAGCAAATCTAGTCCTGCACAAACTACCTGACACCCTAGTTTCTTTCCCTTTTCAACAAAGAGTTGGGTTCCTTACAGATGTGTGTACTGGGTTACCCCCTTTTTTCCCTTTTCGACCAACAAACAGGCTGGATAGCTAGTCTATACTACTTTCCCTCAATCCTTTCCTCATTGAACCACGTCCTAGATTCATGCTCCACCCCACCGCAACCTTCTTTCCTCTTTGAACCAGGACCTAGATTCGACTACAGAATCGAAAAAGATCAGCATGCAGCTAGACCAATGACGGTTTCAAAGAAACTTATACCTTAGGGTCGTCAGGACGTGGCAAGGCGTGCGGTGGGAGGTCGGATCTTCCCACACTACGTACGGCAGCGAGGAAGAAGGGGTCGGTGGCCCCCCCTGCTACCTCTTGAGCACTGCGTTGGTTTTCCCTTGAAGAGGAAAGGGTAATGCAGCAAAGTAGCGTAAGTATTTCCCTCAGTTTTTGAGAACCAAGGTATAAATCCAGTAGGAGGCCGTGCACAAGTCCCTCGCACCTACACAAACAAATAAATCCTCGCAACCAACGCGATAAGGGGTTGTCAATCCCTACACGGTCATTTACGAGAGTGAGATCTGATAGATATGATAGGATAATATTTTTGGTATTTTTATGATAAAGATAAATAAAAGATGCAAGTAAAATAAATGGGAAAGGAAATAACTAAGTATTGGAAGATTAATATGATGGAATATAGACCTGGGGGCCATAGGTTTCACTAGTGGCTTCTCTCAAGAGCATAAGTATTTATGGCGGGTGAACAAATTACTGTTGAGCAATTGACAGAATTGAGCATAGTTATGAGAATATATAGCTATGATCATGTATATAGGCATCGCGTCTGAAACAAGTAGACCGACTCCTACCTGCATCGACTACTATTACTCCACACATCGACCACTATCCAGCATGCATCTAGAGTATAAGTTCAAGAGAACAGAGTAACGCTTTAAGCAAGATCACATGATGTAGAGGGATAAACTCATGCAATATGATATAAACCCCATCTTGTTATCCTCGATGGCAACAATACAATAAGTGCCTTGCTGCCCCTACTGTCATTGGGAAAGGACACTCCAAGATTGAACCCAAAGCTAAGCCCTTCTCCCATTGCAAGAAAGATCAATCTAGTAGGCCAAACCAAACTGATAATTTGAAGAGACTTGCAAAGATAACCAATCATACATAAAAGAATTCAGAGAAGATTCAAATATTGTTCATATATAATCTTGATCATAAACCCACAAGTCATCGGTCTCAACAAACACATAGCAAAAAGAAGATTACATCGAATAGATCTCCACAAGAGAGGGGGAGAACATTGTATTGAGATCCAAAAAAGAGAGAAGAAGCCATCTAGCTAATAACTATGGACCCGAAGGACTGAGGTAAACTACTCACACTTCATCGGAGAGGCTATGGTGTTGATGTACAAGCCCTCCGTGATGGATGCCCTCTCCGGTGGAGCTCTGGAACAGGCCCCAAGATGGTATCTCGTCTATACAAAAAGTTACGGCGATGGAATTAGGGTTTTGGCTCAGACTCTGATCGTTTGGGGGTACATAGGTATATATAGGAGGAAGAAGTACGTCGGTGGAGCAACAGGGGGCCCACGAGGGTGGAGGGCGCATCTTCACCACACAAAGTATTTAAATCATGCACAACCCGGATGACAAGCCAAGCAATTGTTTCATACTTTTGGTGTTCTCAAACTTTTTCAATCTTCACGCAATACATGAGCCTGAGCCATGGACATAGCACTTTAGGTGGAATAGAATGGTGGTTATGGAGGAGACAAAAAAGGGGGAAGATAGTCTCACATCAACTAGGCGTATCAACGGGCTATGGAGATGCCCATCAATAGATATCAATGTGAGTGAGTAGGGATAGCCATGCAACGGATGCACTAGAGCTATAAGTATATGAAAGCTCAACAAAAGGAACTAAGTGGGTGTGCATCCAACTCGCTTGCTCACGAAGACCTAGGGTATTTTGAGGAAGCCCATCATTGGAATATACAAGCCAAGTTCTATAATGAAAAATTCCCACTAGTATATGAAAGTGATAACATAGGAGACTCTCTATTATGAAGATCATGGTTCTACTTTGAAGCACAAGTGTGGTAAAAGGATAGTAGCATTGTCCCTTCTCTCTTTTTCTCTTATATTTTTTTATTTGGGCCTTTTCCTTTTTTATGGCCTCTTTTTTCGTCCGGAGTCTCATCCCAACTTGTGGGGGAATCATAGTCTCCATCATCCTTTCCTTGCTTGGGACAATGCTCTAAAAATGATGATCATCACACTTTTTTTTACTTACAACTCAATAATTACAACTCGATACTTAAAACAAAATATGACTCTATGTGAATGCCTCCGGCGGTGTACCGGGATATGCAATGAATCAAGAGTGACAAGTATGAAAGAATTATGAATGGTGGCTTTGCCACAAATACAATGTCAACTACATGATCATGCAAAGCAATATGACAATGATGGAGCGTGTCATAGTAAACGGAACGGTGGAAAGTTGCATGGCAATATATCTCGGGATGGCTATGGAAATGCCATTATAGGTAGGTATGGTGGCTGTTTTGAGGAAGGTACATGGTGGGTGTATGATACCGGCGAAAGGTGCGCGATATTAGAGAGGCTAGCAATGGTGGAAGGAAGAAAAGTGCGTGTGATCCATGTACTCAAACTTAGTCATAAAGAACTCATATACTTATTGCAAAAATATACAAGTTGTCAAAGCAAAGTATTACACGCATGCTCCTAGGGGGATAGATTGGTAGAAAAAGATCATCGCTTGTCCCCGACCGACACTCATAAGGAAGACAATCAATAAATAAATCATGCTCCGACTTCATCACATAACGGTTCACCATACGTGCATGCTACGGGAATCACAAACTTTAACACAAGTATTTCTCAAATTCACAACTACTCGACTAGCATAACTCTAATACTACCATCTCCATATCTCAAAACAATTATCAAGTATCAAACTTCTCATAGTATTCAACACACTCATAAGAAAAAATTTATTAATCTTGAATGCCTAACATAATTAAAACAAATTACCATGCTGTTTTGTAGGACTCTAAAAATAATCTAAGTGAAGCATGAGAGAACAATAATTTCTATAAAACAAATCCACCAACGTGCTCTAAAAGATATAAGTGAAGCACTAGAGCAAAAACTATATAACTCAAAAGATATAAGTGAAGCACATAGAGTATTCTAACAATTTCCGAATCATGTGTGTCTCTCTCAAAAGGTGTGTACAACAAGGATGATTGTGGAAAACTAACAAATAAAGACTCAAATAATACAACACGCTCCAAGCAAAACACATATCATGTGGTAAATAAAAATATAGCTCCAAGTAAAGTTACCGATGGAAGTAGACGAAAGAGGGGATGCCTTCCGGGGCATCCCCAAGATTTGGCTTTTAGGTGTCCTTAGATTATCTTGGGGTGCCATGGGAATCCCCAATCTTAGACTCTTTCCACTCCTTGTTCCATAATCCATCAAATCTTTTACCCAAAACATGAAAACTTCACAACACAAAACTTAAAGTAGAAAATCTCGTGAGCTCCGTTAGCGAAAGAAAACAAAACACCACTTCAAGGTACTGTAATCAACTCATTATTTATTTATATTGGTGTTAAACCTACTGTATTCCAACTTATCAATGGTTTATAAACTATTTTACTAGACATAGATTCATCAAAATAAGCAAACAACACACGAAAAACAGAATCTGTCAAAAATAGAATAGTCTGTAGTAATCTGTAGCTAACGCAAGATCTGCAACCCCAAAAATTCTAAAATAAATTGCTGGACGTGAGTAATTTATCTATTAATAATCTTCAAAAATAATTAACTAAATAGCACTTGTCAAATAAAAATGGCAGCAATTCTCATGAGCGCTTAAGTTTCTGTTTTTTACAGCAAGATTAAAAAGACTTTCCCCAAGTCTTCCCAACGGTTCTACTTGGCACAAACACTAATTAAACACAAAAAACACAACCAAAACAGAGGCTAGATAAATTATTTAGTACTAAACAGGAGCAAAAAGCAAGGAATAAAAATAAAATTGGGTTGCCTCCCAACAAGCGCTTTCGTTTAACGCCCCTAGCTAGGCATAATATTTCAATGATGCTCACATGAAAGACAAGAATTGAAGCACAAAGAGAGCATCATAAAACACGTGACAAACATATCTAAGTATAACATACTTCCTATGCCTAGGCATCTTACAGGCAAAAAAATTATCAAGGCAAGCAAAAACTAGCATATGCAAGGAAGAGGAAAGAAACAATAGCAATCTCAACATAACAAGAGATAATTTAGTAACATGAAAATTTCTACCACCATATTTTCCTCTCTCCTAATAATTACATGTAGGATCATAAGCAAATTCAACAAAATAGCTATCACATAAAATATTTTCAACATGATCCACATGCATGCAAAGTTGACACTCTTCCAAAATAGTGGGATTAACATTAACTAAAGTCATGACCTCTCCAAACCCACCTTTATCAAAAACTTAATAAGATTGAACATTCTCCAAATATGTAGGATCTAAAGTTGACACTCTTCCAAACCCACTTTCAATAATATTGCAAACACTATTATCAGTCTCATATTCATCATGGGGCTTAAATAAATTTTCAAGATCAAAAGAAGAATCACCCCAATCATGATCATTGCAACAAATAGTAGTCATAGCAAAACTAGCATCCCCAAGCTTAGGGTTTTGCATATCATTAACACAATTGACAATAAGAGAATTTATAATAACATCATTACAATCATGCTTTTCATCGAAGCAACTATCAAGTATGGGTGCAATAGCAACGATCTCATGTTTAACATAAGGAACTATAGCAAATTCATCTTCATAAATATTGGCATCATGGCCACAAGAATAGCAAGCATCATGTTCATCAAGGGATATTTCAATCAAATCATTGGAATCATAATTATCTATAGATTCATGCATATCATTACTTTCTTCCGAAGCAACGGTCATTCTTTCAATAAATTCTTTGACATAGACATTATGAGCATAGTTTTCATAGCAATATTTAAGTATGTCAAAATTTTCAGATTCGTAGAGAGTAATATCATACTTTTCAATCAAAGAAGCAACTTCATAAGCACCCTTAAAAGCAACAAATTCTTCAATTCGTTCGATATCGTAGTAACTATAAACACCCTTTGCATAAGAAGATAAGATTTCAATATCATTAAACTCACATATGTAGGGGAGGTGTTTTTTAGGGTTCTTAGAGCAAATAGTAAAATCACAAATTTCACAAAGATTCCAAGCATAACACAGCAATATGTTTATTTGATTCCATAAGAGTCTCCCTTTTTTAGACAAACGGTGACGCACAAAATGAGCATGCTCATCTAAAGATTTCCCATCAACTAGGCTAGTTGGGGTTTCAGCACGAGCACATAAGGATCGAAGATGATCTAAGTAGAACACTTTAAGTGGATCCATATCAATAGATTCTTAGCAAGCAAAGATGCAAGCAAATAGAAGGCACATGGAAACACAAACAAGGATACATACGGGAAGAGGGCAAACAAAAGAAGAGGCAAATAGAGAAAGAGAGAGAGGATGGAGAGAGAGGGCAAATAAAACGGCAAGGGTGAAGTGGGGGAGAGGAAAACAAGAGGCAAATGGCAAATAATGTAATGCAGGAGATAAGGGTTTGTGATGGGTACTTGGTATGTCTTGACTTGCAACGGCGCCTCAAGTGACTCCTTGTCGGGAGTCAAATCTTGACTTGTCTTGCGCGAACCTCCCCGGCAACGGCGCTAGAAATCCTTCTTTCTACCTCTTGAGCATTGCGTTGGTTTTCCCTTGAAGAGGAAAGGGTGACGCAGCAAAGTAGTGTAAGTATTTCCCTCAGTTTTTGAGAACCAAGGTATCAATCCAGTAGGAGGCCGCGCACAAGTCCCTCGCACCTACACAAACAAATAAATCCTCACAACCAACGCGATAAGGGGTTGTCAATCCCTACACAGTCACTTACGAGAGTGAGATCTGATAGATATGATAGGATAATATTTTTGGTATTTTTATGATAAAGATAAATAAAAGATGCAAGTAAAATAAATGGGAAAGGAATAACGAAGTATTGGAAGATTAATATGATGGAAGATAGAGCCGGGGGCCATAGGTTTCACTAGTGGCTTCTCTCAAGAGCATAAGTATTTACGGTGGGTGAACAAATTACTGTTGAGCAATTGACACAATTGAGCATAGTTATGAGAATATCTAGGTATGATCATATATATAGGCATCACATCCAAAACAAGTAGTTCGACTCCTGCCTGCATCTAGTACTATTACTCCACACATCGACCGCTATCCAGCATGCATCTAGAGTATTAAGTTCAAGAGAACAGAGTAATGCTTTAAGCAAGATGACATGATGTAGAGGGATAAATCATGCAATATGATATAAACCCCATCTTGTTATCCTTGATGGCAACAATACAATACGTGCCTTGCTGCCCCTACTGTCACTAGGAAAGGACACCGCAAGATTGAACCCAAAGCTAAGCACTTCTCCCATTGCAAGAAAGATCAATCTAGTAGGCCAAACCAAACTGATAATTCGAAGAGACTTGCAAAGATAACCAATCATACATAAAAGAATTCAGAGAAGATTCAAATATTGTTCATAGATAAACTTGATCATAAACCCGCAATTCATAGGTCTCAACAAACACACCGCAAAAGAAGATTACATCGAATAGATCTCCACAAGAGAGGGGGAGAACTTTGTATTGAGATCCAAAAAGAGAGAAGAAGCCATCTAGCTAATAACTATGGACCCGTAGGTCTGAAGTAAACTACTCACACTTCATCGGAGGGGCTATGGTCTTGATGTAGAAGCCCTCTGTGATCGATGCCCCCTCTGGCGGAGCTCCGGAAAAGGCCCCAAGATGGGATCTCGTGGATACAGAAAGTTACGGCGGTGGAATTAGGGTTTTGGCTCCGTATCTGGTAGTTTGGGGGTACCTAGGTATATATAGGAGGAAGGAGTACGTCGGTGGAGCAACAAGGGCCCACGAGGGTGGAGGGCGCGCCTCGGGGGGGGGGGGGGGGTAGGCGTGCCCCCCTACCTCATGCCTTCCCCGTTGATTTCTTGACGTAGGGTCCAAGTCCTCTGGATCATGTTCGTTCCGAAAATCACGTTCCCGAAGGTTTCATTCCGTTTGGACTCCGTTTGATATTCTTTTTCTGCGAACCCCTAAAATAGGCAAAAAAAATAGCAATTCCGGGTTGGGCCTCCAATTAATAGGTTAGTCCCAAAAATAATATAAAAGTGTATAATAAAGCCCAATAATGTCCAAAACAGAATATAATATAGCATGGAACAATCAAATATTATAGATACGTTGGAGACGTATCACTCCCGCACAGGCGCTGGGTGAAAGAGAAAAGTGCAGCCGGTAGTGGATTGCAACCAAGGTGAACTGATGAAGGATATCATCTTTGTGGGTAACAAGCAAAGAGCACTGATGGAAGACAGCTTGCTTTTCATTGAAAATCGATCAGCTTCATCAGCCGACGCGACCATGAGCATCGATAGGTCATCGTGGCGATGCATCATCCATTTGGCATCAAGTTTGGGTGATGCCATGCTATCAAGCTTCCAGCATTTGTTTACATAATTGACGTATTATACAAATAATTTTCCAGCGACATGAAATTGTACAATGGTGTGAGCTTTCAGCTTTTGTTTCGTGTGTCTTGCTATCGATGCTCTTTCAAAAACAATAAAAAACTAACTTCCTTGCTAATCAGAGCTAATATTTACATCACAACTGAAGACAAAGTTGTGATGAGGTGTTAAATTAAAATTGATCCATGCTTTCATTGGCAGCAACATCCCCCATCTCTGTCTAAATCAACAAGGCATGTTGGGAAAAAAGTAGCTGTCTGGAGCGTGCAACATTCCGATCATTTTGTGCAGTTCCACTAAAATAGAGCTGAGCGTCCCTGTTCCAAAGATATTAAGTGTGATTACGATAATAGAGGACTGCTGATGAAACAATAAACACACAAATAGAAGCCGGTCACCTTTGCAGTCTCTCTTAAGACTAACTAGTTTGAGAAGATTAGGCTCGGAGTTGGATGAGGAGGATAGATCAAAACCAATCTCCCTTTGTGCAGTCGCAATGAAATGTAGAGACGTTGCCCGTGTGACATTTTGGCAGAACTGAACAAAACACTCTTAAGAAAAAAGTGATTTGTGCAGTTCACCAAAAGGTCGCAATAGCAACGAGGCGAAATGGATAGCCCTGTTTGCAAAAAAGAGGTAGAAAGGAAACAATTACTGGCCAATAACAGTTGATGACACATGATACGACAAAAAAGAAGCATATTCCTTGTCCTAATGCAAGATAACAACACGGTTGTGTTTGTCTAAAATGGTGTGAGGACGAGATTGCAATATGGAAAGTACGCCGGACGAGCTACGTTTTGGGCAAAGAACTATGGAAGATCCACATGCAGGGACGTGGGAAGACGGGCAGTGGATCAAGGCCGGAGGGGCTACTTGGAGGTCGTCGGGATGTAACTAGGTGAGCGGCGGTGGGCGGAATCTGCCCATACTGCGGCAGCGAGCAGGTGGCGTAGGCCCTACCATGCCGGAGCTTGGTCAGAGAGAACGGCGTGTACCGCAGATCGGCACGTGCTGCCTCGGCGCAGTCAAACGGAGAAACGATGCACGTCCTCCCTTTCCGCTGGCGAATAGGATGCGGCCGGATCAGTGAGAGACAAACCAGGCAGGCTCCATTGTATATAGTGGAGCAGACTACCTTTTTCTTCATAAAAAATGTTTTATATTTTGTGTACGTGCCATTGAGCGATATAACTTTATTTTAAAATAACGCGCCAATGCATCAAGTCGAACTTTGTTTCGTGCACGCGTGGTACACGACCTCCGTAGGTAAACAACCGCTACACGCGATCAAATTAGCACGTGGGCTGCCATTTCGTACAGAAATGAGGTCCACCATGTACCCGCTTGGGTGTGGCTGGGCACGAAGCATGAGTACGTGCACGGTGCACCTATTCTCTTCTTGTATACGTACACCACCTACGTGGGGTTGTGTGAGAGATATACAGATCTACAGAGATATAGTGTGTGGGTTCGTGAGAGTTTTTTTGGGGGGGTGGGGTCAATAAAAAATGTAATATATGCAATGTGTGTGAAACAGAGTCCTGGATATATCCACGAGAAGAGAGTGGAGGTATCCTCGGCTTGAGGTGTCCATAGAATCGAAGAGAGGGATGATGTGTGTGTCTGCCCGCGCGATCGATAAAGAGTGCCATCGAATTTGTGTCTGCCCATGTCAAAGATATAGAGTGGCTGGCCTACTGGAATGTGAGAGGGGACAGGTGCAGTTTGTCTCTGTGGCATGGATACCTACCTACAGCGCTCGACTATCGGTGTGTGGTGGGGGGGGAGGGAGGCCTAATTAACTATAGAGGTACAATGGCTGGTATATGTGTGGAGGAGGAGAGAGGCCTACCTCATGTATTAAGGGAGATCGATCTATCTCATGTATTCAGGGAGATCGATTGGCATACATGCATATGTGTAGGAGAGGAATAAGGTTGGGAGAGAGACAGAGCTAGAGTGTTGGAGGGGGTGGTAGTGGAGTTGCTTCTAAAAATGATGGTATGGGCTTGCTAGACAACCGGAGGGCATGCCTGCAATATCAATAAGAGAAGGGATGGTTGCCTGTCTGTGCACGTGCGTGTGAGAGGCGGGTCAGGAGGCATGCACGAATGATGAGGGGGGCGATATGGATGTGGTAAGCAGACATAACTACATAGGAAGATCAATCGTCCTTTGTCAGAGAAAGGAGAGACATAACTTGTGAGGTACGTCGATTGATGGGGGGAATAGTTAAAGTCAATCTAGGTATATGTTGGGAGATCGATCGGTATACATGCATGTGTGTGTTAGAAGCAAATGAGGCACGAGGAGAAGGATAGAGAGAGGGGGATGCATCTAGGAGGTGGTATGAGAGTCATACTATATCGAGGAGGGAGAAGTGTGCGAGTACGAGATCGATGAAAAGAGTGGTGGGAGTGAGGCATGGACGGTGATAAGAGAAGAGGGCAAGCTTGTGTTTTGTGCTAGGCACACCTGGCTAGAGAGGCATATCGATCGATAAGTGCCGTAAGAAAGGAGCTGGGGGGCCTACACACACTGTGGGTGAACGACCTAAAGTGAAAAGACGAATTTGCGCGATGGGGCTAGAGAATGCTGAGGGAGGGTTAGAGGGATGCGGGCGTCTGCATGCACGAGAGAAAGTTGGCGCTAGCTAGCTACAAAGATAAGAGGATTGTGTGGGTGTAAAAGACGAATAGAGGATCATACTTCATTATAAAAAGCAAATTCGGATATTTGAAGAATTTATCATAGTGTTTTAAACCGACGCATGTGTGAATATATATAACGGTGATACAAATGGTGTGGTTATGAACATGTTATACTACATATAATATATTTTATCTCTACTCTTACAAAAAACGGAGTTGTTGATGATGGTGCCATCCTGCAATATAGGCCGTCCGATTTATATCTGACGGATAGGAAGGAAACTATGGCAATTTTGAAAAAAGATACCCACACCCCTCTCCATATTTTCAAATTAGGCCTCCCCTTGATCATGTTAATGTTCTATGGAATGCATGGGCATCTTGCTAGTACTACGTATAACATATAGAACATTGATCATAATTTGGGCTAATGTGTGGCTTTTGCAGCTCAGGTCTAAATACTTGTCATAATATAGGGGGCGGGGCACTATACTATGTGTGATAAACACGGTGTACATGTATGGAACATGGTTTAGATTATCAATAGATAGTTAGTACATCAAATGTACTATTATTTGGAATCAACATCAAGTGTATTCAAAAAATAGAATTCGAGTTCATGTAGTACACATAGTTCATATCTATCTCTATAGTAATCATGTGTTGTGTTATTAAGGTAATACACGAATGATGGTTGAAGTTGGCAACAATCATGATTGTAGATTGTTATTGAAATAGATAAACGAATTCAAATTCAGTTCGAATTGCAGCGGTAGTATAGACATTTGGAATGCACTAAAATGTTGGTATGAGTAGATTACATGCATTATACAACAAGAGAAAAAATTTAATTCGACATAACATGGATTCATACTACCAAATAGCATTTAATTGCACTAAATTGTTGGTATGAGTAGCTTTAAATAGCATTTTATAGTAAAACAGGGCAAGACTCTCTCTTTGTGTGGTGTGAATAGTTTTATTTTTTTTCGTTTTATTTTTGGTTGAGGGAAGTGTGAATTGATTTGGTACGTACAAGTACAATATTACACGTTAGGCTTGTCCCTAAAATTCAACCCGTGCCTTGTTATATCCCGAAAATTCAGATATCGTGCTCCCAAAACTGGCGCCTTCACAACCCGCGTCTTGCTATCCCAAAATTACAATGCGCGCGAAAACTCCCTCGAGCTGCCAAATCCCGACACGCGAAATCCCCCTTCTAACCCTAAGCCGAAAAGGCCGCTAGTTCAAATCGGTGTGGGGTACTTTTGTAACACATCCTACATTTTGGACAAGCGTGTCCCTAAGTCATGGTTCACCCCTCCCATCGCCTCCTTTTTGCCATTCGAAATCATAGGCCGCCATGACCTCTCTGCTCCAGCCGTGAAACCCCACCCTCCTCCGTCCGCCACCTCACCGCTGCCCAGCCGGAGACTCTTCCCCGACGACGTCGTCCACCGCAACAGCTCGACGTCCCTCACTCACCTCCTCAGATGATGATCCGTCATCCATCTGGCATCCCACCAGTTCAGCCGCCCCTTCCTCCACCTCCAAGGAGGTGCTCCGACAATCTCCTCGTCTATCATTACTGCTCCATCCCCACAGCGCCGCCTAAACCTGCTCCACCGGAACCGCAGCATCCTCACCGACTCCTCGGACGAAGCCGAGGCCTACTCGGCGCCACAAAAGAGGTTGTACACTCATCGCATCACACCTTCTCCTTAGCTCGACCTCCCGGCGCCGACGGTGCTCCATCCCGCACCCCCATGGAGCGGCTACCTTGAAGCCGGCGCCGCGGGAGACATCTCCACGGTGGCTCTCCTCCAGTGCGAGGCCCCTTCGGCGGCGGTGTCCATACCAGCTGGATCTACTACTGCTGCTCCGTCTCTCGCTCGATCGCTCGCTCGCCCAGCTGCTGCTGCTGCTCTCCCCCTCGCTCGTGCTGCTGCTCTGCTCCGATTTAGCTACACTTCAGTCGATGAATCGACTTTTGGGTCAGTCGATTTTCAGGGGGTGGGAGGGCTCGCCGGAGTTAAGGAAGAACTACCCGCAGCGGGGACGGGGTCTCGCCGGAGAGGTACCCCACTATCTATGTTAGGGTTCAGGGTGGGGGCGGGGGGCTATAGGGCTGGCCAGGGCGGCGGCGAACCGGCGGTGGGGAGTTGTTTCGGGGCGGCGAGGCTGCCCTGGGGCCGGCGGTTCATCCGGTGGTGGCTGGCGGCTCAGGGGGGGTCAGGTTGAAGATGAACTGCGGGCCCTCCCTAAACTACATGTCAAGTGCCTCTCTCCTACCATTGCATTCAGTTTCGACAGTAACATTCAGATTCCACAGTAAATTTCAGTTTCGACTTTCGACAGTTAAGTTCAGAGTCAACAGTTTTTACCTCATATGTTGTAGTCAGGTGGTTTTTGGTGATGTAAATTTTACATCTATTTTACATCATCTATTGGAGATGCTATTAGAATCACACTTGAGATGGACGGTGTCTGTCTTGTGCTGCTTCAGCCTTGACGTCCTATGACTCACCGGGGCTGCTCCAACGACAGAACGATCCATCACGACAAAGCAGTGCCCTAGACACCATCTACAAATTCCTCAGATCTTCCTCCACACCTCCGACAGCCACCTCTGCCTCAACTGCTTCAGCGACCAACCCAATGATGCTGAGGTCGACACGGCTACGGCAAAGAGGTTGTACACTTGTTGCATCACTTATTACTATACATTCATGTCGATCCATTTGGGCTATTTTGGTTCAAAGGAAAAACATAGGAATAGGGAATTTTCCAATGGCACTCTACTATTCAATTATTCATGCATTTTGTTGAAAGGAATGAAGCAAAACATCCACCTGGACCTACTTTTCAAAATCCTATGCATAAAAACAAGACCAAGTGCATTAGTGGCAGAATAATATTCTAACTGTACATGCTTTCATATGGTTTCACTTTATTTTGGCCATGTTTGTTTGCATTCCTCTGCTCTTCCAATTCCTGTAAACCAAACACTCAAGTTGAGAGAAATCTTGTGTTTACAAATGCTCTATTTACCATGTGCATTCCTATCCTATTCCGGTGTTTCCTATCCCTGCGTTTTTAGAATCATGCAAGCCAAATGAGCCCTTACAGAATTACTTCAGTTACAGGTCGATGTCGAAGGGATCTTTGTGTGGTTTGTCCTGCTCCTGCCGCGATGTCGTCCACCTCAATTGAGTTGCTCCATCGACAGAAACATCCACCAAACCAGACATCACGACTCCTGACCATCTTTCGCCGCCTGAGGTCTCCTTCCCTGCCACCGGCACCCACCGCAACGGCATCACCATCATCCACTCAGCAGGTGAACCTGAGGAGTACACGGGTCCACAAGAGAGGTCACACTCTTTTGTATCTGCTTATGTTATGCATTGCTAAAAATTTCCTGCTACTTTATCGTCCTGTTCACCTCTTGGACTCCAAGTCAGGTCCAAATTAATGTTCAAACCTGAGTTCTAAATTAGTTGTGGGGAACATATCGAGGAAGCAATGAATAGTATCTCTGTCTAATATCTGTTTCACCTAGGGTATGCCTATGTTGTTCATCTTGGGTGGGAAACAAATAGTAAAGCAATCATCATTTGTATTTTTATTAAATTAAAGCAATCATCAGCCTACTATCATTATTTTTGGATCCATCCATTGGTTGTTACCATCACTCTAAATTTCTGCATGCTCTCCTTACATAATGTCACCATTTTTTTCCGTATGCATGTAAGATATTGTACACAGCCATGCTGAACATGTAGAGAAAAAGAGAAGAGTTTTGCGCGGCAATACAATGTCATGCAGACATCGCTCCATGGTGGGTTCAATGGCAAACCCTCCCCCACCCCTCTCCAGATTGTAATCTAGAGGAAGATATCTGTTCTTAGGCGGATTCAGATGCCTCTAACCACTCCTATTTACCCCCAAGGTGTTTGCTCTACCTTGGCATGATGATGTTAGTCATATCATGCATATGTTGCCTTGCAGTTCCTACTTTTTACATCATATATGTCATCTGCTTAGTTTAGACATGTTCTGTAATGCCACCTGTTTAGTTTCCATATCATATATGGGAATTGTGCAGTCTCATGTCTTTTAGCCAGCCATAATATACATGAAATGTGCAATGCCATCCTGTTTAACCAGGCATCATATATTTGAATGATATCTTGCCCATCCTTTTCTTCATTACATTTTCATTTGTCGATAATGTTTGTACATTAAACTACTCTTCCTGTGAATCAGCCATTTGGGTGGGAGATTGAAAAATCTGGAGTGAAAACAAGGCCTTCGGCGCAGACAATGCTACATGTCAAAGCAGATCTCTTGTTGGGTCCCGATAGCTCCTCAGAGATGGATTCAGAGACAGATGACCAGTCATATTCCCCCACCGAGGTGTATGCTCTAACTTGGCACAATTATACTACTCATATCATGCATATGGTGTTTTGCATTGCATAGATTAGACATCATATACACAATATTCAACACCATGTTCTTAGTTCAGACATCATATCTAATGCCCTATGTTTAGCATATAAATCACATATGTGAATTAAATGATGCGATCATAATTACTTAGATAACATGTAGGTGAATTATGTCATGCGATCTTGTTTAGTTATTCATCATATCTTTGAATTATGTTATGCTATGCTATCCAGTTTAGATAGACATCATATATGTGAAATTATGTCATGTTATCCGTTTTAGTTAAACAATATACATGTCAACTATTTCATGCCCTCTTTTTTCCACACTATCTATTGCATCTGTCTCTCATAGAATGTCTGTACATTCAACTATGTTTCCTGTTTATCAGCCATTTGAATTGGAGCGGGTGATGCCAGCATCTAGCGGACTAAAAACACGGTCTTCAAATAAAACAGTGCTACCTCTTGGTGGAGATAGCACCCCGGTTGTACATGCACGAGAACTAGCCCTACCACACATAACCCAAACTCTCGCAGATTGTACCCCTACTGCAATGGACAGAGAACCAGCTTCACCCAATCTAACCCCAACCCCAGCAGATAGTAACACAGTTCCTGTTGACACAACACCATCTCCACCACAGAGCTCCCAAACAAGAGCAGTTAGTAAGGAAGCTCCAGTGCCCAAAGGGCCAGTACTACCACGGCGAACCCCAACTCCACCAGTTAGTACGCCTATTCCCGTGGAGGAAGCACAACCAGCTAGTCGTAGTTTAGCATCTATCGCATTTGATGTTCTTAAATCGTATGTGCGTATCTTCCCATCTTGGAAATATTATACGGAAGATGAAGGAAAATGCCAGTTGCAGGTGTTTGTCCAGGAGTTATGTGTAAGTAATGTTATTCATGGCAATTACTTTGCTTTGTCCCATACATCCTACCTCCATGATGGTTATAATACAGCAAATTTTCCTATTTTTTTCTATAGAGAAGGACCGATTTGGAAACTCAGGATGAGGTAACCTGTGCTAATACCTCTGCTATCTTCAAGAATGCTTGGTGGCAGTATCGGAATTACCTGAAGAAAACGTACTTCACCGGCAAAGAAACTCATCAAATTCCCTTACGTTCTCCTAAGACACATTTACTGGACGATGACTGGGAACGCCTTGTTCTGTACTGGTCCCGAACCAAGAATGTGGTAAGGTATATGAGCTCATTTTCTATTTTTAAGTACTATATTCTTGCGCCTTGCTGTACTCTGTTCATGTAGAACAAGTGCCTAAACCTGAAGAACAACTGTTCTAATTTAAGATTCCACTACTAACATAGTTCAAAAAAGCGCTAGGCGTTAATTGTGCGTTTTGCCACCACCTTGCGCTTTACTGACCAAAGCACATGCTTATGTGCGGGTATGCACAGATTAAGCGTAGTTATGCACAATGCGTTTCGCTAACGCCTAGAGCCTAGGCGCGCTTAAGCGCTTGCTTAGGCGCGCCTTTTTTTAACTATGATTGCTATTGTGCATACTGCTTTGCTCTTGTATCACTGTATTTACTCATACAAACTTATTTTTAAATTAAAGGATCCAATCGAAACTTCAATGGCACAGCAGGTATATTCACGCATGTTTCTTTAACAGGCTTGCTCTTATCAATAGCTCTGTTGATTTCAATTTCAATTGTGTATACAGTTGACTTCTCATATCATGCACATTACTAGCATCACAACAGAGCCAATAGTGTTGTTGTACATGTAGACCCGTGGTACCCATCTAAAATCTTGTTGTGTCATGTAGTTTCCCACGATTTGTATTCTTTCACTGCTGCTTTATCTTGAACTGATATGATTTGAACCGTGTCTCTATTTTGATTTGGCAAGATAATGCAATGACCACAGGACATAGATATATATTTGTTTGATGCTTTTATTATGTACTAGTACTTGGCATTAGAAGACTTGGTAGTTTAATCCTGTCCACCTTACTAATGAACTGGTTCACCGAAATGAGTTTCATATACTAGTACATGCTAAACTGTTATGTGTCTGCTTGTTTCTTCTTTTAGAATGCTGACAGAATATTGGGGAAGAGTGCCTTATTAAGCAATGGTAAAGAAAGTAATGCAGATGAGGTTCAGGATAGTGACACATCCTTGTTTGTCTCCAACAAAGCTGATAAAACAACTAAGTAAGACTATCTCGAAGACAGTGAGACAACCCCAAAGTCCTGTCTTGGTTTAGTGTTGGAGTTACTGGCCACTACCGCTTGCACAAGCTATTCAAACTCACTGTCTGAATCAGTTCAGTTTCTTGAGTCTCAACTACAAGCTGAAAGACATCGATCAGCTGTGCTGCGGCAAGAAGCGGAAGGACTACGGAAGTCCCTGGAGCATTCAGATGCATACTTTCTGGTGCAACAGCAAGCGTTGGAGGATTTTAGCGCCAAACAGGACAAAGCTAATAAGCTTGCTAAGCTTATTGCCAGCATGGTGGATACCACGTTTCTTGAGCTCTTCTGAAGTTGTTTCAGTTATGCTCTTGTTTTGCTGCCGCGTTTATTTGCACTGGTGGCCAATTTTGACGGCCAGTGTATGTAATATGCTGCTTTGTTCCCTATATTTTCACTGGTGGCGAACTTTGATGCCCGGTGGATGTAATATGTGTAATAGCGGTAATAGGCTAGCGTTAATTTCTTACTTACTTATTTCCTTATTGTCTTGTTTAGTTGTTTGTTTGTAGTCACTGAAGTTCTTTTTCTGTGTTTTTCTAGTGGCCACAATAACCTATTTTTGGAAACTAGGCCAAAATAATCATGGCAACACACGGACTGTTGTAACCATGGGGCTCATGTGGGCCGTATGATCCATGGGCCTTCTACGGGCCATACACTAGTAGAAAAATGGTCAAACGTGAAGCACATTAGTGCCAGTTTGTATTTGAGCCGGCACTAATGTATACATTAGTGCCGGTTCCAACGGATAGCCGGGCCGCTTTCATTAGTACCGGTTCGTGGCGAACCTTTAGCACCGGTTCATGCTACGAACCAGTACTAATGAGAGTGGTGGCAGGATGTTGTCAGAGTGGGGCCCCTCCAGCACCTTTAGTACCGGTTCGTGCCACTAACCGGTACTAAAGGTCGTCCTATATAAACCCTTCGTCCACCAGCACTCTGTTCTTCCCCCTTTCCCCTCTCCGGCCCTCTCCTCTGTTCTTCCCTTCTTCCTCTCGAGTTCATCACAAAATTTGCCCAAAATTTGTCAAGATTTGAAGGCCCTCATCCATTCAAATGATCACAAAGGTTAGCAACTTTGTCCTTTCATCTCTCATTGCTAGATTAGCTCTTGCATTGGTTTATATAATGATTAATTTGTGAGTTTAGTAATTTGGGAGGATATATATATATATATGTGCTAGTGTTTGATTTATATGCAATTTGAGGTCAAAAATAACACTTAGTTTGCATATGTAGGTGTGGTTTATTTAGTGCCTTCTAAATCTCCATCGTAGCCACCGTCGATCGCCCGCACCGTCCCGTCGCCGGCACCACCTTGTGGTGAGCCTCTTGTTCATGAAATTTTATATAAAAATTGATGTTTGTGTGATTTGGATATATAGTTACTCGTATAATTATCTTACCCGTACATTGTTTGTTATACATATAGTGCCATGGTTTTGATATCCGTCCCCGTCGGCCCTAGTCCTTGTTATGATTCGGATGTGGTATGTATATTCTCTTTTAAAACTAGTTGCATTTCGTGTTTATGACAAATTATGCCCATCAAGTTGACATAGAAATTTTTTCTAGGAGGTATCTGAACCGGAAATTCCAACCGACCCTATTGCCGAGAGGTTTTATTTAGTTGAAAGAGAAAACGAGTACTTGAAAGAAAAATTGAAAAGAATTGAGGGGGAGAAGATGGAATTGGAGTTGCATGTTGCCGATGTCGTCGATGATCACAAGATCAAGATGGAGAAAATGCGCTTGAAGATTAGAAAGATTAGAAAATATGCCATCGATAGTGAGGCTTGGTATGATTATGCTGTTGGATCCATTGTTACCTTAGTTGCGATCTTGATCGTATTTGTTGTTGCATTTAAATGCTTTAGCTAGAGAGTTATTTGTTTGTTGCATTTAAGTGTTGTATGAACTTTATGTATGAACTTGTATTAATTTGGTCTATTCGGTGTTGTGTAATGAAGATGAGCCGGCAATGGATGTACGATGACCGATGCTCTCCCCAGTTCGTTGAGGGCGTGCGAACTTTTTTGCTTGCGGCTGAGGCAAACAAGCGGGCGGATGGTTTTATGCCTTGTCCATGTGCTCGCTGTAAGAATGGTCACAATTAGTCTACGTCAAGAACCATTCATGTCCACCTGTTTAAGACCGGTTTCATGCCCCATTATAATGTTTGGACCAAGCACGAAGAAAGAGGGGTTATGATGGAAGACAATGAAGAAGAAGAGGACGACGACAGCTATCCTGGCCATGGGTTCCCTGAATACGATGATACAACAATGGGGGAAGAAGCTGAGCCGGTAATGCGGGAAGAAGCTGAGCCGGCAATGTGGGAAGAAGCTGAAGAAGAGGCATCAGATGAGCCCGTTGATGATCTAGGTCGGGCTATTACCGATGCAAAGAGAAACTGCGCAAGTGATTTGGAGAAGAAGAAGTTGCAGAGCATGTTAGAGGATCACAAAAAATTGTTGTACCCGAATTGCGTAGGTGACAAGAAAAAGCTGGGCACCACACTGGAATTGCTGCAATGGAAGGCAGAGAATGGTGTATCTGACAAGGGATTTGGAAAGTTGCTGGTAATGATAAAGGATATGCTTCCAAAGGACAACGAATTGCCCGAGAGTACGTACGAAGCAAAGAAGGTTGTCTGCCCTCTAGCATTAGAGGTGCAGAAGATACATGCATGCCCTAATGATTGCATCCTCTACCGCGGTGAGTATGAGGATTTGAACGCTTGCCCGGTATGTGGTGCATTGCGCTATAAGATCTGTCGCGATGACCCTGGTGATGTCGAGGGCCGGCGCCCCAGGAAGAAGATTCCTGCCAAGGTGATGTGGTATGCTCCTATAATACCACGGTTGAAACGTTTGTTCCAAAACAAAGAGCATGCCAAGGCGATGCGATGGCACAAAGAAGACCGTAAGAAAGACGGAAAGTTGAGAGTACCCGCTGACGGGTTGCAGTGGAGAAAAATCGAAAGAAAGTATGGGAAGGAGTTTGCAGATGACGCAAGGAGCGTATGGTTTGGTCTAAGCGCAGATGGCATTAATCCTTTTGGGGAGCAGAGCAGCAACCATAGCACCTGGCCTGTGACTCTATGTTTGTATAACCTTCCTCCTTGGTTGTGCATGAAGCGGAAGTTCATTATGATGCCAGTGCTCATCCAAGGCCCTAAGCAACCCGGCAACAACATTGATGTGTACCTAAGGCCATTAGTTGAAGAACTCTTACAACTGTGGAATGGAACAGGTGTACGTGCGTGGGATGAGCACATGGGGGAAGAATTTGACCTAAAGGCGTTGCTGTTCGTGGCCATCAATGATTGGCCTGCTCTCAGTAACCTTTCAGGACAGACAAACAAGGGATACCGCGCATGCACGCACTGTTTGGACAGTACTGACAGTATATATTTGGCTAATAAGAATGTGTACCTGGGACATCGTCGATTTCTTCCGAGCAGGCATCCCGTAAGAAAGAAAGTCAAGCATTTCAAAGGTGAGGCGGATCACCGGACGAAGCCTCGCCACCGTACTGGTGCTGATGTACATGATATGGTCAAGGATTTGAAGGTGGTCTTTGGAAAGGGTCCTGGTGGACAACCTGTTCCAAATGACGCTGACAGACGCGCACCCATGTGGAAGAATAAATCTATATTTTGGGACCTGCCCTATTGGAAAGACCTCGAGGTCCGCTCCGCAATCGACGTGATGCACGTGACGAAGAATCTTTGTGTGACCCTGCTTGGCTTCTTGGGCGTGTATGGGAAGACAAAAGATACACCTGAGGCACGGGAGGACCAGCAACGTATGCACGGAAAAGACGGCATACATCAGGGTCATGCAAGCTACGCTCTTACCAAAGAAGAGAAGGAAATCTTCTTTGAATGCCTGCTCAGTATTAAGGTACCGTCTGGCTTCTCGTCGAATATAAAGGGAATAATAAACATGGCAGAGAAAAAGTTCCAGAACCTAAAGTCTCATGACTGCCACGTGATTATGGCGCAACTGCTTCCGGTTGCATTGAGGGGGCTTCTACCGGAAAACGTTCGATTAGCCATTGTGAAGCTATGTGCATTTCTCAATGCAATCTCTCAGAAGGTAATCGATCCAGAAATCATACCAAGGTTACATAATGATTTGGTGCAATGTCTTGTCAGTTTCGTGTTGGTGTTCCCACCATCCTTCTTCAACATCATGACACACGTCCTAGTTCACCTATGCGAAGAGATTAACGTTTTGGGTCCTGTATTTCTACACAATATGTTCCCCTTTGAGAGGTTCATGGGAGTCTTAAAGAAATATGTTCATAACCGTGCTAGGCCAGAAGGAAGCATCTCCAAGGGCCGTCAAAATGAGGAGGTCATTGAGTTTTGTATTGACTTTATTCCTGACCTTAAGCCGATTGGTGTTCCTGAATCGCGGCATAAGGGCAGACTAGATGGAAAAGGCATGCTAGGAGGGGAACAAATAATATGTATGGACGGACATTCTCTCACTGAAGCACACTACACAGTTCTACAGAATTCCGCCTTGGTGGCTCCGTATATGGATGAACACAAGAATTTGCTACGCTCCAAACACCCGGAGCGGTCTGATGACTGGATTACACGTGAACAAACCAGGAGTTTCGCCAGCTGGTTGCAAGCACGTACCATGCATGACACCTCTATTGAAGATGACCTGTACTTGCTGTCCCAGTTACCATCTTCGAATATACTGACTTTCAAAGGGTACGAGATAAATGGTAATACATTTTACACGATCGCCCAAGATAAGAAGAGCACCAACCAAAACAGTGGTGTCCACTTTGATGCAGAAACCAAGACGGGAAAGGAAACATATTATGGTTATATACAGGAGATATGGGAACTTGACTATCGATGTGGTTTGAAGGTCCCTTTGTTTCGGTGCAAATGGGTCAATATGACACGAGGCGGGGTAACGGAAGACCCGCAGTACGGAATGACAACAGTGGATCTCAACAATCTTGCGTATGCAGACGAACCATTCGTCCTAGCCAATGATGTGGCACAGTTTTTCTATGTGAAGGACATGTCTACCAAGCCAAGAAAAAGAAAAGATAAGGAAGCGAATGCATCGTACGATGAGTCAAAGTGGCACATAGTTCTTTCTGGGAAGAGAAACATCGTGGGAGTGGATGACAAGACAGACAAGTCAGAAGATTATGAAAAGTTTGATGAAATTGCTCCATTCACAGTGAATATTGACCCGAGCATCCCGTTAAATGATGAAGATTTTCCATGGCTACGACGCAAAGGGACACACGCGAAGAAAAAGTTTCACACCCAAAGATCTGGGATGTGATCGGCTTAACTATCATCACTTTCTTCTGTGTTTCACACCCAGGAGGGAATCTCTGTAATAGTTAGGGTAGCTAGTTATGTGTTTTGGCATTTGAAACGCGAAGAAATTTTATGTGCAAGCAAATTCTTTCATGCATTTATTGATTTTTTCAGCTAAATGACCCTGAAATTGAAAAGCATTTCAAATGAACTCAGAAAAGGATGAAAGTGGCATGGTATCATAATTTCACCCACATAGCATGTGCAAAAAAGTAGAGAGGGTTACTGCAAAAACTGGATGCACTTCGTGTACAAAATGGACAACCTGTTTCGAAGTATCAGGGTTTCGGACGAAAACTCATCCGTTACAAAGGCATTTCATTTTTAAATAACTTAAGCATTACCAAATTGAATATAATGATAAAAACACACTAATATTAAACATAAGAAAAAAGAATCACTGGAAAATGTATTTTTAAAGTTAAGTTATTCACAAACTAGTGATTCACACAAATTTCAAATAATTCAAAATTTAAACTATTCAAATTTAAAAACTACCGGCACTAACTGAAAATTTCTAAAAACTATCAAAAATATTCACAAAGAAACTCTAAATACAGCAAAAAAACAACTAAAAATAAATAAAACAAAATAAATAAAGCAGAAAAGAAAAAACTAAATGAAAAAAGCCCACCTACCGGGCCACAGCCGCCTGCATACGACTAGAAACCCAACCTGTTGTTGGGCCAGGATGCAGGCCCGCAAGCCCAATAGGCCCCACAGGGCAGAGTAGCAGAGGTAGGCCCAGAAGGCCTGCTTTAGAGAGGAGCTCGAGACAGCAGCGGCGGCGGGGCTTATAAGCAGGTGTGAGCGCCCTTCGGCTAGCGAGGTGGGACTAAACTTCTGCGCCCCTCGCCTGGCAGCGCACCCCCTTTAGTACCGGGTCGTGGCACCAACCGGTACTAAAGGGGGGGCCTTTAGTACCGGTTGGAGCCAGGAACCGGTACTAAAGGGGGGTGCTTCCCCCCGCTTGGCCTGGCCAAAACAAGCCTCTAGTACCGGTTGGTGGCTCCAACCGGTACTAAAGGTGTCCCCTATATAAGAAACACTTCGAAAAATTTCAGTTTCTCATCTCCCACTTCTCTCTGCCGCCGCCCCGTCCCGCGCCGTCGCCGCCCCCGTCGCGCCGTCCCCGTCGACTCCACGACGCCCCCGTCCTCGTCGCGTCGTCCCCGTCGACTCCGCGGCACCCCCGTCGCCGTCCCGGTCGCCGATCCCCTCGCTTCGCTATCGCCGTCGCCTTTGGATCGACCTCGCCCTCGCCGTCGCCGTCGCCTCGACCTTGCCCGCTCGCGCTGTGAGCCCCTCCCCCGGCCCCTCTCCTCCCTCCAATCGATCGTAGCGCACACCAGCGCCAGCGCCGGCGCCGACCGTAGCGCACACACACGCGCGCGCACACACACACACTACATGCACACACACACACAAACACACACACACACACACAAACACACACTAGACGCGCACACACACACAATTTTTCTGTTTTTAGCTTTTAGTTTTTTCTGTTTTTCTGTTTTTCATACAAAGTTTTAGATGAATTAATTAATTAGATTAGATTAATGTCAAATAGTATGTAGAAATGTTAGTTATAATATATATAATGTCAAATGTTATAGAAATGTTAGTTATATAGAAATGTTAGTTTTAGCTAGCTAGATGAATTAGATTAATTTCAAATTGTTAGACGATGATCGATCTTTTTTTAGTTTCTTATATTTTTAGTTATAAAATTTAGAATTTGCATATATGAAATCATCACAATCCATCATTTAAAAAATGTTACTTTACTTTTGCGGCATATAGTATTTTGTTGTCGACGATGCCCGACCCGCATCCTCGCCGTCGACACGTCCGCGACGATGTCCTGCTTCAGAGGACCCATGTCCGGGACTGGGCTCCGCCGGGCTGGCACTGGGAGGTGCTACCTTCAGGGGCGCGACGCTTGGTGAGGAACCCGGCCCAGGGTCCCATCGTCGACCCTCATCTCCTTTGGTGGCATTCGCGTGGGCCACTTTCGGTGCGGAGGGAGCCGGCCCCGCCGGAGGTGGTACGTCACCGTGTCAGGGAGGAGGACGAGCACGTCCATCGCTACATGGCTGCTATGGACGTCAGGTTCTCCAATACCTGGCAGGTTCTTTGGGGAGATCACCCGAGCTATGATCCAGTGATGGTTCCTTCTCTTTGGGTGTCCACCGCCCGCACCTCAGGAACCGCGAGTGGCCTAGATTACTCTGTAGTATTCGATCTTTATTAGCTTGCTAGCTAGCTAGCTAGTGATGTATTCAATATTATATCTATTATTCGAGATGATGTATTTGAGATTATATCTATTATTCGAGACGATGTATTTGAGATTATATCTATTATTCGAGATTATACTAAATTGTTTTATATTTCTTTTGGCATAGTTAAATAAAAGCTATGGCGGACAATACCGACAGAGAGAGAGAACAGACCATGTTCGATATCATACGCGGTCCAGATGATGATCAGAATGAAGAAGATTTTGACAGCTCCGAATTTCTAAACAACACCGGAGACGGTGATATGATATTCGATCGCGACGACCGAGAAGATGAAGTCATGAACTACGATGAAGAACATGTTGATCCTAAAACAACAAACACCGGCAAGGTATATATATTTATATAAGCAGGAATCTGGTGATCATCGCATGTTTTAAATGAGTTGAAGATATATTAACGAATCGATCTTTCTTCTTTCAGCCATCCGGATCGAGCAAATCTTCAGGCAAAAGGACGAAATGAGGCCCGAACAAAAAGTTCAAGGAGGGCGTAAAGTACAATATCAAGGCATTCAAACCTAATGGCGAACCATTAGCGCCTAAGAAGATTGCGGACAAGTTCGTTCGTCAGTGCGGAGTTCTTGTGAAGGACCAACTCCCGATCTCCCTTCAAGAATGGAGAAAGCCAGCAAATCCACGTCCAGATGTTACTTTTGTCGACGAGAATCAAAAAAATCTGCTTTGGGATACTCTCATGGAACATTTCACCCTACCAGATAATTTCACAGAAGCAGACGTGCGGAAAGTCAAGGACGTTGCTTTTAGGAAGATGGCGGTTGCATTCAAGAACCACAAGAGAATGACGTGGGAGAAGTACGTCAAGGGAGGAAGGAAGACTCCAGTATTCGAGGGGATACTAGAGAATCAAAGTGCTCATTGGGACGATTTCGTGAAATTCAAGGATTCGGAATTAGCTAAGGAACGGTCGAGAATAAACAAGAAGAATGCCGAAAAAAAGGATAAGTTCCATAAGCTGGGGCCAGGTAGCTACGCGGTGGCAATGCCTAAGTGGGATAAGTCTGAGAAAGAGATGGAGGATGCAGGTGTCACTCCGGTTACTAAGAGCTGGCCCCCAGGTGCAGGACTTGGTTCTATGCGCATGGGGGGGAGTTGGACCCGAAGACAGGCAATGTTTTGACGAAGGCATGTCTGAACGGAGCCGACGATGCGCTACTTGTTGCAATAGAAGAGGCTCGATCGGGGGTGTTCCAGCCCAACAGAGAGAACGACGAGCTTACGCGTGCCCTGGGAAATCCTGAACACCCAGGAAGAACACGAGGCAAGGGCGCTATTCCGTGGTATGAGGGGTTTTCAAACTGGAACGCCGACTACAGAACCCGTGCGAGAAAGAAGATTGCGGAGGAGAAGAAGAGGAAGATGGAGGAGGAGCAAAGGAAGCTCGACTATGAACGCCTTCAAGGCCTAGAAGCAAGTCAAGCGGAATTGGCAGCTAAATTCCAGCGGCAGCAGGAGCAGATCGACTCACTTAGCCAGCAAAGCGGGTCTCAGCAGCTGCAGCAGCTAGCGGATGATCCAGCATTGGATACCACCGCCCCATCCATGCCGAGAAGCACCGTGGGTTCCGCCCCGGGCGACGCAGTAGTGCTGGATAGATACCTCGTGGATGACATCACGGAGAACACTAACTGCGAGCTACACTTCAAAATGAAGAACATATCCATGAAGGTGGCGGACGCCGTTGCTTTTTCAAATTCCCCCGAGGCAACCTTCCATTGCAACCCGATTCCAGCGGGCTATGCTCGTGTCTTGGTTGATGAGGTGGTGGACCAATATTCGGGGCTAGAGCTTGACATTCCTGGAGGTGATGAGGAGCACACACTCGGAGATGCCAAACATCGTATCATCCTATGGAGAAAGGATTGCATCATTTTTCGAAGGCCACCGACACCGCGTCACCCGACTCCTCGTCGAAGTCCGCCACCGAGTCAGCAGACTCCCGCTCCTCCAAGTCCACCAACGCGTGAGGCCACTCCTCCTCCTCCAAGTCCGGCAAAGTGTCAAGCCACTCCTCCTCCAAGTCCGACACAGCGTCAGACGTCCACTCCTCCTCCAAGTCCAGCACAACCTCAGGCCACTCCTCCTCCAAGTCCGGCACAGCTTCAGGCCACTCCTCCTCGTCCAACTCAGCCCCGTCAGCCGTCTCCGCCGCCTCAGCAATCGCAGAAGAGACACCCCACAGCTATGGTGCGTAGCGGTACCAGTCGAGGTCATAGTACAGGAAGTACAGGCGGAGGCAAGCGATATAAATATGGTCCAAACCTCACTACTCCTCTTCCTGTGAGGGCTTACGACAGGACCGAGGAGCAAACCAATGCCATAGTGCGGGCAGAAGTCGACGCCCATTTTGGACCGAAACCGCCACCACCGCCAAGGGAGAAAGTGCCTGTGGAAGTAGTTGACCACTTCATTCGTATGGCTCAACCACCAGCTCCTAAGCCTGTTGACACAGACTATGAGCGCCACATCAGGAAGTTACATCGACAACGTCTACAGAAGGAGGCGAGCTCGAGCTCGAGCAAACAACAAGCAGCTGTCGAAAAATGCGGGAAAACCGTTGCCCAGCTGGGAGAACAGGCGGCGCAATCGACCCTCCCCCCCCCCCCCCCCCCCCCGCTTGTTGTGCCGCCAACAACACGTGACAGTACACGCGCCCAATATTATTGTGGCCAAACAGTTTACGTTCCCGAGGTGGGCGATGTGGTAATAACCCAGGAGCATATAATGCAGGCTGAAGAACTCAAGATCACTGTTGGACAACTCCTCGAGATCGAGGACATGCCTGGGATTACAGAGGAGGAAATAAAACGGAAATATGTCCGGGGCCAACCTTTGGTCGAGCCAGAAGATGTCAAGAAGCTCCCAACGAGAATGTATGAATTGCATCAATGGTACATGGACATTATCAAGAGATCCGATCGAGAGTCCCTCATGGTGTATGTCAAGAAGGATCATTACTACCGTGAGAAAGCTGTGGCCGTTGAGTATTCTGAACTGTTTCAGTTATACAATCAAGACGCACTCGACAAATCTATCGTCAGTTGCTATTGTCTGTAAGTGATTTCTTTCTGTAATTTAAGTCTCAAGCTAGCTGTAGTGATCCTTTTGATCAATCATTACCTGTAATTATCCTCACTATATTCTTTTCTGTGGTATTATGCAGGATGAAGATGTATGAAATGAGAAAAGGTGGACGCTATGGCATTGGGTTCATTGACCCAAACACCGTTAATCAATACACATGGAAAATGAGCAAGTATTATGAAAAGCGGGTAGAGGACAGCATGCTAGAGTTCTTGAAGCGCCTCAAATACAACGAAGATATACTACTTCCTTACAACTTCGAGTGAGTCACACTTTCGTGTACTACAAATTCTCTGTTTTTGCCTACTAGCTAGCTACATGTTTTTGCTTACATATGCCCTCTTAATTAAGACATGCAAACGTGTGTGCATGCAGATTTCACTGGATCTTGTGTATCATTAAAGTTGACGCCGGAACAGTTAAAATACTGGACTCGCTACTCAAAGCAAATAGTGACTACAACATCTTGTATGGGATAGTCAACAGGTAATTTCAACCATTATTAACTATATATCTCGGCCTATTTAGTTCGTCATTTCATGATATGAACTATTTAATAACCCCTTTATTCATTTTCTTTGTCGGCGGGCAGGGCTTGGGCAAGGTTCATCAGCGTCACGGAAGGCGAATGGAAACCACAGCTGAAATGGTTTCGATCCAAGGTAAGTAATTAAGTAGTACTAGCTAGCTAGCTAGCTGCCATCTCTTTAATTATCATGCTTGATTAATTATTATCTGATCAAATTAAATTCCATTCTCGTAATAAAGGCCCTGAAGCAGGCTGAAGCAGGCGCAGGGGACTAATATGTGTGCATACTGCGTTTGCGAGAACATTCGCATGATGGCGTCCGAAAGGAGCAGATCTCAAAGACAGGAATGGGTACGCTTGTCAGAACTAGTCACACAACTAATACACATGCATATTGATCTCCTTCTTAACAGTTCAAAGAGGTGCGGGACAAGCTCCTAGAAACGGAGCGCGTAGAAGCACTTCAAGAGGAAATAGCGGGATTTTTGCTCGACCAGGTCATAAATCCGAAGGGAGAATACTATTACCCGCTACCGCCCCCATCGAACAGGTCATGAACCACTTCCAATTGTCATCATGCTCCGAAGGCACCAACTAGGCTAATGCCACTGGCTCCGAAGGCAACATGCATATGTAGGAGAAATTGTATATAGCTATACATGTGTGTATGTGTAAATTAATATGGTGGTTTGTGAGACATTAATGATATATATATGATTGGTTCTACTAGAAATTCTATTTATATATATATATATGCATAACGTGTACAATGTGTAGTACCGTAAAATACCAGCAAACGAAAAAGAATTAAAATGAAAAACACAAAATTAAATGAAAAAAAAATCATAAAACCAAAAATCCCCCAAACATTTTAGTACCGGTTGGTGTTACCAACCGGTACTAAAGGGCTCCCGGCCCCCGGAGCTGGCTCATGCCGCGTGGTTGCCCTTTAGCACCGGTTCGTGCTGAACCGGTACTAAAGGGGGGGGCCTTTAGTGCCGAAATGTTAGTGCCGGTTCCGAAACCGGCACTAAAGGGCCTTACGAACCGGTGCTATTGCCCGGTTCTGCACTAGTGGTAGGATCCATTGGCCTTCTATACGGGCCGTAGGATCCATGGGCCTTCTACGGGTCGTACGATCCATGGGTCTTTTACGGGCCGTAGGATCCATGGGCTTTCTACGGGGCGTATCGTCATTTCACCAATCATGGGCAGTACTATTCATGGACAATAACGGGTCATTTATTGCCGTATTTGATAACTCTATGAAAACAGCCCAACGGTTTTTTTTCGACATGAAAATGGCCCAACATATTAACGGGTCGACTGTAACCACGGGCTGAATTTGACCCACAAGAAGAAAATGATAGTAACGGGCTGTAAGTAACCGAATGCTGGAAATGAGCCCAAGAATAAATGGGTCCTGAGAAGGCCGAAAGATATCATAGGCTGGAAACGGCCCAACGGAATAATGGACCAGTAATGGGTATAAAGTGATACATTGTTCATTACGGGCCAATTTTACCATGGGCCGTTAAGGGGCCGAGGGTTACTAAGGGTCTCATATGGGCCGAAAGACGTCATGGGCCATACATGGGCCGGAAGTTAAAACAGGCTGGAATTATATTGGACGGCCCAGATGACGCTACCGGGCCTAATTCGGATAGGCCGTAAACGGGCCCTGGGATAGCGGTTTGTAAATGAGCTATATGTGAACAAGCCATTAACAGGCTTGCTGTGGGCCGGCCCACCATCTTTTGACCCAAGTCAAACGAGCCGGCCTTTTCACAGGAATGGGCCTCTGTTGGGCCGCGCCACGTGTTGGCGTATCATAGGCGCTTTTGGTCCAATGAGTGGATGACATTTGTCCCAACGGTGAGCCGACACGTGTTTCCTCCAGCCAATGATGATTTTACACGTGGAAAATCCCCATTGGTCGGGGCTGTTAACGGGTTATCGGATCCAAAACCGGACCCAATAGCTTAACGGCGTTCCGTTACGGTGGATGCCACGTGTCGGTCACCCTTGACGAAAGCACTTGTGTGACGCGCGATTTATTGTCATGGAAGTGAACACTTCCGTGATGATAATTTTGGTAATGTCATGGAACACTTCTACGACAACAGAGGTATGACTATCTTGATTCTGTCATAAATTTGTCATGGATGTACATGCATGACTGAAAATGTGACCTATTGTGACAAACACGTATCATCACAGAAGTGCATTTTTTGTAATGTTTACCCATTAAGATAATGAGGGTGCTTCTATTTGTTAGTGTATGTTTCATCAACAGGGATGCTCGATTTTGGTGGAACTGCATAAAAACTTTGGGTGCTTCATCGCCTCAATAGCTTCCTTCCTTTCCTGTCAGTCGCTAATCTGGGCTTCCTTTCTTCCTTTGATGTCAGTCACTTGGCTTATCTCGGCTTCCAGTCAAAGGAAATAGTAATTGATATGCTACCTCACACAGGTTGGTACTGGTCTTTATCCTAATTATTGTGCTTGTCGTATGTCAGAATATCACCTTGAACTCCCAAAGAAAATGGGATCAGCAAGCTCTTCTCCTAGCTTGGAGTTTAGAGCCAGTAGCCTGGTCGACTGCTTGAAGTTCACCTGGGCACCTATCCCTCTGCTTGGAGTTCAAAGCTCTTTGCCTACTTCGAGTAAAGATCCAGACTTTCCAGAGCCATTGGACAGGACGAAGCAACACGGCGGGCGGAGCACCTGACCATGCAGGACACACAAACCTAGCCATGAAGAGCTCTGGTGGTCGGTGGCCCTGCTGTCGCTGAACCCCGCGCCCCCTTCTACAACCGTCGTGAGGTTCTGAACACAGCTCCCGTCCATGGCCAGCTCCTACTGCAGCTCCTCCCCGAGCAATGTTGCTCTGGACCAAGCTCCGCACTTACGGCGTCTCTTATGGAAGCAGAGGACGAAGGCCAGATCCTCGTACACCCATCGGGACGCCGTCGGTGACCGCCCCTCCCAAATCGCCCGTCGCTTCACCCCCCCCCCCCTCCCCCCTCAAATCGGCCGCTGCTCCACCTCCTAAATCGACCGTCGCTTGCTATTTGAGGCTTCCACTCCTTGTCTCCGCCGATCGCTGCCGCCCGCATCCTCTTCGCCGCTGCCTGCCTCATGGATGGCGCATCCCGCCTCGTCGCCGGCGCACTTCCTCACGAGACCCGTGTCGAGGAGAGGGGGGATGAAGTGGAGTGGTGTGTGTGGCTGAGAGTGGGCAGTGTGGTGTGGAGATGCGTTTGGGAAAATGAAAAACGTTCGCGATGACCCGATGATTTTCCGAACGGAATCCTGCGCTGGCGTGGTGGACCCTCTTGCTTCAAGATTCGTACCGCCATCGAACGAATGCGGGCATGTTCGGGACGTTCGGGAGTTATAGAATTCGCTGTTTTTTCTAGCGCAGAAGCCTAGGAGTCCAGATTGACTGTTGTTTCAATGTCCGGCCATAAGACACTTCCTTGTTTTTTTAATTGGGTGCTTCCTTCCTTTTTTTTCAATTAGACTCTTACTTCGTTCGCTGGCTAGCTACCTAGTTGGCTGCCATTGTAAAAGGTATCTCTGGTCGTGTGGGACAGATTTATTTCAATAAAAAAGCATATGAGTTAGGCAATCAGAGACGTGTTATTTGTCCGTGACAGGTGATGTGTCAACCTATTTATACATGACATATTTACGTGTAACGTACTTTTTTTAAATCACAACCGTTAATCTTACCTACTAATAAAGCACGGATTGTTTCTGGTCGTCCGTCACGCCATTTTACAAATAAACCCCTCAGTTTTCTGTAAATCAACCCGCAGTACACGTTTAAGTTATAACCAGCCGAAACGTTTTTTAGTTTTAACAGAAAACCCCTTGACATTTCGGTTAATCAATCTACAGTTTGTGTAAAATAAGATTATTCATATCTTTTAAACCGTAACTTAAATTTTAACATGTTATATATGAAACTTGATTAGAAAAATATGTAGAATCTAAATATGAAGTTATTTTTAGCTGTTAAATACTGCTAAAATATATTTTTTGGTGCAAACTTAATATATAGTGTATGGTCTGTTTTTCTGTACCGTCGGTGATTCAAATTGCAAATAAACATCTATTAAAATCAGAGTGAGAGAAAAAAACATCGAGAACCATGCATACACAACTATGAAAAACCTTGCGGGAAAAAAACAACATACTTTTTATCTTATTCCAAGCGAGTGTGCGCACGTGCGCGCGCGCAAAAGAGAGAGACATTAAGACTAACCACATTCAAACGTGTTTTCATTGTGTGAGCACATAGGTCACTGTCGGCAACACAAATGTGATGCCATGTGAAACTAAAAGACGTGGGCCTATTAATGTCTTGAGTCATGGTTATTGGGTTAAGAGTGTGTGTTATTTTCTTTCCCGTTGCAATGCACGGGCTTTTTTTCGAGCGAGTGTGTGAGTATAGAGGAAATACAAATGTGATGCCATGTGAAACTAAAAGACGCGGGCCTGTTAAGGTCTTGAGTCATGGTTATAGGGTTAAGAACGTGTGTTATTTTCTTTCCCATTGCAACGCATGGGTTTTTTTGCTAGTATCTATAATTTATGGTCAAGATAATTTAATCTGTGTGGACGAACATGATGACTTGTTTGACTCATGTTTTAAGTGTACTAGTAGAATGCCCGTGCGTTGCCACGGGCATTTTAAAAATCATTCTGGTTCATCATGATCATGTTTTACTGGAAAAAAATGTGATTTACGGATATATGATATTCCTCATTGCAATTAATTTCACTAAATTTCTCGATCCATCAACTATGAGTAAGTGCAAAAGTAAATGAATCTGAGTTGAGTGGAATAAGGAAGGATCAAATGAATGAGCAAACAAATTGTGCACACGCCGTTCAGTTCTTCTCCATCAGAAAATGGAACCCAATACGTTGTTACTGCAGCATTGCATTGCTCCACGGAATCCATTAGCCTCGCTAGCGCTAAGGAACCCCATTTGGCCATTTATTCCGCCATCGGCCTCAACATCGCCTCTCACATCTCTCAGCTAGCTCTGCCACGATGCCATATCCTTCATGTTTCACTTCATCCTACATTACTCCCATAAGTACTCCCTCCGTATTCCTAAATATAAGTCTTTTTAAATATTCCAATAAGGGACTACATACAGAACAAAATGAGTGAATCTACACTCTAAAATATGTCTATATACATCTGTATGTAGGTTGTATTGAAATCTCTAAAAAGGACTTATATTTAGAAACAGAGGGAGTACTATTGTTCAAGCATGCATACCAGCCGTTAGATCAAGCACATCCAAACGGTTGCGATCCACCCGTTTTCACCCTCTCCTCCCATCGCGAGACGTCTCCCACACAACGTCAACAACGCTCCTCTCATGCACGCGTCCAGTGTGGGTCATGGCCCCTCATGAGCCACCCTCACCAGCCACCGACCTCGTCGTAGGTCGCACCTTGCCACCCTCATCGCTGCCGCAACTCTTCCCTCTTCCTCCCTTCCGGTTACGTCATGTCGGCCATTTCAGATATGAAAAATGCCAATGAAGTTGTTGCAGCACGCACATGAGAAAACGCTCCCTCCCCTTGCCACCATAGAATTGTCGATGATGATTGTAGCTCTGTTCCATTGTCGCAACACCGTCGGTAGTGGTGGCAGCTCCTTCACCCGCGGTCGCGGCGTGGATGCAGCAAAATCCTTTGCCAGTTCGAGCATCCAGAAATGTCTACGCTGGCAATTTCATCGGCGAAGGTTCCAACATTCCACAACCTAGCTCAAGTAGTAGCCGGTTCTAGCAAAATCGTTTGTTGGTTCCAACATCCACTTCACCATTCACAACATTGCCCAGTTGTGGTCACCATCAGGCCTCTCGTGTTCACGGGTAGTAGCAACCACCAAACACGGTTCCAGCATAATGATTTCACCGATGAAGTTACATGATAATTTCTAAATCGTCACTTGATTTTGGAGCGATCTTCTTCTTTCTTTCTTTCTTTCTTTCTTTCTTCCTTGCTCACGTGAACCCTCCTCAAACCCACCCAAACCACATGTGCTGCCCCGCCCTAGCCGACAACTCCGTCTTGTCGATGCCACAGTAGAGCACATCCATCTACACCCCCCCCCCCCGGCAACACTCGGACACACACACACACACTTCTTCTCCGACGCCAACAACCCACCCGACACCCGAAACAATCAGGCCTCCACCTCGTCTCCACTTGTGACGTTGTGGTCAGCCACTTCATCGCCTGCTCCAGCTCGTTCTTGATGATCCCTCATCAGGATGTGTCGGGGCCAACCGTGGCCTTCCCATCTCAAGCTCGGTACTCTACCCCTCATCTATTTATCTCTAGAAATTGACTTGCGCTACAATTGATTTCAAGCAACTAACGAATAGCAAACGTGCTTGCATTCTCCTCGTCCATTTGCGTCTTGCAAGAAAGACAGTACTTTTCCTCATGTCTTCCTTTCTCTGTACATGACCAAACTGCACCACATATACAACACATGCAGATATGCTACACCTCGTTTACTATGCTAGACATGCATATTGTTTGCTAATTTTTTCCTGGTACTTTCTTATTTCTTTTCTAAAAATATATCTGAAGTACCATTAGAACACAGTATAAAATCCAATTTATTAAATATGATAAAATCCACTAAATAATGCCAGTAAAGTATATACAAATTTGCACTTCCATTACTTTGAACGAAAAATATACATACATCCGCGTCCACTACTCCTTTCAAACAATGATAAAACATGATCACTTGTCCGTCTTTCAGCGGACAATCTTTGACTCCTCTAGTGACCTGGGAGCTGCGGAGATCACTCCTCAACTGACTTAGCTGTTTGTTTATCTAAACAATAAAGGCTTAGCTTTTCGTTAATTTCAGTCTTACAGAGTTGCAGCCCCTCAAGTATTTGGTCTTTGTATTTTCTTTTTTTTGTCAGTGCCTTGTTTCCTAATTATCCGATGTATTTTCTTGTAGACTCAGGCATATTCTACACTAATTCTAGAACATCCTCGAGTTACCTAGCCTCCATGGTAGCTCCTCCTCCCTTTTGCCGCTCCATGTGCTAGCCTTGAAAATGCCCAATTATATTGTGTCCTTGCATTGTTATGTATGTAGTTCTGATCAATCACACAAATACCTAAAAGTAAAGAATAAAACTAAAGTGAAATTGCTAGGAAAATGTCAAGAAATCACATACTGCTAGTTAGGGCATCAGAATATCAGATTATACTATCCTCTATAATGGTTACATGTAAAGCAAATTTGGAGGCATATACAACTAAAAAGTAAATCATTGCATCATGGAAATGACATACAAATATGGACCATGGAATAAAATACTATTGGAAGGCATGTCTGCAAGGATTGTTTAGAAACTTGATCACTGTATCATGAAAATGATATTGCAAGAGCTGACCTTTCCCTTGGGCACATTCCCATGCTTTGACTAAAATAGAGGATTTGCAGTTCCTGCTTGGACGCTCACGTTCTTTCCGTTTACTCACTTCATATGCTATCCCCTGATCAAATCAATAGCTAAGCTGATTAGCCAGCCAACCAGCTCTACTTTTGCAGTTTGCATTGAACACTCCAAAGGGAAAATTAGAGGGACTCATGGCTTCAAGGATGAGGTAGTAACAGCAAGGTCGATGAGTAGCGAGAGCGCACCAGACACGGCTGCCCCAGCCCCTCCTCCCTGACGGCACCACGGAGATTGAGCCGTTGCCGCACAGGGAGAGCCAAAGGAGCCGGTCAGGGAGACAGTACTAGCACACGTCGTTGTACACACAAGGAGTTAGTACGGTCAAACTTCATCCTCCATTAACTCTGACATGGGCATGTAAGTGCCTGCTACAGAAAACGGGCGTGTAAAAATCCGCACGAGAATGCACAGAAAATGGACAGTAAGGGGTTTGTTAAAAATGGTGCATCTAGTTGGTTAACAAACTGCAGCTCAAAGAAAAAAATCAATTACTTGGTAAAAATGTCCCAATAATTCCTGGCCAGAAGCTATGTTGCAACAAAGATTAATTTTAAATTACCAATCACCTCCAAGCACGTTCTTACGTCCAGCCAAAGCTATGGCACCTTCATCAGGAAATAATATATTTCAAACATGAGTACATGACTCACGTAGCTAGTTCCATATACATACCCTGGGTGTATACACTACTGCAATTTCAGGCGACAGTGTGATGCTATCCGTTAGTGAAGCTCCATGAATGCTCCATTTATTTATTCAATCAAGGCATTTATATCTTCCCCCGTTCTCCCATCATCTATTTCTCACCTGCAAAGACATCAGACAATCAATAATGTAGAAGAGCCATCGTTATTTTTAACTACTTAAGGGCAGCCAGCCATAGGAACATAGCAGGTACTGAACCAAATAATAACAAAGAGATACAAAGGATTTTGAATTTTTAAACCACAGTTAGTCTATGAAGAGCATCTATATAGCAAACAAATATGAACTTTCACAACAATAAGGAATGACAAGTAATTACTTTGCTCCCTTAATAGTTGATACTGGTATGCACCCATATGATCTTTCTGAAATTAGTACCTTCAATAGACCAATATTAGTATTATCAGTGGGCCAATATCTACTCCAACATGAAAAACAAATCATGGTGTAAAAAGAGATATACAGCTGGTCCAACTTATTCAAGAGATTAACAAAGAAAGAAAATCTCCGCAATTAGAGTATATAGCTTGCGTCTGAAGATATGGACATGCTTAGATATTTGTTAAATAAGTAAGCAATATCAAACTTGAGGTATGTATGACTGAAGAAGAAGCAAAACATCTGCATTAAGAATTCAAAGCCAACGAAGGAAATGCAGAGGATCAGACATCTACAATAAGTAGAATGGGGGCCCATATATACCAATGAGTTCTTATGTTCTTCATGGAGCTGAAATCACTCACAAACTCAGTTAAGGAGGGAGATAGAAATGCTAATTACTCTGCCATATGGAAATAGCAATACATGAGAGAGCAGTCATTGGAAAATCTGGGATCCTGATTTATATGCACGAACACTGATGGCCTGACTTACAAGCATGAACAAATAAGGTTAACCTCTGGAGGCTAGGTGATTTATATGCACGTTTGGCTGCCGGTGAGCTACAACTGGTGCGTGCAGTATGCACTGCTTGCCGGTGGCAGCGACGGAGAAGGGGCCATTCGGATTAGATCAGAGGGCTAGGGTTTGTACGGGGAGGAAGCAAAGTTCTTAATTTCCTGATTGGCCAAACAAGCATGTGCTTCAGGAACAATTCGGAATTTTCATTGATTGATAAGCTTCTAATCTTGATAAGAAAATGAGCTGATGTCTACATCAAAAGAAGGGAATAAGAGCAATACTGTGGATATAGCCATCATTTTTGTACAGGTAAGAAAGGTATCATCTTTCCGGATAAACTCTTCTTATTTAATTACTCATTTAAACATCTCCTAATGTTCCTGGTCATGTAAGCAAATATTAAACCTCATCTCCTTTGAGGGACAAAAAAATCAATGTTCATTTTCACATTGACTGACTAAATTTATTGTTCCTGAAAACAATTGAATGCATAATGTAGTTTATGAAAAGATTCCAAATTGTGCTGATCCAATTTTCAGTTTCAAGGAATGGCATATGTATAGCACATAGCCTACGACCTGTGATCATGACATATTTACTTGCCTGACAATGTTAAATAAAGTAAAAATTCTGAAGTGCAATGGCACCTTACTCCACACAAAGCATTTAAGATAACTTCATTTACATAGTAATACAATATATTTTTTGAAGAGGACCATGTCTTCTGAAGGGGAGACATACCTTCTTGACAGCCTTCACATTTTTCCTACATGGCCAGCTACAAAGAATCTCAGGCGCCATATACAGAGTAAGAATTAGCAAACCTTGCAAGAATAATACTTCTGAATGAAATCTTGGATTCACCACAATTTTCAGCGAGTCAATTGAAGTCTTAAAAATGCTTATAATTATTCAGGAAAAAATCCTAAACAAAACTTAGGAACAAAGAAGCTAATCTCCAATGTGAATCATTAAAATTGATCTGTCCAGGGACTTGGTCGTTGGAGCATTTGCCCATTCGGCAAGTATATAAATACATCAAGAAATACATGAAGTCGATGCAGGTTTTCTTGAGCTAATCAAGAGGAGGTGCATTCTCTTTGCATTTGGGAGGCCTTTAGTTGGTTCAACCATGATAGTAACTAAACACATGAGGCCTTAACTCAAGACGCAAGTAGGTCATCTAACCTAGAAGTGTCACCCATTGTTGGCCAGGGCAACAATCCTAGAGAATTATTACTTATACGGTGTCCAGGGACAGTAATGCAGTACCATGCACTGTAGATATTTGATTCATGAATGCAGTCAACTTACGCATATGGCTTCATTGTCGGATTCAAGGGTGCAGGTCCTGGATGGTCGTTGCAAGCTGCGGAGAAAGAAAAACTCAAATTGGCGTCCATGAGAAATGAGCGCCAACATAATAAGGGGCAGTTTCATTCATTCATCCATCCATTGAGTGTGGTTCAGTTTTCAGCTAAGAGAGCCAACCAATCTATTATCTATTATTTAATTAAAACAAGAGGCAAACAAGCCATCACGTTCGTCCACATATATTAAATTATCTTGATCATCAATTTTATATATTAACGGTGAAGATTTAAAAGATATAACGTTACATACAAATAAAGTTATACACAAACAATTGGCATGGCACGTAAAGATTGTTTGGCAGGTCTTTCATACAAGTCACGTGTTTTTTCTATTAAAAAAAGTTTGTCCGAGAGAGACAACGGGACGTGAACGTCAAGTACGGCTGCCATATAAAAGTGCAGCTGCCTAATAAAGTAGGCTGCCCGCTTCCATTAGTGAACACGGCTTCCAAACAGCTGGAAAAAATGCGGCTGCCATATAAAAGAGTCTGATCACCCAGAGTCCGATTGCAATACTACTATGTTGCCATCTATGATTTGAAAAAAAAAATAGGATCTGATTTTAGCAAACTAATCAATTCAGACTCTTTTTTACATTAAAGGAAAATCTCTATAAGAGGACATTAGCAGTTCACGTTGGGATAACAAACTTCTTTTAACCACAGTTCCACAAAAAAAACATCTTTTATCCACAAGAAAAGGAAACTTTCTCTACCGACGTGAAAAAGTACATGTGTACATACATATCATAAATTCTGGGACCTAAAAATTAGCAATAAAATTTTGCTTAATAAGAAGTATGCATACAATAGCATGTTAGAGGCAAAACATCATCACTGGACAACTGATACTCAAAATACATGAACATCTAAGTGCCAAAAAAAATATTTATATTCTCGCAAAATTTTTTAGAGATAATTTGGACGTCTGATCTAATTACAATTATTTTTTGAGTTGCTAATTAAAATCATTGGTATTATATATTAAGCATTTTTTCACTAAAAAATAGTCTGAGTAGGATTGTGAAAGCATATACTGTACGACAGCAACCATGGTGTTCGCCCGATCAAAGCATGCGCTAAACTACACAGAGCATACTCAATATGGCCATGGCGCTCGGATGCCCAGATAATGGAAGGCACGGCAGGCAACAACAATCAAAGGCAAGAACCAACAGATACCATGCGTACACACTTGCCAGCTTCCTCATGTACGGAATATTACAATTTCATTTGAATGTGTCACTCGAACATATTCCTGGATTCTAAAGACTACTAATTAAAAGTGGCATCCCACGGGGGTCGTGGGCAATGATGATGCAGATGAACCAACAGATACGTACATATGTTCAAACAAAAAAAACAGAGACTGACATGCTCTTGCCTTAACGTTGCATGCTTGGTTGAATAGCATCAATTGGGAAGTCAATACATACATGAAATTATAATATTTCTATTAATAATGTCCAAACCACTAATTCAAAAATTAGCTTCTAACTGTGCCTTCCGTCATATATAGACATGGAATTTTTCCTATAAGCACGACAACTATCTATGGATATATAATGTTATTTTTGTCAATATAGCGGTCATCTTTTGTAGATCCCAAATACCTCAAATACACAGTAATAATAATATATAAATTTAACACTGGCAAGGAAAAGTGTTGCAATCATGAGGTAGGATACGACTTATAATGACACTAATGAAGCAACCATGTTACTTCACAGATGCTAAAATATCTCCATCTTGGATCATATTGGTTGATTTTAGAAATCAATAATAAATACAGGTCTTATTATGTGGACAAGGGGTACCACTCCATTTTAGAAATTCATAGGTCTGGCTAATTTCATGGAGATATAAACAACACACTTCTGTTACATGTGTAGAAAATACACCTCTTCTTATCCAAATATCCAAATTAGTAGTTAATAAAGGAGAAGTTTATTTATAAAGGAAATCCAAAAACTCAAGAAGTGAGTCCTCACAAAATGAGTAGAAAAGAATTGGGCTTGAAAGAAGTTTTGCTACACATCTTCTAACGGTAGTTCTGAGATTTAACAATGCAGGATGCCCATGTTCGAATAAGATTCAGATTCCCACGGCCACATAGGTCTTTTTAGTACTAATAATTTCATAGGAAAAGTGGGAGAAATTCTTTGGAGACACATGATGTTAGGATATGATATATTTAGTCAGTGGCGGGATTGAAAATGATGACCATGTCTACATTGCCATTGCCACTGTAAACATGGGCTGCCAGTAGAGGTCCAAAAGTATGGGTAGATAGGCATATAAAAAGTATAAAAAATGTTAAAAAAATATTTGGGGAAAAGTCGACATTGTTTGACGAGAAGGAGTGGAAAATGGAACGTGGAAATTATTATACATATATATAGTCTTTCCCTGGCAAAACATATTGAAAAATACTACTGGTGAATAATACAACGTTTATGTGAAACACATTTTTGGATATACAATAGCCTCTATCATGATAGGCATACCAAATACATATGATAAGATGTAAACTATCTAGCCGCACAAATGCGCGGGTCACCCCGCTAGTTTTATTTATGACAACAACTGTAAAAGGACTAAGAATGATAGTTAGATGGGGCAGCGAGGAGAGGAGGAAGGCTAATGGATTCTCACCAGCGCCGCAATAGACGCTAAACAGAATAATAACTCCCAAGCTTATCATTAGGTCAACCTCGCCGTCATCATCGGGACCACACCACTACCTCAGCGCAACCTGGTCCTTTGGTTGAAATTACAACTTTCTTCACCATTGGTTTCATTCATCAAGAGGATTTCCCTACAATTGGAAGAAAACATGCCATTATGCAAACTTCTTAGCACAAAAGTACGTGAATAAGCTTAGCAAATACTACCTCAAAACATAATCCTCGTAGTAATTCTTCCTGGTCATAAAGAAATTACTTGTGAATATAATTAGATTATCATACGTTCGATATAAGAAAACACTTTCAGCTTCACATGGGTCAAGTATCTTACTGCTACCTATCATTGTATGATGCTTTAGTTCCAAAAACTCACATGAATCAACTCGATGCCTTTCTTTGAAATAAGAAGAATGCCGCTCCTTATTTTTGCCATTGTTTTCGCTGCTATACTTGCTATTCTCGTTGATGTACAACAAGAACACACATAGTGCAAAGCCATTTCGTATTGACATGAAAAGGCCGATAGTTCTGTGGTGGCATATATACAATAGCTTTACTCGTACAACCGTACATGCCCTAAATACAGTAGAATGCTTTCAGACTTAAGCACGTGAAGAAAAAACAAACTTAAAATGGCGGTGGAGGTCGTTGCTTGATGCAGTGGCCACACACGCGCTGCTTGAGGGCTCATGGCGTACAGTTACTTGGACCCCAAAGGCCACGGCCTTGGATCTGTCAGGAGGAGGTCACGAATTGCTGCTGAGGACATACTGGCGGGGGAGAGGCAAGGCCGCTCGTGCTGCCCACAACGCGACCACGCCCTGCCCCGGGGTTCCGCGACGGCAGCGGCAGTGGCGGTGTCGACCCACAACCACTCGCTGACCTGTGGTTCAGCGATGGCGGCGGCGATGGAGGCCTCTGAGGTTGGATGCCAGAGGCTGGGAAGCCTGGTTCCGCATTGGTGGCGGTGGCGACGGCGTCATCCCACAGCCACGACCTAGGAAAAAGATCGGGGGAGGATAGGATCGAGAGATGGGTCGGATCCGCGATGCCCCAGCAGGTCCACCCCATCAACGACGCGACCGCCCCTCTCCCATCCTCGGTGCCCGCAACACGAGTTGGTGGCTAGGGTTAGCCGCAGGGGCGCGCGCAGGGGGCGGCGAGGAGGTGCTGGGGATCAATGGGGGAGACAGAGGTGGAGCCGCACTGGTGGAGGCCGACGCGAGGGGCGGATGGCGTCGGCTGGAATCGGAGGCGGGGGCGGGGCAGGGCGGCGGCGGCAGGCCCTGGCAGGAAGGTGGGAGAAGGGACCGGCTGCGTCTTTTTTCGGTGACGACTCGTGCGGGCAATTGCATCGAGGGCACGAGGGTGCGAACGCCTGGCTAATTTTCTTAAAACCAACGGAGAGGAGTTGGTGGACGGTACGAAAAAAATCTACCAAGGTTAACCTACGAAAAAAAACCGGACGAAAGTGATGGGACGAAAATTGACCGGCGGAGACTACCAACTGCTGCATTAGGAGTAGAGATAATAACTAGCAGGGCGACCCGTGCATTTGCGCGGCTAGACTTTGCATATAATTATCATTATGTAATGCTTGATTTTGACATGGTCTTGAGTAAACAATCGTGGAGTGTTGCTTTTTATCTTAAAGAATATTACTACTTCGCGAACCAACCTATGGTTGGATGGTTAGGAGGATAGTGGTATCCCCAGCCCATCAGAATTCAAGTCCTTCCGATGAGGTGCATTCAGTGGGAGAAGACATTCCTGTCGACTCAGAAGACGCCTATGGCGACTTCGTCAATCTCAAAATAATGTGTCGACTAAGTCTTTCAAAGGTGCTCATAAGGAAAGGGTGTGCGTCTGTACTATGTTAAAAAAAGAATATTGCTACATCAGCTTATGGTGTGACATATTGTTCATATATTAATGGCCAATGTTAGGAATGCTTGACTACCTCCTCCAAAACAATGGAACACTTGATTACCAGTACTTCTCAAAATCTATAGTTTTATTATTTTCTATTGGTGTGTAATTAG